>NC_090924.1:612708875-613011905 GCF_040938575.1 Ambystoma mexicanum
ACGGCCGGCTCAGATATCATAGGTGCTGAGGATGACTGTTTTGAGATTTCTATTACCGTAGGGATAGTACAAGCTATGGGTAGCTCAGGAGATTTTGGGGCCAACCGCAAATTGTCAACCTTTTCCGCCGACGGCAGTTGATTTGTCATTTTCGTGTTCATCTGGCTAGCTCCCACTGATAAACTCTTTCGCTTTTTTATACCAAACGGTAAACGGCTCTGTTTTAACATTGCTGTTTTCAATATAGGCTCCGGGCTCCCATTTACCTCTGAGAGGGAAGTAAATCTTTGTCTTACCTGCAAACGGGTTCGCAAACCCATTCCTTGTAGATCCAGGGTAGCAGGGAATGGCTTCATTTTGTCAAGGGCCTCCTCGTAGTACTTTATATCAAACGTTATCAGCAATCAACAGGTTGGAGTTCCCTGCAAGCCCACAGCAAGCAGCCAAACAGCTTAACGGCTGATTCACTCCACAGAAACGATGCCCTTTGCACGCCGGGCTTTGCGCCGCAAGGGTGTCTGGGTGCAGAATTTGTATCACTTCCTGTAGGCGTCACTGGGGGCGGGCAGGGGGCGGAGCCAACCAGCGGGACGGCACTCACTACTGCTCCGCGTCCTCCAAGCTACAAGCCGCGTGTCCCACAGCACCTCCAAATTCCCCCAGATGCTAGCAGAGGGCAGGTCAGGGGGTCGCAGCCACAGCTGATTCACTCCACAGAAACAATGCCCTTTGCGCGCTGGGCTTAGTTCTTAATGGTGCAAAAACGGAGGTAATCTTTTTTCCTGCATCTAATATTTCTTCTATCTCACCCTCTTTTATATCCTTTCCTCCAGCTCAGTTACCCATCTGATCAGTGGCTCGTAACTTAGGTCTTTTCCTTGATTCTGATCTTTCCTTTGTACACCATGTAGCATTATATGTCTGTTCTTGTCGATTTCATCTTTAAAACATTCATAAAGCTTGTTCCTTTATGACATTCAATGTCACAAAGCTATTGGCGTCTACTCCAATTTTTTCACTGCTTTTTTATTGTTCTTCTGGACTTTTTGCACTTCCTATTTCTCGTTTGACTCCACTGAAATCAGTTTTCAATGCTTCTATTCGTACTCTCTGTCTGCTCGTTCCTCGTGATTCTATTTAAATTTCTCTCGCTAAACTTGGGTGGCTTTCCTTTCATAAGCGTCTAAAATTTAATTTCCTATGTTCAGTTTTTTCATGGTCTTACTCCTCCCTATCTTTCTTTAGTTGTTTCTTTTTATCTACCTCCCGTTCACTTCATTCGGCTTCTCATTATCTTCACATAGGCCCACGTCCTCCTGGTGCTCAATCTCGCTTCAGTTCTTTTTCTCTCTTAGCACCTCTTTTTCTCTTCGCTCTATTTCTGTTTATTCATCTTTCCGGGTTGCGCTAAGATCCCATCTTTTGTCATCTGATTAATGAAGGTTGTTGCACTTGTTGTACTATTTCTGTTTTAAGTATTTAGTATTTAGTATTTAGTATTAATTTTATTTATATTGCGCACCTAACCGAGAGGTAGCAAGGCGCAGAGGCATCAAGAGGATTGCAAAGCTTGGTTACATACAAAGGTATGCGGTCCAGCTGTGGTTACAGTGCTTGACACGTAAAAAAGAAACAATGCACGCCAAGGAGGCATAAATTACAGCGATAAACAATATAGGCAATATTATATACAAGATGCCGGTTGTCTCATGAAAGATATCTATGCCAAACAGATGACAACCTAAATGTACATATTTACAAACATAGTGGTGTGGGGCATCAGGGCAACAAGAGAGCTGGCGGTCGTTATGTGTCGTGAGCCTTGAGCCAATGGATGGTCTTAGATCTAAATTGGCGGTAGGGAAGGTCCTCCCTGCAAGTAGGAGGAAGGGAGTTCCAGAATTGTGCTGCTTTTACCGGACAGCTGTTCCCTCCAGACATTGTACGTTTAAACCTAGGCACCAGAAGGAGATTAGAGTTGGCCATTCTGGAGGGGCGAGAGGAAGTAGGTCTAGTGAATCTAGTGATAAGGGATTGAGGGGCTGCTTGGTGGAGACATTTGTGAGTCAGGGATACCGATTTGGGGAATATTTTGTCTTCAGTGGATAGCCAATTGACGGATCTTCTAGAGTCAGAAATGTGGGCTTTCTTCGGGATATTGAGGGCCGCTCTTAGTGCATTATTTTGAAGGATTTGTATTTTGTTAGTGATATATTTGTTGCAGCCTACATATAGTGTGTTGCAATAGTCCAGCTTGGACAGGATCAACGCCCAGGCTAGTGTGTTGCAATTGGATGGAGAGAGAAAAGGTTTAGCTGCTCTGATGAGTTTGCATGTACAGGATGTGGCGGAAGCCATGGCATTAACTTGTTTTTTGAAGGTGAGAGTAGTGTCTAGGTAGAAGCCAAGGGTTTTGACTTCCTTGGCTACCGTGATCTTTTTGTTGTCAATTACGAAGGAGGAGTAATTTTGGTCCAATTTGCTAAGGTTATGTGGCGATCCTTGAATGAGGAGTTCTGTTTTGTCATCATTCAAGCATAGACCGTGTGAGGCCATCCATGCCTGAATGATGAGGTACACCTTATTGACAAAGGCCAAATCCTTGTCATAATCCCCCGTCAGCGGGATGAGGATCTGGGTATCATCGGCATAATTGGTGTAGGGGATACCCAGACCATCTAGATCATCAAAAAGGGGCTTCGTGAATTTGCTGTACAATGTCGGGGAAACGCATGATCCCTGGGGCATGCCACAGGTGATGGGCATTGGGTCGGCTGCTGCTAGTAGGGAGAAGATTCTCATTGTGCGGTTAATTAGAAAGGATTGGATCCAGTCAGTAGCCTCTTGAGAGAAATGGGCTGCTTTTTGAAGGTGATCACATAAGATCTCGTGGTCGACAAGGTCGAAGGCAGCTGAGAGATCAAGAAGTAGCAATAGTGCAGTCATGCCCCGATCTCTCAGCTCATCTATCTGTGCCTTAAGGTCTATGAGTGCAGTTTCGGTACCATGTGGAGGCCTGAAGCCCGATTGTCTGACTCCTAAGAGCTGGAAGTGCTCGAGGTGGTGTTGGATTTGTTGGTTTGCTACTTTGTCGATGATTTTAAGAAGGAACGGTACTATGGTGATAGGGCGGTAATTAGTGGGAGTGGAAGGGACTAGATTCGTTTTTTTGAGCAAGGGGAGGACCCATGATTGTTTGAGATTGTTAGGTACGGTGCCTGATGTGAATGACGCATTTATTAGTTTGGTAATAAATGGTGCTAGATCACGAGCCGCATCCTTAATCAATTGTGCAGGACATAGGTCCCCATGGCAATTCGATGGTTTGAGAGTGAGAATGACCTTTTCTACCTCTTTGGTAGATACTCTGTGGAAGTTAAATTGGGGATTGTGCACATGGGGGTGCGTCTGAGTAGGGTGAGTCTTTTTAGGGGTGAGACTACTGGGCTTAGTAGAAGAGAGGAGGGAATCTTTTTTGGTGTTTATCTTTGTCTTGAGAGAGGCGATTTTGTTGGCTAAGGCATTTTGTATACCCGTGCACCAGTTTTTGTCCTTGAGGCACGAGTCAGGCGCTTGGACAGGAGATTGAACCTCTTTTAGTATAGTAAAGAGCTCTCTGGTGTTAGATTTGGCTTGTAGGATTCGGGTGCTGTAGGACGTTTGTTTGGCCAGGATAATATCTTTTTTGTATTGGGAGGTAGTCTACTTAGGTTATTCTTATTTTTTTCCGAGGGATGTGATCTCCAGATTTTTTCACAGCGTCGCTTTTCCTGTCTGAAGGCTTTAAGATGGGGAGAAAACCAGGAGTTGATGTGTTTTCTAGGTTTGCTCTTTTTCAGTTGCAGTGGGGCTATGACATCAAGAGATGAGAGCATGACTTTGTTGTATATGTCTACCATCATAACGGGATCCGTGTGATCCGGGATGGCGTTCAAGGTCGGTGCGATCAATGGGATCAGATTTTCAGGGCTAATGTTCTTTTTATTTCTAGTCTGGACAGCTGGAGCTTTACTGTCAATTTTCGCTGGTGTCACCTCTAGTGTAAACGAGATCAAGTAGTGATCTGTCCAAGGCTGTGGAAGTATAGAGGAGATCAGGACTGGGCAATTGTGCACAGCTAGCCAGTCCAGAGTTGTACCTTTGGTATGAGTAGGCTCCGCGATCTTCTAGGTAAAGCCCAGTTGCTCTAAGGTATTATTAATTGTTATGGCATTAGCATCTGCGGGGTCACTAAAGCCCAGGGTAAAGTCTCCTAATAAAATGCTTTGTGAGGAGTTCTTGAGATTATTGGATAGGATATTAGTAAGGTCTTCTTCAAATGACCCTAGGGGGCCAGGTGGTCGGTAAATAAGGTTAATGGAGATGGATTGTGTGTTGGATATGGTTAGTTTAGCAGTTAAGGATTCGCAAGATCCTGCATTGGGAGGTGTCTCAATAGTCAGGGGGAATTTAGTTTTAGTTATAATGGCAAGACCTCTGTCTCGAGAGGTGGTACGATCAAGTCTTAGTAGAGTATAGTCATCTGGAATGGCTAGCATAATTGCAGGGCCTGCTGTTGGGTGTAGCCAGGATTCAGTAACAGCTAAGAAGTCCAGGTCTTCATTGTAGAGTAGGTCGGCAATGTCTGTTGCGTGGGCCACCAAGGAGCGGGCATTTATCAGTGCTCCCTTGGTCCCAGGTTGTGCTGGTTTTGACAGTGGTACCGAGGATTTATGCATACTTTTATGGGCGCGAATAGACTCGCAATAGAGTCTACTGTTTAGTTGAAGAGGGTGCTGGGAGGGGCTGTGGGGGCTGGTAGTAGCCTTGCTGTGAGCTACTTTGGTTAGAGGGTCATAAAGCCTTGGGAGCCTTGCACGTAATTTGAGGTTCCTTTGGAGGACAGTGCAGGGTGTGGTGATCATGTCAGTAGGTTTGTGCAAATTAGGTGGGGACTCGTGTACATGTAAGTTAAGTGATGTGGTCGGGTAATGGAAATTCATGGTATAGAGAAGTAATCTTAGTATCACAGTATAGAGCGTATGGAGATACATTGTATGTGTGGGTAGGATAGGATTAATGCAGGGTAATTGTTGGTGGTTGGCATGCAGTCGTATACCACCTAGGTCTGAGGAGGCAGCAGTTCGAATGCAGGGCAGTAGCACACCTAAATACAGTTATATCACTAAAGTCAAATAAACAGCAGTTCAATACATGGGCATTAACACCTCTAGATTTGATTTATCACTAGAGTCTGACAAGCAGCAAATCAGTACATGGGCATTGGCACACCTAGATTCAATGTTATCACTAAAGTCTGACAGGCAGCAATTCAATACATGGGCATTAGCACACCTAGATTCGATTTTACCGCTAAGGTCTGACCGGCAGCAATTCAATACATGGGCATTAGCACACCTAGATTCGATTTTACCGCTAAGGTCTGACCGGCAGCAATTCAATACATGGGCATTAGCACACCTAGATTCGAATTTACCACTAGAGTATGACAGGCAGCAATTCAATACATGGGCATTAGCACACCTAGATTCGAATTTACCACTAGAGTCTGACAGGCAGCAATTCAATACATGGGCATTAGCACACCTAGATTCGATTTTACCACTAGGGTCTGACAAGCAGCAATTCAATATAAGGGCGTTGGCATATCTAAACTAGGCAAATTTATCACTAAGGTCTAGTAGGCAACAGTTCAGTGCAGAGGTAGTAGCCCATCTAGATTCGGTTTCGCAGTGGGGCTAGAGCAGCAGCAGCTCAAATACCAGGGCAGTAACACATCAGGGTCCAAATTCTAGCATTAAGGGCTAAAACGCAGCAATTCACATGCATAACCTAAAATTCACCCAGGTAAGCTTATCATGCGGTTACAGTTGTATTTATAGTAGCGTGGGTCATCCAGGACAGTGTAACACACAATGCTGACATAGCTGAGTCTGCCGTAGGTGGGTCGCAATTTAGGATTAATTCAGGATGGATGTAGAGGATCAGGCGTAAGAATAGTGCAATGCAGTGAGGCGAATATGGTATTAAATTAAATTGCTGCAGTGTGCAAGATGGTAGGACATCAGAACAGAGTATAAAGAAGAGCTGGAAAGTGTTGCCGGAAGGTTGTTGCCAGGGAAACGTTCGGAGTGGGGTTGCAACAGGCAGGTCAAGGGATCATCCTGAGCGCATATGAGCGTTATGGAGTTCTAATCAGGTGGCACGGTGTCATGCTTGGCTGGACGCCATGTAAGCACTTACCCTGGTAGGTTCGAACAGTCAGCTAGGGTCGGACAGCGTTTGTTGCTCCTGGCTCCTTTAGCGCCTGACAGGCTCCGGACAGGAAGCCTTGTGGGTGGCCTTAGGGGTGGGCCGGCGTTCGCCTGCCGGCGACGGGGTTGGATAAAAGAAAACGGTGGGCCAATACGATCAGGCCTGCATCAATGGCAGTGAGCTGAGGCACCGCTCGATTTTGCTGTCGGCCATCTTGGACTCCACGGAGTCTCCTCGAGGCTAATGGCGGCAGTCACGATTCGTGAATATATTTAAGCAGCTACTGCACAGATTTGCAGTTAGGATACACGGGGAAGCTTCGTGACAAATGTGGACCACGATGCAGATTTCAAAACTGCTCGTGGCGGCGCGAAGCAAAGTTGGGTGCGGTGGTCAATGAAGCAGGGGGGCTCATCCTTTTTCTGTACTGTACTGTTTTTAGTCCTATGTTCAGCGCTTTGGTTTAAGGCGGTATATAGATCTAAATAAAATGCAAAAAATACAAATGCAAAAACAATCAAAAAGATGCCATGTTACCAATATGGCATGTGAGCATTTTCCAAATAATTTTCAGGATGTAGGTGCGCACAATATATGCCAGCATTTTCACTGTCAGAGAGCATTTGGGTTGACTTTGCCTATTTATGCATGAAACATCTCCACGATGGTTTTGTCATTTTATCCCCCACATACAAACACACTCATATTGGCTTTGCCCATGATGCAGTAATAACACAAATGTGACAAAATATATCCATGCTGGCTGTGCCAGTATATACCAGTATCCCTGTGTCAGAACCTGCTTATATTAGATTTGCCCATAATGCACTAATGCCTGTACAAATAGCACGTTCGAATATGCATTCCATCACTACCAAACTAAAAGAGGCTATACAACAGGCTGAAAATTGCAGGACCTGAAGACCATGATGTAGGAAAGCGGTTCACTCACTGCCTAGTAGTGCTGCTTACATGTTTACCAATAACAATTACAAAAACCTGCTACTCACACACAAGGCACTTTTACTCATAATTACTAGTTAAATGGGTGGTCATGCATAATATTATTTTGTCAGAAACGTTCATGTGCTTACTGAACCTCTGTGGACACCCCAGGGAGGTTACAATGAGAGAAAGATTTTAAAGGCAAAATGTGTACACAATCATACTGATTATGGCATAAACATCAACATGGCAACGTTCAAAACATGTACACTGTAAAAGTTAAAAGAGGAGTACATAGAAAACAACGTTCAGAGTATATCTAGTAAAAGAACATAAAAATGTTCCAGTTCAAAGTGCACCTTTATTGTAGAGTTAAGCTACGCAGGGGATGCAATGAGCAGTGCGTCACATCTATATAAAGGTGTGAACATTATTTGTTTTGCTATATGTGTACTGACACAAATAGTCATTTATACACATGCAGCCACACATAAGCCTGAACTGTCCTCCTTGGTTGCTCGTTTGCCAGCACTGCTCGAGGTGAAAACACAGTGAGTCTGTCTGAGAGCCCCATCCCACCCAGGCAGGGTGCGGTTCCACGTGTGTCTCTACAGAATTAAGTAAGCCACTTTCTAGATAGGGACCCCCTGCTTTATGCTTTGCTAACCCTTGCGAAGTTCCATGTTTCCCAAAGGAAGTTACAGTAATTTTCACTTGCAGGTGCCTGATAGCTTGTTCTGATTTTATAGCTCTGCAAATGCACCTCATTCTTGAAATGAATCAATACCGCTTTGCCAGTGTGAATCATCAGCCAATCATCATGGACTGCCATGCAAAATCCGCTATCTAATGTATTCCTAAAAGTATAATGTCCTTGGGAGATTAATAATGAACCCAAACAGCGTGCAAACATTGCCCTGCTTGCATTGGGCTGACACGTTTTCCGCCTCAACCACTAACAATCTCAACCACTAACCATCTTAACTGTGTTAATGGGCTACTAGTTTAGCAACTACTCAAAAGCTGTTGTGATTTCGCCAATGCACCAGAGTGCTTCTATGCTTGAAATCACCTTACAGAGCTTAACTCAGAACATGTCTCCCACTGAACTTCTTAAACTTCTTGTTTTATGTTAGGGAGCCCAAACATATACATTACATTTATTGTATTAAATTTCAGCGACCTCACGCCAAAGCCTAGTTTCTCAGGCTATATAAGAAGGGGATTGACGATGAGCTTTGAAAGAACAAGAGAGTTCATTGCAACGTGTCTAAGCATATGTCCTTGCATCAAACGGGCTGGGTGGATTAGATGCCACACCAGAACTGCAACTCATTTCCTTACTTAATTGTATACTCGGGAAGGAAATGGCTTTCACTTTACAGCCCGAATGAAAGCCACACTACACCAATGAATAACACCTTCCAGGCTCTGCTACAGTGACAACATTAGCTATGCAGGCTATGCAGTCCTGCCGGCAGGATGCTAAAGAAAGTTAAACCTCAAAGACTCATAAGAGACCCATGACTCTATAAGATTGTTTGGGACTGAGCAGTTTTTGAAAGATGAGTTAATCAAGGAGGTGATGAACGGCGCTAGTTCCTTAGCTCCTTCCTTGATAATTGAATCTGGGTAAGAGTCTCTCTGGCATCTCAAGGGTTTAAGACTAACAATGATATCTTCTACTTCTTCAGTGGTTACCGGGAAGAAATAAAAAGGGTGACACAGTGGGGGCTGAAAGTCAGGGAATTTGCTTAAATTGGTGGTCATAGAAAGGCTTCTCTTTTTTGTCTCTATTTTCAATTGTAGCAAGGCTATTTTGTCTGATAAGTCATTTTGGATATTCGCACACCAAGCAGCATCTTTAATGCAGGCTTCCGTGGGTGGTGTTGGTGTCTCCAGCTCCCTCAGTATAGTAAAGAGCTCTTTAGTTCCTGATTTAGCGTTTTGAATTCTGACGTTGTAGGTAGCTCTTTTGATATTGAGAATAGCTGCTTTGTAATTGGTTGCAGCAGTGGTGAACTTCTCATTGTTAAGGGTAGAAGGTGTTTTACTCCAGGTGGCTTAGGTAGTTATTTTGGATTTCCAGAGGGTTTTTTAATTTGTGGTGAACCATTTGTTTAGGTGGGCGGTTGTACAGGTCTACAAGGGTAGATGGGTCCTTGTCGAAGTTTGTTGATGGGTTAGTAATGGGCTGTAGCAGGGGTATTAGGTTGTCTAGGGTAATGTTTTGATTGTTTCTGGATAAGATCTGGAGGGCGATGGAGGAGTTGTCGTTGAGGCAGGCGCTATCCTGTAATGTAAAGGTAATGCAATGGTGGTTTGACCAGGCACACGGCACATTGTTGAGGATTGTGGTGGTACAATTTAAGTGGCAGCCAATCCAAAGTTCTACCTTTGTTGTGCGTGGGGTCGTGGATTTGATGTTTAAAGCCAAGTTGTGAGATAGAATTCTCAATGGTTGTGGCATTAGTGTTGTTCGGGTCGTGAAGGCCTGAGTTGAGATCTCCCATGAGTAGAATTTGAGAGCCTGGTTTGGTGTTTCGAGTTAGGAGGAGGGTGATGTCTTCCTCGAAAGAGGAGATTGGGCCAGGTGGTCAGAAATTAGATGTAGTAGGAGGGTACAGGCCACTGACAGAGGGAGTTTAACCGACAGGAATCCACCGGAAGGGAAACATTCTTTTGAGAATTCTCTGAGGCTCTGTCTGCTCTGATGATGGTATAGTTAGCTGGAAGAGCTGGGAGGTGTCAGAATATATCATATAGTTTCTGTCAGAAAACCCAGCAACATCAAATAGGTATTAAGAAAACAATTGAATCGCCATCCTTAATAGAGGATATTGATACTATATGGTTGGATAGCATCACCCAGAGCACAAACCTCTTCTCATTTACTAAAGTATCTGAACAGGAGGTACTGGAGGTCATAGAAAAGCTCAAGCCAATGTCCTGTAAAGGCGATATCTTCCTCACCACTCACTCTAAGGAATTTGCAGGCACACTAACTCCATGGATTGCAGAGCTTGTTAATCGCTCTTTATCAGAGGCACAGGTCCTGGTTGCTATCAAAGAAGCATGGATTACACCACTGTTAAAAAAGGATAACCTAGACCCCTTGTTACCAGAAAATGACCCCCCTAGTACAAATGTGCAGTTCATATAAAAAATTCTCAAAAAAATTGCCTACTCACAATTTCAAGCATTTGTTGGCGAACAAACAATCTGGCTTTCGAACAAACCATGGGACCGAAACCGCTCTGTTGGATACGAAATTAATATAACAGAGATCATCGAAGAAGAACGTTCTGCATTACTACTCTTGCTGGACTTGTCTTCAGCTTTCCACTTGGTCGACCATGACCTGCTGGCAGATAGACTACAAAAAGTAGGTCTATGCTCCCCAGAAGCAGTAGCCTGGTTAAAATCCTTTCATGGTCCTAGAACAGCATGTGTTGCTAAGGGAACATCACAGTCTCAGAAAGTACCTGTAACATGTTGTGTCCCCCAGGGGTCATTTCTATCCCTGTTGCTATTTAATATATATATTAAATGCCTGTGTGACCTCCTTAAATCTCTTGGCGTAAAGTTCACCAACTATGCCGACGACACCCAGATAGTTTTAAAACTATCTGGGATCTATGAGGAGGATCTATCTAATATCAATAAGATATTTGGAGCAATGCAGAAAAGGAAACTCCTTAGCTCTCAATAATAAAAAGACAGAGGTGGTAATTCATAGAATTCAGCGCACAAGTGGCACACGCGGCTGGCGCACAGTGTGCGCGTGCAAATCCCTGCGCCATCCGCGTGCGCCAAAATACATTTCCGCGCAAAGCGTATTCATGGATTCCAGCCACCAAAACCAGCCGTGGCGCACAGTGGTGCATCGACCCTGCAGCAGCGCCAGTTACGCCCCCAAAAACGCCCCTTGCGCAGGGAAAAGCCATCAAAATCCCCAATCCAATGCAAAGGGCTGCGCTAACCCTGTACCAGCACGGCAAACGGGCTACGTGTATCACTGGGGTGCGCTGGAAGCACCTCACGTCATTTCAGCTGGGTACGTGTATTTCAGGGGTGCGCTGGAAGTTTCACACGCGATTCCATCAGGGTACGTGTACATCAGGGGTGCGCGGGAAGTTTCACACGTGAATTCAGCACGGTACGTGTATATCAGGGGTGCGCAGGAAGTTCCACACGCGAATGTCCTGGGTACGTGTATTTCGGGGTGCGCGGGAAGTTTCACACGCGATATCAGCAGGGTACGTGTATTACTGGGGTGCGCTGGAAGTTCCACACGCGAATGTCCTGGGTACGTGTATTTCGGGGTGCACGGGAAGTTTCACACGCGATATCAGCAGGGTACGTGTATTCCAGGGGTGCGCTGGAAGTTCCACACGCGAATGTCCTGGGTACGTGTATCTTGGGGTGCGCAGGAGGTTTCACACGCGATATCAGCAGGGTACGTGTATTTCAGGGGTGCGCTGGAAGTTCCACACGCGAATGTCCTGGGTACGTGTATCTTGGGGTGCGCGGGAAGTTTCACACGCGATATCAGCAGGGTACATGTATTTCAGGGGTGCGCTGGAAGTTCCACACGCGAATGTCCTGGGTACGTGTATCTTGAGGTGCGCGGGAAGTTTCACATGCGATATCAGCAGGGTACGTGTATTTCAGGGGTGTGCTGGAAGTTCCACACACAAATGTCCTGGGTACGTGTATCTTAGGGTGCGCGGGAAGTTTCACACGCGATATCAGCAGGGTACGTGTATTTCAGGGGTTCCGTGGAGTACTACACGTGAATTGGCCATGTGGGTCCTCCCAGGTGTTCGCTCCACAACCTCCACGGCCCCTGCAGGCAGCCCACACCACGGGGGACTAGCCTGCACCCCCACTCATGTTCCCCTGCACCCCCACCCCCCAGCACTGTGGTGCACCCTCCACCAGGCTCCCACTCATGTCTCCCATCACCCCCACGCCCCAGCACTGTGGTGCACCCTCCACCAGGCCCCCACTCATGTCTCCCATCACCCCCACCCCCCAGCACTGTGGGGCACCCTCCACCAGGCCCCAACTCATGTCCAACTCATGTTCCCCTGCACCCCCACCCCCCAGCACTGTGGTGCACCCTCCACAAGGCCCCAATTCATGTCCAACTCATGTTCCCCTGCACCCCCACCCCCTAGCACTGTGGTGCACCCTCCACCAGGCCCCCACTCATGTCTCCCATCACCCCCACCCCCCAGCACTTTGGTGCACCCTCCACCAGGCCCCAACTCATGTTCCCCTGCACTCCCACCCCCCAGCACTGTGGGGCACGTGCCAGCAGGCCCCCACTCATGTCCAACTCATGTTCCCCTGCACCCCCACCCCCCAGCACTGTCGTGCACCCTCCACCAGGCCCCAACTCATGTTCCACTGCACCCCCACCCCCCAGCACTGTGGGGCACCTGCCAGCAGGCCCCCACTCATGTCCAACTCATGTTCCCCTGCACCCCCACCCCCCAGCACTATGGTGCACCATCCACCAGGCCCCACTCATGTCTCCCATTCAAATGAAGTGGGTTGATGCTTAGATCTTGGGCAACATTAAGTGATTGTGAACAGGCCTCATGATCTAGAGTGACCAAGGTCTTGATAACATTTAAATCCCCAATTGTGAAGGAACTAGGGGGATCTGGTTTAGGCTTAGGATTGTACATGGGTACTTGAGTGGCAAAAAACTTTTTCAGCTTCAATTTCCTCAGAAATTTAAATAGATCCACCTGGAAATTCACAAAATTAGTACCAATACTTGGAGAAAAAGATAAACCTTTATTCAATGCAGAATTTTCATCATTAGTTAGAGAACGGTCAGAGAGATTAATCACTAGATCTGGATCAACTATAGACCCAAACGTTTCTTGGAGCGAGTCAAGATCCCTGGACGGGTCGTGTCCTCGTCCGAGCTTCTGCTTCCGCTGCTGTTTTCCCCCCCTCCTACCCCTGGTGTGCTTGGCATGGTTGGAGTAAACACAGTTGGATTTTTGTTGAATCGGACTTGTTTGGTATTGGCGAATCTGACATTGCCCTTTTTGTAGCGTCTGATTTCGCCCAAACAAAGTTTACCTTTCAAATTAGGGACTTCACTTGGTTGAGCCTCATTGACATCTGATTCACTTGGTTCTGTAAGTGTAAGATAGAGTTTACACTTTTCAACCAAAGTATGACAACATCAATACCAATTCCAAACCACCTTCTGTCAATACTACCCCTGCTAGCTCTGATCCTGATTCTGAAACACAACCAAGTATCGTCCTTTTTCTGCCTTGTATTAGTCTAATTGCTAGCGGTTATTGGGTTTCTATGCTGAGTGATACCGTTTACTTTCCATAGGATATATATCTGATACGGCCATTACGGCGCTGATTACTTTCAGTCTATGATACCAGCGTGATACTTGCATCGCCTGATGCCCCATTTTGGTATGTGGATTCATATATTTTCACCAATATTTTACATGTCTGCACATTAATTTGGTATGCTTCTTAATTGGTGCTATTGTATTTAATAATAATGGTTATTTGTACAGGGAGTACTTATTTTGAATTTACCAACGCAATTTATTTTTTATCACGGTAAGCGTTCTTAATTATTTAACCCCTGAATTTTATGGTATGCTTTTATACTGGATCTTGGCTCACTCCTGTGCGGATGTTCTTTTTCTTGCTATTCTGAAGGGCTAATTGTCGTCATTCACTGATCCTTTCAGACATAAACTTTGCTGATAAGCAGGTGACTGGTGTTTGCTTTGCATGATTGGTGGCTCCGGTGTTCTGTGCACTGCTTAAGGGGTTCTTTTTTGCATCCCCGCACTGACCTATTGAGTGAGATACACCTAAAATGTGATGATCAACCTTTGGTATTGGATTTACAGGTTAAACAGCTTCATATACCAATATTTATTGTTTATTTCTTGCTTTGTTTTATTGTCTGCAACTGCTTTCGCTTCCCTTGCTCCACTCTCCAACCCTGGTTCATGGTATGCTAACAATTCCTGAATTATACAATGTATTGTGTTATTGTGTTTTATATCAACAACTACTTTTTGTTGTGTGATGATATTAATCTGGACTTATGTGCTGTAATTTCCATTTATTTGTTTTAATTTTTTGTTGTTTATGTTCATATTCAATTCGGTTTTGATATTTCGGAATTTGTTTTTGTTTTGTCGTATCACAATCTACCAATTACTCAGCCTTGAGAACGACCTGTGTGTCGAAACACGTGTCGGCTGTTTCTGTTTCAATTAAAGCATCAACAATATTATCAGTGTGTTTTATTGTTGTGGTGTATAGCGCATCTCCACCTCACCCTTCTTTTTACTACAGATAGACTCCCTTTTTCCCTTTGGGATTTTGCAGTTGTTAGAGTTTCCTCAGTTTGAGTACGATCTTGATTTCTTTTTTCGCAAATGGCCTTGACTTGCATATTCTTCCCCATATGGTTGAAAAATATCAAGTGGTCCTTGGGCTGTCTCTCTGGGGGCAGTATGTTGTGTCTTTTCTCTCAGGATGGTGGACTCCTGTAGGACTTCTTCCATTTGCCCCAAATCAATTGCATCCCATTGACCTCCATGTTCCCCTGATGCATCTGATGATTGTTGTTCGCTTGCGGTACTATCCGCAACACAGCTGTGTTCTTGTGTAGATAGCTTTAGAATTTCTTTTGATCTCAAGTCCGTTATCACCTCAGGTGGGTGTTCATGTAGGTCGGCCCTGCCCCCATCCTGGGAGGGTGTGGTCGGTTTTGAATTTCCAGCTAAGTCACCATCATTCTTATTAGGGGGGGCTGCTCTTCTCTAGGGCTAGCCACGGTTGAATCCCTGGCATGTGTCTTCAACGGCCGGCTCAGATATTATAGGTGCTGAGGATGACTGTTTTGAGATTTCTATTACCGTAGGGATAGTACAAGCTATGGGTAGCTCAGGAGATTTTGGGGCCAACCGCAAATTGTCAACCTTTTCCGCCGACGGCAGTTGATTTGTCATTTCCGTGTTCATCTGGCTAGCTCCCACTGATAAACTCTTTCGCTTTTTTATACCAAAGGGTAAACGGCTCTGTTTTAACATTGCTGTTTTCAATATAGGCTCCGGGCTCCCATTTACCTCTGGGAGGGAAGTAAATCTTTGTCTTACCTGCAAACGGGTTCGCAAACCCATTCCTTGTAGATCCAGGATAGCAGGGAATGGCTTCATTTTGTCAAGGGCCTCCTCGTAGTACTTTATATCAAACGTTATCAGCAATCAACAGGTTGGAGTTCCCTGCAAGCCCACAGCAAGCAGCCAAACAGCTTAACGGCTGATTCACTCCACAGAAACGATGCCCTTTGCACGCCGGGCTTTGCGCCGCAAGGGTGTCTGGGTGCAGAATTTGTATCACTTCCTGTAGGCGTCACTGGGGGCGGGCAGGGGGCGGAGCCAACCAGCGGGACGGCACTCACTCCTGCTCCGCGTCCTCCAAGCTACAAGCCGCGTGCCCCAGAGCACCTCCAAATTCCCCCAGATGCTAGCAGAGGGCAGGTGAGGGGGGTCGCAGCCACAGCTTCACAGCTGATTCACTCCACAGAAACAATGCCCTTTGCACGCTGGGCTTAGTTCTTAATGGTGCAAAAACGGAGGTAATCTTTTTTCCTGCATCTAATATTTCTTCTATCTCACCCTCTTTTATATCCTTTCCTCCAGCTCAGTTACCCATCTGATCAGTGGCTCGTAACTTAGGTCTTTTCCTTGATTCTGATCTTTCCTTTGTACACCATGTAGCATTATATGTCTGTTCTTGTCGATTTCATCTTTAAAACATTCATAAAGCTTGTTCCTTTATGACATTCAATGTCACAAAGCTATTGGCGTCTACTCCAATTTTTTCACTGCTTTTTTATTGTTCTTCTGGACTATTTGCACTTCCTGTTTCTCGTTTGACTCCACTGAAATCAGTTTTCAATGCTTCTATTCGTACTCTCTGTCTGCTCGCTCCTCGTGATTCTTTTTAAATTTCTCTCGCTAAACTTGGGTGGCTTTCCTTTCATCAGCGTCTAAAATTTAATTTCCTATGTTCAGTTTTTTCATGGTCTTACTCCTCCCTATCTTTCTTTACTTGTTTCTTTTTATCTAACTCCCGTTCACTTCATTCGGCTTCTCATTATCTTCACATAGGCCCACGTCCTCCTGGTGCTCAATCTCGCTTCAGTTCTTTTTCTCTCTTAGCACCTCTTTTTCTCTTCGCTCTATTTCTGTTTATTCATCTTTCCGGGTTGCGCTAAGATCCCATCTTTTGTCATCTGATTAATGAAGGTTGTTGAACTTGTTGTTCTATTTCTGTTTTAAGTATTTAGTATTTAGTATTTAGTATTAATTTTATTTATATTGCGCACCTAACCGAGAGGTAGCAAGGCGCAGAGGCATCAAGAGGATTGCAAAGCTTGGTTACATACAAAGGTGTGCGGTCCGGCTGTGGTTACAGTGCTAGACGCGTAAAAAAGAAACAATGCACGCCGAGGAGGCATACATTACAGCAATAAACAATATAGGCAATATTATATACAAGATGCCGGTTGTCTCATGAAAGATATCTATGCCAAACAGATGACAACCTAAATGTACATATTTACAAACATAGTGGTGTGGGGCATCAGGGCAACAAGAGAACTGGCGGTCGTTATGTGTCGTGAGCCTTGAGCCAATGGATGGTCTTAGATCTAAATTGGCGGTAGGGAAGGTCCTCCCTGCAAGTAGGAGGAAGGGAGTTCCAGAATTGTGCTGCTTTTACCGGACAGCTGTTCCCTCCAGACATTGTACGTTTAAACCTAGGCACCAGAAGGAGATTAGAGTTGGCCATTCTGGAGGGGCGAGAGGAAGTAGGTCTAGTGATAAGGGATTGAGGGGCTGCTTGGTGGAGACATTTGTGAGTCAGGGATACCGATTTGAGGAATATTTTGTCTTTAGTGGATAGCCAATTGACGGATCTTCTAGAGTCAGAAATGTGGGCTTTCTTCGGGATACTGAGGGCCGCTCTTAGGGCATTATTTTGAAGGATTTGTATTTTGTTAGTGATATATTTGTTGCAGCCTACATATAGTGCGTTGCAATAGTCCAGCTTGGACAGGATCAACGCCCAGGCTAGTGTGTTGCAATTGGATGGAGAGAGAAAAGGTTTAGCTGCTCTGATGAGTTTGCATGTACAGGATGTGGCGGAAGCCATGGCATTAACTTGTTTTTTGAAGGTGAGAGTAGAGTCTAGGTAGAAGCCAAGGGTTTTGACTTCCTTGGCTACCGTGATCTTATTGTTGTCAGTTACGAAGGAGGAGTAATTTTGGTCCAATTTGCTAAGGTTATGTGGCGATCCTTGAATGAGGAGTTCTGTTTTGTCATCATTCAAGCATAGACCGTGTGAGGCCATCCATGCCTGAATGATGAGGTACACCTTATTGACAAAGGCCAAATCCTTGTCATAATCCCCCGTCAGTGGGATGAGGATCTGGGTATCATCGGCATAATTGGTGTAGGTGATACCCAGACCATCTAGATCATCAAAAAGGGGCTTCGTGAATATGCTGTACAATGTCGGGGAAACGCATGATCCCTGGGGCATGCCACAGGTGATGGGCATTGGGTCGGCTGCTGCTAGTAGGGAGAAGACTCTCATTGTGCGGTTAATTAGAAAGGATTGGATTCAGTCAGTAGCCTCTTGAGAGAAATGGGCTGCTTTTTGAAGGTGATCACATAAGATCTCGTGGTCGACCAGGTCGAAGGCAGCTGAGAGATCAAGAAGTAGCAATAGTGCAGTCATGCCCCGATCTCTCAGCTCATCTATCTGTGCCTTAAGGTCTATGAGTGCAGTTTCGGTACCATGTGGAGGCCTGAAGCCCGATTGTCTGACTCCTAAGAGCTGGAAGTGCTCGAGGTGGTGTTGGATTTGTTGGTATGCTACTTTGTCGATGATTTTAAGAAGGAACGGTACTATGGTGATAGGGCGGTAATTAGTGGGAGTGGAAGGGACTAGATTCGGTTTTTTGAGCAAGGGGAGGACCCATGATTGTTTGAGATTGTTAGGTACGGTGCCTGATGTGAATGACACATCTATTAGTTTGGTAATAAATGGTGCTAGATCACGAGCCGCATCCTTAATCAATTGTGCAGGACATAGGTCCCCATGGCAATTCCATGGTTTGAGAGTGAGAATGACCTTTTCTACCTCTTTGGTAGATACTCTGTGGAAGTTAAATTGGGGATTGTGCACATGGGGGTGCGTCTGAGTAGGGTGAGTCTTTTTAGGGGTGAGACTACTGGGCTTAGTAGAAGAGAGGAGGGAATCTTTTTTGGTGTTTATCTTTGTCTTGAGAGAGGCGATTTTGTTGGCTAAGGCATTTTGTATACCTGTGCACCAGTTTTTGTCCTTGAGGCACGAGTCAGGCGCTTGGACAGGAGATTCAACCTCTTTTAGTATAGTAAAGAGCTCTCTGGTGTTAGATTTGGCTTGTAGGATTCGGGTGCTGTAGGACGTTTGTTTGGCCAGGATAATATCTTTTTTGTATTGGGAGGCTAGTATACTTAGGTTATTCTTATTTTTTTCCGAGGGATGTGATCTACAGATTTTTTCACAGCGTCGCTTTTCCTGTCTGAGGGCTTTAAGATGGGGAGAAATCCAGGAGTTGATGTGTTTTCTAGGTTTGCTCTTTTTCAGTTGCAGTGGGGCTATGACATCAAGAGATGAGAGCATGACTTTGTTGTATATGTCTACCATCATAACGGGATCCGTGTGATCCGGGATGGCGTTCAAGGTCGGTGCGATCAATGGGATCAGATTTTCAGGGCTAATGTTCTTTTTATTTCTAGTCTGGACAGCTGGAGCTATACTGTCAATTTGCGCTGGTGTCACCTCTAGGGTAAACGAGATCAAGTAGTGATCTGTCCAAGGCTGTGGAAGTATAGAGGAGATCAGGACTGGGCAATTGTGCACAGCTAGCCAGTCCAGAGTTCTACCTTTGGTATGAGTAGGCTCCGCGATCTTCTAGGTAAAGCCCAGTTGCTCTAAGGTATTATTAATTGTTATGGCATTAGCATCTGCGGGGTCACTAAAGCCCAGGTTAAAGTCTCCTAATAAAATGCTTTGTGAGGAGTTCTTGAGATTATTGGATAGGATATTATAAGGTCTTCTTCAAATGACCCTAGGGGGCCAGGTGGTCGGTAAATAAGGTTAATGGAGATGGATTGTGTGTTGGATATGGTTAGTTTAGCAGTTAAGGATTCGCAAGATCCTGCATTGGGAGGTGTCTCAATAGTCAGGGGGAATTTAGTTTTAGTTATAATGGCAAGACCTCTGTCTCGAGAGGTGGTACGATCAAGTCTTAGTAGAGTATAGTCATCTGGAATGGCTAGCATAATTGCAGGGCCTGCTGTTGGGTGTAGCCAGGATTCAGTAACAGCTAAGAAGTCCAGGTCTTCATTGTAGAGTAGGTCGGCAATGTCTGTTGCGTGGGCCACCAAGGAGCGGGCATTTATCAGTGCTCCCTTGGTCCCAGGTTGTGCTGGTTTTGACAGTGGTACCGAGGATTTATGCATACTTTTATGGGCGCGAATAGACTCGCAATAGAGTCTACTGTTTAGTTGAAGAGGGTGCTGGGAGGGGCTGTGGGGGCTGGTAGTAGCCTTGCTGTGAGCTACTTTGGTTAGAGGGTCATAAAGCCTTGGGAGCCTTGCACGTAATTTGAGGTTCCTTTGGAGGACAGTGCAGGGTGTGGTGATCATGTCAGTAGGTTTGTGCAAATTAGGTGGGGACTCGTGTACATGTAAGTTAAGTGATGTGGTCGGGTAATGGAAATTCATGGTATAGAGAAGTAATCTTAGTATCACAGTATAGAGCGTATGGAGATACATTGTATGTGTGGGTAGGATAGGATTAATGCAGGGTAATTGTTGGTGGTTGGCATGCAGTCGTATACCACCTAGGTCTGAGGAGGCAGCAGTTCGAATGCAGGGCAGTAGCACACCTAAATACAGTTATATCACTAAAGTCAAATAAACAGCAGTTCAATACATGGGCATTAACACCTCTAGATTTGATTTATCACTAGAGTCTGACAAGCAGCAAATCAGTACATGGGCATTGGCACACCTAGATTCAATGTTACCACTAAAGTCTGACAGGCAGCAATTCAATACATGGGCATTAGCACACCTAGATTCGATTTTACCGCTAAGGTCTGACCGGCAGCAATTCAATACATGGGCATTAGCACACCTAGATTCGATTTTACCGCTAAGGTCTGACCGGCAGCAATTCAATACATGGGCATTAGCACACCTAGATTCGAATTTACCACTAGAGTCTGACAGGCAGCAATTCAATACATGGGCATTAGCACACCTAGATTCAAATTTACCACTAGAGTCTGACAGGCAGCAATTCAATACATGGGCATTAGCACACCTAGATTCGATTTTACCACTAGGGTCTGACAGGCAGCAATTCAATATAAGGGCGTTGGCATATCTAAACTAGGCAAATTTATCACTAAGGTCTAGTAGGCAACAGTTCAGTGCAGAGGTAGTAGCCCATCTAGATTCGGTTTCGCAGTGGGGCTAGAGCAGCAGTAGCTCAAATACCAGGGCAGTAACACATCAGGGTCCAAATTCTAGCATTAAGGGCTAAAACGCAGCAATTCACATGCATAACCTGAAATTCACCCAGGTAAGCTTATCATGCGGTTACAGTTGTATTTATAGTAGCGTGGGTCATCCAGGACAGTGTAACACACAATGCTGACATAGCTGAGTCTGCCGTAGGTGGGTCGCAATTTAGGATTAATTCAGGATGGATGTAGAGGATCAGGCGTAAGAATAGTTCAATGCAGTGAGGCGAATATGGTATTAAATTAAATTGCTGCAGTGTGCAAGATGGTAGGACATCAGAACAGAGTATAAAGAAGAGCTGGAAAGTGTTGCCGGAAGGTTGTTGCCAGGGAAACGTTCGGAGTGGGGTTGCAACAGGCAGATCAAGGGATCATCCTGAGCGCATATGAGCGTTATGGAGTTCTAATCAGGTGGCACGGTGTCATGCTTGGCTGGACGCCATGTAAGCACTTACCCTGGTAGGTTCGAACAGTCAGCTATGGTAGGACAGCGTTTGTTGCTCCTGGCTCCTTTAGCTCCTGACAGGCTCCGGACAGGAAGCCTTGTGGGTGGCCTTAGGGGTGGGCCGGCGTTCGCCTGCCGGCGACGGGGTTGGATAAAAGAAAACGGTGGGCCAATACGATCAGGCCTGCATCAATGGCAGTGAGCTGAGGCACCGCTCGATTTTGCTGTCGGCCATCTTGGACTCCACGGAGTCTCCTCGAGGCTAATGGCGGCGGTCACGATTCGTGAATATATTTAAGCAGCTACTGCACGGATTTGCAGTTAGGATACACGGGGAAGCTTCGTGACAAATGTGGACCACGATGCAGATTTCAAAACTGCTCGTGGCGGCGCGAAGCAAAGTTGGGCGCGGTGGTCAATGAAACAGGGGGGCTCATCCTTTTTCTGTACTGTACTGTTTTTAGTCCTATGTTCAGCGCTTTGGTTTAAGGCGCTATATAGATCTAAATAAAATGCAAAAAATGCAAATGCAAAAACAATCAAAAAGATGCCATGTTACCAATATTGTGAGCATTTTCCAAATAATTTTCAGGATGTAGGTGCGCACAATATATGCCAGCATTTTCACTGTCAGAGAGCATTTGGGTTGACTTTGCCTATTTATGCATGAAACATCTCCACGATGGTTTTGTCATTTTATCCCCCACATACAAACACACTCATATTGGCTTTGCCCATGATGCAGTAATAACACAAATGTGACAAAATATATCCATGCTGGCTGTGCCAGTATATACCAGTATCCCTGTGTCAGAACCTGCTTATATTAGATTTGCCCATAATGCACTAATGCCTGTACAAATAGCACGTTCGAATATGCATTCCATCACTACCAAACTAAAAGAGGCTATACAACAGGCTGAAAATTGCAGGACCTGAAGACCATGATGTAGGAAAGCGGTTCACTCACTGCCTAGTAGTGCTGCTTACATGTTTACCAATAACAATTACAAAAACCTGCTACTCACACACAAGGCACTTTTACTCATAATTACTAGTTAAATGGGTGGTCATGCATAATATTATTTTGTCAGAAACGTTCATGTGCTTACTGAACCTCTGTGGACACCCCAGGGAGGTTACAATGAGAGAAAGATTTTAAAGGCAAAATGTGTACACAATCATACTGATTATGGCATAAACATCAACATGGCAACGTTCAAAACATGTACACTGTAAAAGTTAAAAGAGGAGTACATAGAAAACAACGTTCAGAGTATATCTAGTAAAAGAACATAAAAATGTTCCAGTTCAAAGTGCACCTTTATTGTAGAGTTAAGCTACGCAGGGGATGCAATGAGCAGTGCGTCACATCTATGTAAAGGTGTGAACATTATTTGTTTTGCTATATGTGTACTGACACAAATAGTCATTTATACACATGCAGCCACACATAAGCCTGAACTGTCCTCCTTGGTTGCTCGTTTGCCAGCACTGCTCGAGGTGAAAACACAGTGAGTCTGTCTGAGAGCCCCATCCCACCCAGGCAGGGTGCGGTTCCACGTGTGTCTCTCCAGAATTAAGTAAGCCACTTTCTAGATAGGGACCCCCTGCTTTATGCTTTGCTAACCCTTGCGAAGTTCCATGTTTCCCAAAGGAAGTTACAGTAATTTTCACTTGCAGGTGCCTGATAGCTTGTTCTGATTTTATAGCTCTGCAAATGCACCTCATTCTTGAAATGAATCAATACCGCTTTGCCAGTGTGAATCATCAGCCAATCATCATGGACTGCCATGCAAAATCCGCTATCTAATGTATTCCTAAAAGTATAATGTCCTTGGGAGATTAATAATGAACCCAAACAGCGTGCAAACATTGCCCTGCTTGCATTGGGCTGACACGTTTTCCGCCTCAACCACTAACAATCTCAACCACTAACCATCTTAACTGTGTTAATGGGCTACTAGTTTAGCAACTACTCAAAAGCTGTTGTGATTTCGCCAATGCACCAGAGTGCTTCTATGCTTGAAATCACCTTACAGTGCTTAACTCAGAACATGTCTCCTACTGAACTTCTTAAACTTCTTGTTTTATGTTAGGGAGCCCAAACATATACATTACATTTATTGTATTAAATTTCAGCGACCTCATGCCAAAGCCTAGTTTCTCAGGCTATATGAGAAGGGGATTGACGATGAGCTTTGAAAGAACAAGAGAGTTAATTGCAACGTGTCTAAGCATATGTCCTTGCATCAAACGGGCTGGGTGGATTAGATGCCACACCAGAACTGCAACTCATTTCCTTACTTAATTGTATACTCGGGAAGGAAATGGCTTTCACTTTACAGCCCGAATGAAAGCCACACTACACCAATGAATAACACCTTCCAGGCTCTGCTACAGTGACAACATGGGCTATGCAGTCCTGCCGGCAGGATGCTAAAGAAAGTTAAACCTCAAAGACTCATAAGAGACCCATGCCTCTATAAGATTGTTTGGGACTGAGCAGTTTTTGAAAGATGAGTTAATCAAGGAGGTGATGAACGGCGCTAGTTCCTTAGCTCTTTCCTTGATAATTGAGGCTGGGTAAGAGTCTCTCTGGCATCTCAAGGGTTTAAGACTAACAATGATATCTTCTACTTCTTCAGTGGTTACCGGGAAGAAGTAAAAAGGGTGACACAGTGGGGGCTGAAAGTCAGGGAATTTGCTTAAATTGGTGGTCATAGAAAGGCTTCTCTTTTTTGTCTCTATTTTCAATTGTAGCAAGGCTATTTTGTCTGATAAGTCATTTTGGATATTCGCACACCAAGCAGCATCTTTAATGCAGGCTTCCGTGGTGGTGTTGGTGTCTCCAGCTCCCTCAGTATAGTAAAGAGCTCTTTAGTTCCTGATTTAGCGTTTTGAATTCTGACGTTGTAGGTAGCTCTTTTGATATTGAGAATAGCTGCTTTGTAATTGGTTGCAGCAGTGGTGAACTTCTCATTGTTAAGGGTAGAAGGTGTTTTACTCCAGGTGGCTTAGGTAGTTCTTTTGGATTTCCAGAGGGTTTTTTAATTTGTGGTGAACCATTTGTTTAGGTGGGCGGTTGTACAGGTCTACAAGGCTAGATGGGTCCTTGTCGAAGTTTGTTGATGGGTTAGTAATGGGCTGTAGCAGGGGTATTAGGTTGTCTAGGGTAATGTTGTGATTGTTTCTGGATAAGATCTGGAGGGCGATGGAGGAGTTGTCGTTGAGGCAGGCGCTATCCTGTAATGTAAAGGTAATGCAATGGTGGTTTGACCAGGCACACGGCACATTGTTGAGGATTGTGGTGGTACAATTTAAGTGGCAGCCAATCCAAAGTTCTACCTTTGTTGTGCGTGGGGTCGTGGATTTGATGTTTAAAGCCAAGTTGTGAGATAGAATTCTCAATGGTTGTGGCATTAGTGTCGTTCGGGTCGTGAAGGCCTGAGTTGAGATCTCCCATGAGTAGAATTTGAGAGCCTGGTTTGGTGTTTCGAGTTAGGAGGAGGGTGATGTCTTCCTCGAAAGAGGAGATTGGGCCAGGTGGTCAGAAATTAGATGTAGTAGGAGGGTACAGGCCACTGACAGAGGGAGTTTAACCGACAGGAATCCACCTGAAGGGAAACATTCTTTTGAGAATTCTCTGAGGCTCTGTCTGCTCTGATGATGGTATAGTTAGCTGGAAGAGCTGGGAGGTGTCAGAATATATCATATAGTTTCTGTCAGAAAACCCAGCAACATCAAATAGGTATTAAGAAAACAATTGAATCGCCATCCTTAATAGAGGATATTGATACTATATGGTTGGATAGCCTCACCCAGAGCACAAACCTCTTCTCATTTACTAAAGTATCTGAACAGGAAGTACTGGAGGTCATAGAAAAGCTCAAGCCAATGTCCTGTAAAGGCGATATCTTCCTCACCACTCACTCTAAGGAATTTGCAGGCACACTAACTCCATGGATTGCAGAGCTTGTTAATCGCTCTTTATCAGAGGCACAGGTCCTGGTTGCTATCAAAGAAGCATGGATTACACCACTGTTAAAAAAGGATAACCTAGACCCCTTGATACCAGAAAATGACCCCACAAGTACAAATGTGCAGTTCATATAAAAAATTCTCAAAAAAATTGCCTACTCACAATTTCAAGCATTTGTTGGCGAACAAACAATCTGGCTTTCGAACAAACCATGGGACCGAAACCGCTCTGTTGGATACGGAAATTAATGTAACAGAGATCATCGAAGAAGAACGTTCTGCATTACTACTCTTGCTGGACTTGTCTTCAGCTTTCCACTTGGTCGACCATGACCTGCTGGCAGATAGACTACAAAAAGTAGGTCTATGCTCCCCAGAAGCAGTAGCCTGGTTAAAATACTTTCATGGTCCTAGAACAGCATGTGTTGCTAAGGGAACATCACAGTCTCAGAAAGTACCTGTAACATGTTGCGTCCCCCAGGGGTCATTTCTATCCCTGTTGCTATTTAATATATATATTAAATGCCTGTGTGACCTCCTTAAATCTCTTGGCGTAAAGTTCACCAACTATGCCGACGACACCCAGATAGTTTTAAAACTATCTGGGATCTATGAGGAGGATCTATCTAATATCAATAAGATATTTGGAGCAATGCAGAAAAGGAAACTCCTTAGCTCTCAATAATAAAAAGACAGAGGGGGTAATTCATAGAATTCAGCGCACAAGTGGCACACGCGGCTGGCGCACAGTGTGCGCGTGCGAATCCCTGCGCCATCCGCGTGCGCCAAAATACATTTCCGCGCAAAGCGTATTCATGGATTCCAGCCACCAAAACCAGCCGTGGCGCACAGTGGTGCATCGACCCTGCAGCAGCGCCAGTTACGCCCCCAAAAACGCCCCTTGCGCAGGGAAAAGCCATCAAAATCCCCAATCCAGCGCAAAGGGCTGCGCTAACCCTGTACTAGCACGGCAAACGGGCTACGTGTATCACTGGGGTGTGCTGGAAGTACCTCACGTCATTTCAGCTGGGTACGTGTATTTCAGGGGTGCGCTGGAAGTTCCACACGCGATTCCATCAGGGTACGTGTACATCAGGGGTGCGCGGGAAGTTTCACACGTGAATTCAGCACGGTACGTGTATATCAGGGGTGCGCGGGAAGTTCCACACGCGAATGTCCTGGGTACGTGTATCTTGGGGTGCGCAGGAGGTTTCACACGCGATATCAGCAGGGTACGTGTATTTCAGGGGTGCGCTGGAAGTTCCACACTCGAATGTCCTGGGTACGTGTATCTTGGGGTGCGCGGGAAGTTTCACACGCGATATCAGCAGGGTACATGTATTTCAGGGGTGCGCTGGAAGTTCCACACGCGAATGTCCTGGGTACGTGTATCTTGAGGTGCGCGGGAAGTTTCACATGCAATATCAGCAGGGTACGTGTATTTCAGGGGTGTGCTGGAAGTTCCACACACAAATGTCCTGGGTACGTGTATCTTGGGGTGCGCGGGAAGTTTCACACGCGATATCAGCAGGGTCCGTGTATTTCAGGGGTTCCGTGGAGTACTACACGTGAATTGGCCATGTGGGTCCTCCCAGGTGTTCGCTCCACAACCTCCACGGCCCCTGCAGGCAGCCCACACCACGGGGGACTAGCCTGCACCCCCACTCATGTTCCCCTGCACCCCCACCCCCCAGCACTGTGGTGCACCCTCCACCAGGCTCCCACTCATGTCTCCCATCACCCCCACGCCCCAGCACTGTGGTGCACCCTCCACCAGGCCCCCACTCATGTCTCCATCACCCCCACCCCCCAGCACTGTGGGGCACCCTCCACCAGGCCCCAACTCATGTCCAACTCATGTTCCCCTGCACCCCACCCCCCAGCACTGTGGTGCACCCTCCACCAGGCCCCAATTCATGTCCAACTCATGTTCCCCTGCACCCCCACCGCCCAGCACTGTGGTGCACCCTCCACCAGGCCCCCACTCATGTCTCCCATCACCCCCACCCCCCAGCACTGCGGTGCACCCTCCACCAGGCCCCAACTCATGTTCCCCTGCACTCCCACCCCCCAGCACTGTGGGGCACCTGCCAGCAGGCCCCCACTCATGTCCAACTCATGTTCCCCTGCACCCCCACCCCCCAGCACTGTCGTGCACCCTCCACCAGGCCCCAACTCATGTTCCACTGCACCCCCACCCCCCAGCACTGTGGGGCACCTGCCAGCAGGCCCCCACTCATGTCCAACTCATGTTCCCCTGCACCCCCACCCCCCAGCACTGTGGTGCACCATCCACCAGGCCCCACTCATGTCTCCCATCACCCCCACCCCCCAGCACTGTGGGGCACCTGCCAGCAGGCCCCCACTCATGTCCAACTCATGTTCCCCTGAACCCCCACCCCCCAGCACTGTGGTGCTCCCTCCACCAGGCCCCCACTCATGTCCAACTCATGTTCCCCTGCACCCCCACCCCGCAGCACTGTGGTGCACCCTCCACCAGGCCCCTACTCATGTCTCCCATTACCCCCACCCCCCAGCACTGTGGTGCACCCTCCACCAGGCCCCAACTCATGTTCCCCTGCACCGCCACCCCCCAGCACTGTGGTGCACCCTCCACCAGGCCCCCACTCATGTCTCCCATCACCCCCACCCCCCAGCACTGTGGTGCACCCTCCACCAGGCCCCAACTCATGTTCCCCTGCACCCCCACCCCCCAGCACTGTGGGGCACCTGCCAGCAGTCCCCCACTCATGTCCAACTCATGTTCCCCTGCACCCCCACCCCCCAGCACTGTGGTGCACCCTCCACCAGGCCCCCACTCATGTCCAACTCATGTTCCACAGCACCCCCACCCCCAGCACTGTGTGGCACCTGCCAGCAGGCCCCCACTCATGTCCAACTCATGTTCCCCTGCACCCCCACCCCCAGCACTGTGTGGCACCTGCCAGCAGGCCCCCACTCATGTCCAACTCATGTCCCCCTGCGCCCCCACCCCCCAGCACTGTGGTGCACCCTCCACCAGGCCCCCACTCATGTCTCCCATCACCCCCACCCCCCAGCACTGTGGTGCACCCTCCACCAGGCCCCAACTCATGTTCCCCTGCACCCCCACCCCCCAGCACTGTGGGGCACCTGCCAGCAGGCCCAGACTCGTGTTCCCCTGCACCCCCACCCCCCAGCACTGTGGGGCACCTGCCAGCAGGCCCCCACTCATGTTCCCCTGCACCCCCACCCCCCAGCAATGTGGTGCACCCTCCACCAGGCCCCCACTCATGTCTCCCATCACCCCCATCTGCCAGCACTGTGGGGCACCCTCCACCAGGCCCCCACTCATGTCTACCATCACCCCCACCCCCCAGCACTGTGGTGCACCCTCCACCAGGCCCCCACCATGTCTCCCATCACCCCCACCCTCCAGCACTGTGGGGCACCCTCCACCAGGCCCCAACTCATGTTCCCCTGCACCCCCACCCCCCAGCACTGTGGGGCACCTGCCAGCAGGCCCCCACTCATGTCCAACTCATGTTCCCCTGCACCCCCACACCCCAGCACTGTGGTGCACCCGACACCAGGCACCCACTCATGTCTCCCATCACCCCCACCCCCCAGCACTGTGGTGCACCCTCCACCAGACCCCAACCCATGTTCCCCTGCACCCCCACCCCCCAGCACTGTGGGGCACCTGCCAGCAGGCCCCCACTCATGTTCCCCTGCACACCCACCCCCTAGCACTGTGGTGCACCCTCCACCAGGCCCCCACTCATGTCTCCCATCACCCCCACCCCCCAGCACTGTGGTGCACCCTCCACCAGGCCCCAACTCATGTTCCCCTGCACCCCCACCCCCAGCACTGTGGTGCACCCTCCACCAGGCCCCCACTCATGTCTCCCATCACCCCCACCCCCCAGCACTGTGGGGCACCCTCCACCAGGCCCCAACTCATGTCCAACTCATGTTCCCCTGCACCCCCACCCCCCAACACTGTGGTGCACACTCCACCAGGCCCCCACTCATGTCTCCCATCACCCCCACCCCCCAGCACTGTGGCGCACCCTCCACCAGGCCCCAACTCATGTTCCCCTGCACCCCCACCCCCCAGCACTGTGGTGCACCCTCCACCAGGCCCCCACTCATGTCTCCCATCACCCCCACACCCCAGCACTGTGGGGCACCCTCCACCAGGCCCCAACTCATGTCCAACCCATCTTCCCCTGCACCCCCACCCCCCAGCACTGTGGTGCACCCTCCACCAGGCCCCCACTCATGTCTTCCATCACCCCCACCCCCCAGCACTGTGGTGCACCCTCCACCAGGCCCCAACTCATGTTCCCATGCACCCCCACCCCCCAGCACTGTGGGGCACCTGCCAGCAGGCCCCCACTCATGTCCAACTCATGTTCCCCTGCACCCCCACCCCCCAGCACTGTGTGGCACCTGCCAGCAGGCCCCCACTCATGTCCAACTCATGTTCCCCTGCACCCCCACCCCCCAGCACTGTGTGGCTCCTGCCAGCAGGCCCCCACTCATGTCCAACTCATGTCCCCCTGCACCCCCACCCCCCAGCACTGTGGTGCACCCTCCACCAGGCCCCCACTCATGTCTTCCATCACCCCCACCCCCCAGCACTGTGGTGCACCCTCCACCAGGCCCCAACTCATGTTCCCCAGCCAACATGTCGTCACAATCTAGATCCCTGGTCCCTATGGTCAGCCTCCAAATGCAAAACACCCACCCGAGTATTGCATCCACCCACTTAGAAATGGCAATAACATGATAGAACCCCAATTGCAAGTTTGGAAACGAACACATGTCCCTCACATACACCGAATGGGTGTCAGTGAATCTCAAAACCCATATCATGATATGCATGAAACCAATGAGATGATACTACACATTGAAGTTTGAACAAAAAATATGTATTAAAGGAAACATAAATTGAATCAAAAATAAACAAACAGAAATGGGAATGTAAAAAAATAAAAAGAAGCATGTCCGTGAAAAAATGCGAAACCAAAAATCATAATCCAAAGGAATGGTGTCCAAAGTCACAGTCCACAAAAGAAAATCCAATGGAAAATTATAATTGAAAGCCATTGCTCCATGGGTAAATTGTAAAAAAAAAAGAAAATCCAACAGTCAACTATGTACAGATGAACAAGCCAGGGTCCATGATCCCAACAGAAGAAATGAAACCTATCTAATAACACTACCTAATAAAAAAAAACTATATACAAAAATGTGGCCCATTGTCCAAAAGGTCCAAAAAAAATGCAAAACCAAAGGAAACCTAACACTAACTACAGAACTATGTACAAGGGCAGCGGGCTAGTCCGACGGCTCACTTTTGGATGTCCCGGGCCAGGGCATCATCGAACTCCTGCTCAATGTCCCGGAGGCGGTCCTCCTCCATGGCCCTGAGGGTCCGCAGGGCCGTCGACGTGTCCACCTCCAACCCCCTGCGGATTGCCTCGAGGTACTCGGCCCGCCTCAGGGCCCTCCGCATGGAGTTCTCTGCCCTGACCATCGTGAGCTGTGCCTCTTCCGCCCGCTGCCCCTCCGCATCTATGGCGTGGCCCAACCTCTGCCACACGGAAGACACTTTCTGTCCTGGGTCCTCCTGCCCTCCAGCCGATGCCTGCCCCTCCGATGTCGAAGGCCCCGAGCCTTCATGCCTCCCACCACGTTGCTGCTGCTGCTGTGCCTCTGCCCGTGCACTGCCTCCTGCTGCCTGCACATCCTCCACTGGCTGGGGTGCAGTCGTTGATGTGGCCACCCCTGCTGGACGTCCGACTCCCGACTGTGGCAGGGATGCCTCCTCCACCAGCCTGGCCGCACCGTCAGAGGCAGCTGCACAGGGCACCCAGGTGACTGATGGGTGGGAAGATGGCACGGAGGACGACTGGCGCATAGGGGGTTCAGTTGAGGATGGGGTCGCAGCAAGCCCCATCAAACGGAGGAATCCGGCCTGGGTGACCTGTCACAGTAGGCCGACGCGGTCAACGAGCCATTCGAGATGACGTGCAGTCTCCTCATGAAAAGACTGCAGGTCACCTCGCATGGCCCGTTGACGCAACGCCACACCAGTCAGGACAGGCTCAACCCGGACCCGGATAGCCACGTCCGCAGGCAAAGGAAGGCCAGTTGTCGTGAGCTCATCCCCTGCCTGAAAACAGGTCTGGACGTAGGCATCCCTGCTGGTGCAAGATGATGCAGGGACAGGATCAGGGACAGGATTGCACACAGGCACCTCCGCGGTGGCCTGTGCTGCCTCCTGTCCCTGGTCCTGCACTGCACCACTAGCACCAGTGGAATCCCCACCTCCAGACCCCGTCTCTGTTGCTTGCATGGCCTCCTACTCCACCAAACCCCCCACCAACCTGGATATCTCCGTGCCAACTTCCCCCATTGGGCCCTGTGGGTTCCCAGCTGCCCCTTCTGCTGCCGAGGAGTCCAACTCCAACCTCCGCCTCTTGGACCTCCCCCCGGCAGCTGCGGGCTGGGACGCGGCACCGGACTCCTCACTCCCCGACGAGATCACAACCTGGGATGGGAGCCGGGCCTTGCGTCTCCGGCTGGCGGTGGGATCCCCGCCGCTGTGCTCCACAGCACCTTCTCCGCCCTCTTCATCAGTTGACACTGCAAACAGGGAGAAATAGGCATCAGGGCACTGTACAATGGACACATACACACATGACAGTTGTACATGAGTGGCATTGGCAAACCTCAGACATGCCATCACAATCCCCAACACACATGTCATTTCAACTCGCACACATGAGCCATACCACAGCCATATCGCAACTGCCAGCACCATCCATACACATACAACAGCATGAGCAGGCAAAGCTGAGCCAGACATCATATTCAACACAGGAAGTGCACTACACATGTACACACACCACCACACTTGCATGCATGTGTACACCTCTGCCAAGTGTCGCAGTGTTCAGATGGGCATCCATGTCACATCTGCCAATCAGGCTTCCACATCCCGCTGTCACATGCATCCATGTTGCATCACTGTTGCACCCAAATACACACAAATGCACATGTACACAGTGCTGATACATGCAGCTGAAAACAACATACATGCGTGACATCACGAACATGTCTACTTACATACACATTCATCCAAACATGTGTGCCCACACAACTGCATTTGGCATGCAAGCCTACACACACAAGCACCATCCATGTCTCACACATTACAGCCCTTGCATGTGTAAGCCTCACGGCCCTGTACACCCCCACCCATACTCGACCCCATACAAACAGATGTGCAACCTGCACACTACTGAAACATCACCACACGCACAGCTCACAATCAGGATGCATGTACACTTACCGCTCGACTCCAGACGGGTCTGCCTCTCAAGGACCTGGACGTGGAGCGCTGGGGATATGCGTTCCAGGACCCTCATCTGATCCTCCGACAAGTGGCCCCGGCGCCCCTTAGCATCCGCTGCCTTCAAGAGGCACCAGGCCTTGTTCAGGGTCCTGGACCTGAAGTCCTCCCAGCGCTTCTTGACATGTTGGAAGTCGCGGACTGCCACCCCCTCCGCGTTGATGGCAGTCACGATGTCCGTCCAGATCCGAGTCTGTGTCCTTCCTTGTCGGCGCGGGAACTTCCGAAGAGGGCATCATACTGCCCCAGGACTTGCTCCACCAGGACACCAACTTCCCTGGCACTGAAGCTGGTGCCCCTTTGCCTCTCCGGCCCGGGGTTGTCAGTGGTGCCAGATGTTGCAGTGCCCGACATGACAACCCCAGACTGGGTGGGCAACTGGGTCCTGGGGCTGGGCTGTGGAGCGATGGAATCCCAGTCGGGAGTCTTCGGTTCCAGCAGGGGTGGTCACAGCAACAGCACCGCTGGCTGATGTGCAGGCAGCAAATGGCAGGGCACGTGGGCAGCAGGCAGTCAGGCAGCAGCAGATGGCAGGTGGGAGCGCGCTCGGGGCTCTGGGGGGCAGTAATTCGGCCTTCTGGGCAGGAGCGTGGTCTTCCGTGTGCTTACGCGTGGCCAGCTTGATACGGAGTGATTTGGCACGTGAAAATTCTGCACGTCAGCGTGTAAATCGAGGAAAGGCCCTTAGCGCGTAAGGGCGTCTGCACGCATACGCAATTTCATTGGACAGAAGGCCCCTCAAGCGCAAGCACCCCTGTGACGTGACGTGCATGGGCATTTCAGTGCGTGTGAAAAACTGCACGTCCGCGTGTAATCTGAGGAAAGGGCCCATGCGCGTAAGTGACGTGACGCGCACAGGCGTTTCCCTCAGCACGGGTTAAAGGTGAGCGGGCCCAGCAGTTCGCTGTACGTGCCTTTCTTGGAGACCGACGTGTGTTGCTGCTTCCTGTTGTTTCGCGCGCCATCACAACTTCACAGCTATCAAGGACGTATCTCTTCTTTTGGCGGGGGTATTGGCTACGCGTGTTTTTCTGCATCGCGCTAGTCAGACGGTGAGTCGCACACGCTCTTTTTCCCACTGCGGGTGCCCCTGTGTATCGCACCCATTTTCGATGTCATAGTAGCCTGCGTGTCCCACGCGTACGCGTTATTCGTGTTACTGGGTGCCACCGCGTACTGCGGGAGGTTGAATCCACGCACGTAGGCTGCAGGGTTGCGTGCATGGTTTTACTGCAGTTTTGGGGTGCCTGAGCGTTGTGTGACCCGTCACTACATCACCGGGGTCACATACAGCCTTGCAGGTGCAGGGGGGCTGTTAACATCTTGCTTCCCAACCCCTTCACCCCAATTGCCCAAGTCAATTGTGGTGTACACCTCCCATTGGCACCACTCCATCTGTGCCGGCACTACTACATCTGTGCCATGGTTGGGAGGCCACCAAAGGTGAGGGGCGCCTGAGCTGGGCGTACTCCTCGTGGCGGGCGTGGTCGGGGACATGGCCATGGTGACCAGGGAGTAGGGGGACTCCAGGGTGTCCAGGGCGGCCACAGAGGGGGAAGAGGCAGGGGTGCACCACTTGAGCACAATGTTGTGCCATGTGTCGGTGCAGTCATGCCACCACCCCCTGTGGTTCCGGGGGATGCAGCTTCTGCATCTGGCACTGGCGCCCGTGTGACCCGGCAGTCTGTTCCATCGACTGCCACGGGCCCAAGGGTAGTGGTAACTGCAGGTGCAGCTGTGGACACCGACACCCAGGCTCAGGGTCTGCCAGCGCAGGCTGCGTTGGCACTTGAGGAGCCCTTGGTAGATCTCCAACAGGCCAGGAGGGAAACCATAGGGGCAGGCCGGGCTGCTCAGACCAAGACACGTGTCCCTGGGGCAGTCATGTCATCTGCTGCCCCGAACAGCCGGGTGTTGGCAAGTGCAGGGGCAGATGCACCCAACGACACCCCGGTTGTGAGTCTGCCAACCAGGACTGTTGCGGTCAATGACCCTGCCACAGCTGATGTTGCTGCGCAGGGTCCATTAGAGGGCACCCAGCTGCCACTGACACAAGTCAGGCCTTTGGTCGTCCCTCCACCTGCCACTCCCTTGGCTCAATCCACCGAACCCACTGGCCATACTGGTCAGGGCGGCATTAGCCAGCCAGGGTCTGCGCCACAGTCCAAGAAGAGGAAGGTTGCACCTGCAGCACAGGCTGGGACCCCACACACAGCCACGACCTCCTGCACGTCAAGGAAGAAGCCTTTCTGCAAGCAGGAACTGGACTTCCTCGTGGACTACGTGCGGGGCCACAGCCGTGACATGCTAGTGGGTGCCAATAGTCAGACTACGGCTGCCCAACGTGACACCCACTCGGAGCATGTTGCGGAACAAGTCAGTTCATTCGGCCATGAGGTGCGCACGGCGCAAGAGTGCAAAAAGCGTTGGAATGACATCAAACGCAGCACTAAGGCTAAGCGTGCCTCTAATTACAACTTGACTCTGGTGACTGGCGGTGGGCCTGCACCAGAGGAGGAAGTGCTCACTCCGCATGAGGCACTCATTGCGGAGTTCATACCACCTGAATTGGTCGAAGGAGTGGGAGAGATGCTGGACTTTGATGCCCAGTCCAGTGAGTGTTGATGCGTGTTTGTTGAGGACGTGTGTGTTTCACTTGTGGGATGTGTTGTGCATGATTGCCACTACATGTGACGTGTACATGGTTCTGATGTGTAAGTAATGCAATGCTTCCGTGATGCATGTCTCCTCTGCCTGCATGCGGGGACTCCATGTAGGCATGCTCCCTTGCCCCTCCTCCGCCACTCTGCACCCCAGTTCCACCTTTGCACTGGTCTGCTTCAATCTTGCCAATGTGTACTTTCTTGTTCATGCGTCCTGTGTAGATGCTAACTTCCAGCATAGAATCTGCCAGACATATGCCGTGTGGTACAGCCTTAGTACTTGATGCAGGGTATCTCACTTGTACTGTGCATAGGTCAGATGTCCCGAAGGGACATGAGTGCCCATTCATGCTCCATGTGCATTGCACGCATGCCCCTATGTGTCCTTGACTGGATGATCACTGTAATACAAGTCCTTGGTTACATACATTGCCTGGCATCTCATCAGCCTTCCCATGTCAACTGTGGCTCAGTCCTGCGTTGCACACATGTTTAGGGTCTGACAATCTGTGTGGCTCACAGGCCTCAGCCTGTTCAATGGCCAATGACTCTGTCCAACTGTTGTTGTGTCTTCTTCACACATGGCCGGCATCCAGAGTTTTCATCATGTGTCCTGCTTACTGTCCCAGCATCATTTGCAGTGTTGTCACTTGAATCACATTAAGCTGTTGATGCCAGTCAACACTGCCTGTCAATACACAGGTGTATGGTCAGCCTTTTGATACCATGCTAGGCATTCCTGCTTTGGTACTGGGGTGAAGGGGTGCTTGGCTTCTAGATATGGTACACATTGAATGCACAATGCACGTGATGTCTGAATTTGACATTGCACTGCCTTCACATTTCCTGGCACACACCATGGAGTCCTTGTACATGTAGGTAGTGAGTGGCGTACACATTTTCTGCACTGCATAGACCCACTTCCATGGAAACTGCCACCTTTCAACAGGTCTGATCACAGAAGCAATTCAAAGTTGACCCAGCATGCATGCCAGGTTATATGTTGTGTGTCACATGTCTGCCTGATGCGTTTGCTGTCGGTGTGTGTGTGTGTTGTGTGCTTCTGACATGTGTAGTGACCTTTTTTCTCTCTATTTTTCAGGTGATGACGCAATGGAGGCAGAGGATGGTGTTGTCATGCCAGACACAGGGTTGTTACCACTACATCAACCCGGCACTAGTGGGGGTCGTGGGGTGGTAGGCCACGAAAACCCCCAAGTGCTACAGTCCATCTTGCCTCTGGCTGCCTATGAGTCCAGCCTTGATGACGACTCTGACATCCATGTTGAGTTGGATGAGCATCAAATCCATGTGTCAGGGGTGAGTGATTCTGATGTGGACACTCCTCTGTCCGCGACACCTGCACTGAGGGATCAGACAGTCTTGGTTCCTCCGCCCGTGGTGGATCGGGACGCAGGGTCACCCTCCACACCAGTCACTGATGTGCCTGGGACATCATGTCGACGGGGGCATGTAGTCGTGCAGCCGCGGGCGGTGCCAACACAGCGAGGACCCCTGGTCCTTGGGTCCCATAGGTGTCAAGCCCGGCAACGCGGTCGCCGCGCGCAACTGCAGTATACTGAGTGGGAGCAAGACATGACTGCCAATTCCGAACAGCAGGGGGCAGCAATGGAGAACATCGCTGAGAGCATGGAGCGTGTGGCCCGATCTGTGCTCCCCCCCTGCTAGGCAGGTGCTTCTCCAGCAGCAGGCGGCACGGTCCACGGCCCACTCGCTCAGGCTGGGCATGGCGGCCTCAGACAGGGCACGCCAGGCTGAAATGTCGTCTCTGCGTCAAGCAATTGCTGCTCACGCAGAGGCGCACATGGATGCCCTGAGGGAGGAGTATGCTTCCCTCAAATCCACTCTGGGTGTCCTTATGATGTCCCAGAGGCAGCGGGCAGAGGAGAGGTTTGCACAGCTTGAGCGTACCATCTCGGCTGAGCTACAGGCTTGCCGGGAGGTGCAGCGGTTGTCCAGCCAGGCCTTGCAGGAGGAACTCCGTGTTACACGTGCTACCTTGCAAGAGGAAGCACGTGTATCACGTGAGGTTCTGCATGCAGACCTACGTCACATCGCCACACAGAACCAGGCTCACCCGTCCGGCAGACTTGCTGCCGACGAGGGGAAAGCTGCGGCTATGCGTGGCCAGGCTACTGTGCCGTGTCCTCCTTTACAGGATGAGCCAGACTCGGACGACCATCTATCTCCCACATAGGTCGGGCTGTGCAGGCGTTGAGCCTATGGAGGTTTTTTTTTTTGGCTCAGCATCATCGCATGTGGATGTTGAGCAGCACCCTGTACCTCCCCCCTCCTGGGTGCCTCCCCTCCCCCCCGGGTCGTATGTGGCGATTTTTGATTTTTCTTTTAGTTTAGTTAGTTAAGTTTCTGTTTGATAGTTAGTTTAATTAGGTAATGTAGGTTTTCCATAGTTAGTGTAATTAGTTAATATAGTTTAAAATTGCTTGTCTATTGTGCTTTCATGTGACGGTGCAGTGCTTTGTGGCTTTTGAAGGCATCCACTGTCTGTTCCAGCTGGGCCCTTCAGGCTTGTCTTGTGTATGTGTTTGCTGCTTGGGGTCCTTGACTCACATATGCCACTCCTGCCTCCCTTATCCATGGGCTCACAAGGATGGTTCGGTGTCACAACCTTTTACACAAGGGCTTTGGACTGTCATATCTGTGGCATGCCTGGTGCTGTGTGACTTGTGTTTACACCACTAGTGGGGATGATTTTGGTGTTATTGTCCACTGTTCAGCTTTTGCTAGATGGGGTGTTTCATGATTAATGTGTACATTCATTGCTATGCATTGTGTAGTATGTTTCTTATCTTTACTGTACACATGCTTGTTGCAATTCATGCCGTAGATAGTGTTCCACACTTTAGATGTGAAAGACGGACTGATGGTGTGATTTCTGATGTGACTCTCTGACATGGTCAAGTAATGAGATGCCTGAAGAGACACACAGATGACTTTGAAGCATTAATCATGTGTTTCATGCCCTTTCTGCAGGGGGATGAGCCTCCAGAGCACCTTTGCCAGCAGACATGGCCCATTGGACGTCGGAATTCTGGACACGTTTGTTGGTTCCCACATGCACATGTGTGCACAAGCAGAGGCACAGGGATTGCAGACCTACATCCTAGAACTGCTGGCGTGTTCCAAGGAACGCCAGGCAAGGTGAGCAGCACAGGGGGGCCACAACACAGCAAAGCTTGCACCAGGCGAGTTGCACATGCAGGCTTAGTCACAGCACTGAGGGTGAGCTTGGACGAATATTGGTGTTGAAGCACACAATGCAGCTCAGATGTGTTGGTGGACTGATGGCTGTTGATTGTAAGGTTGTCTGGGACACCTGCAGGGGTAGTGGCACATACCCTCCGGTACACCAAGGTCCATTGAGGCACTTGCATCAACCATGTAGCCTTCCGAGACATGGAAAGGGGCAGCTCACAGGGACATACAGCAAGGGACATACTCGGGTGCAGTGCATTTCATTTCCATGTACATTTTGATAAATGCACTGCCAACTTTGTTTCGGTCATGGTGGTACACAACTTGCTCTGAAGTCATGGCTTGCTATATGGGTATGTCTGCTTACCCAGGGAACATTGCATGTTGTGTGAATTGTGACACATTGGTGTTCCATTTGCCACGCACCCACCGGCGGCTGACTTACTGTATTGACTGTGTATGACCCATCACAGGGGTAATGTTATATATGGGTACGAAGCATCTACACCAGATTGTCTGTTTGTAGAGTAGTTTGTTGCTATGGGGCATGTTTGGCATGTACAGGTTGTTGGTTGTGGCTCTCTTTGCAGCATTGCAGTGCTCCTGTAACCGGACCTGAGAGTGCGCAGGCAGGAGGCCAGCACTCAAAACCAGAGCTAAGTGTCTTGTTGTTTTTCTTTCAAACTGCTCTGCATAGGCTTGCTGGGGGTGCACTAATGCATGGATGAATGTGTAATTCAATTTGGTATGTTTTTTTCCCCCTAATCACCCGGAATCCTATGCAATTTTGAACCCTGTACCCTCTACCCGGTGTTCCTGCTTCCCGTACCTATCCAAGCAACGTTCCCTAACCCTCTTTCCCCGCTGGGGTTGCAGATGCCTGTGTAAGCCCCAAACTTGCAGACGCCAAAACCCTAGAGGGGGTGGTTGGTTCGTGCCACTCCTAAGCCTGGACTTCAGAAGGCCATGACAATGATGTCCAAGTTTGTTTGGATTGTGTATGTGTTCATGCAGGTAGTACATTTTCGTGCATTCCCTACTTTCATGTGTCATTCCTCCTCCCCTCTCCTGCCACTCATTCCAGTTATCCAGTGTGCCAACACCTGTCCCGACTGCATATCCCTGAACCTCCTTCCCCACCAGGGTCTCAGGGGCCTGTGTGAGTTTGACCTTGCAGGCACCCAGGACACGGTGGGGGTGGTTGTTTCCTGACACTCCCGTGCCTGTACACGGGACCTGTGACAGTACACATCCGTTCATGGTGCATCATTCTATGTTATGTACCACACATGGTTCACATCCTGTTGTGACATTGTTTTACTGTGCTACCTTGGTTGTTGCATCATTGTGGTAGTACTTGGCCTTTGTGAGATACTGCTATGTCGAGTCATCAACTGGAGGGTGTTCTGGTTCGTTTTTCTGGCTTGGATTTTGTGATTTTGGAAATGAGTGTGGATTCTGAGGGTGCAGGCACCTTTTTACACACAAGGTGGGAGATGGTGACGAAGGGGAAAGGTGATCCTGTGACCAGGTGGAATTGAGGGTTGAAGGCTCCATGACCCAGGTGCAGTTGTTCAGTGGGTCATGGTCATTTGTGAGGGAGGGGGCGGTTGTTGTTGATAGTTGCCTTGCCCTGCAGTGTGATGGGAACCCTGACATTGTAATGGTGGTATCCTATGTACATGTTGTGTTCTGCTGATCAATGCCTGTTCATGTGTTGTGTTTACCTTTCAGGTGGGAGGGGATAGTTGTGGTTTGAAATGCTGGGGTGTACACATGGTGAATGTTCACATGTGATGTGTAGAGAACACTGATGGTCACTTGATTGCACATGCATATGTTGAGTGCATGTCCTTGCTGACCCACACACTTGCACTCTGATGCACTACATGTACAACCACCCTTGCATATCCACGTGTACACTGTTTGCCTTCTGGTGCCCACTGTGTCCCTGCAGCACATGTTCTGTGACCAATCATGGATCCTGTACATGCCTAATTTGCTTTTTGATGTGGTCTGTCGCTTAGATGTGATGCTCAGGGTGTGCATCACACACAATGGCTGTTCACTGTGCTGTGCGCTGAGCAGTGTGTTGCAGGAGTAGGACACAGCACACTGAAGCTGCAGTGTTGATTTTGCAATGCACAATGTGCATGTAGACAGGCATTCATTGTTATGTTACGTCTACAACTCTTGTAATGCATTTGGAAATGACTTATTTTGGGTGGGAGGTTGTTGGTCAGTCATTTCATCTGATTCCAGGTCAGGCATCATTGTCTGATGCCACTGTACATTTTGGACATGGCAATGTGTACCTTATTGTTACTGTGTTGGTGTATGGGTATTGCTTGCCATGTCATGTTGTGGTTTGGGAGGGTTTGAGTGACATAAGAGTGATGGCCATGGCCTGTTTTGCAGGTGTGTGTGATTCACACCTTGCATGTCAGGGTCATCCGCTTCTCAAAGCAACTAGCTGGGGGTAGATCTCTCTCCGCGACAGGGCCCTCCCTCTGGAACAGCCTTCCTGCCTCACTGGAACTTGAGGAGAACCATCTCCGGTTCGGGAAGCACCTCAAGACCTTCCTCTTTGCTTCTGCTTTCTCTCTGTCTGCCTCTCCCTTGCTACATTCTTCACTGGAACTGCACTGGATCTGCAACTGGGCCACTCTCACCGACCTCGGTCCCTGGCCCAGCCACTCTCCACTTGCACTGCCTCCCTGGCAACCCCTGCACTGCAGGACTGTCTCTCTATCCCTACAGCCCCCCCTTCCCAGCACTTGTCTGCACTTACCTTTGCAGTTGCCACCAGCTGGCCTATGTATTTGTTTTTTGGTCTACTTACCCTGTACTGCACTCCCTCCCTCCCCTTCCCCTTGCACTTTTCCCTTCCCCCTACCCCTGCACTTGCACAATCTAAATGATACCTGGCCTAGTAGTACCGTTGTCTGTCTTCCCTTGTTCCCCCCTCCCTGCCTCATCGCACGTTGAAATACTTGTGTATAGGCCATATCATGTCATGTCATATGTGTGCCTTTTGGTAACACAGGGGCCCTCATTACGACCCTGGCGGAAAGCGACTGACCGGAGCGCCACAGCGTAAATAGCGTTTCCGCCATTGCACGAAGGAGCAAAGTGCGGCCCATTCCGACCCATCGGGCACGAGCACCACGCCACGGCGGAAGTGCAAAGTCCGCGATGGCGGAAATGACCCCAAAACGGCCCACACCGCCGCCGTACGGCGCCCTAGGTGCAATACCGCCACCCCTCTTAGCGGTCACCGCAGTGTGCGCCTACCGGAAAGTACGGTGCCCGGAAATATACGGAAACGGAAGTTAAAACATGGGCCCGGAACGGGAAACATCCCGGCGTACACCTATAAAAACACTAAAACCACACAACCACTAAAATCACTACCCTGAAACACACCCCAACCCGTCAACCACCCTAGCGAAACCAAGAAAAATGGGAAAAGTAGCGAAGAAAGCGTGCGACCGCAAGCGGCAGGTCCACTTCTCCCGTGAGGAACTCACCGTGCTAACAGAGACCCTCCAGGAGAATGCTGCCGTCGTCTTCTCCACGCAAATGACCAGGACGGCACTTGCAAACAAGAAGGCCATATGGGCTCTGGTGGCACAGCGGGTAAGTGCGGTGGGGACCGCACCCCGCACCCCACAGCAATGCCGCAAGCGATGGGACGACCTGCGGATACGCGTCCGCAGCATACTCTCTGCCAACCGCAACATTGCCACAGCCACCGGGGGAGGTCCTGAATCACCCATCAAGTTGACCCCCTGGGAAGAAATCTGTGCCTCCACCATCGGAATGGAGAGCATAGAGGGAGTCGGAGGGATGGAGAAAGGAGTGCAGACATCCGAAGATTCAGGTAGGTGGGCCAGATAAAACAATGCCAAATCCACACAGTCCATCCATGTGAAGTACCATGCGTCCACATAGTGCAACAGAAACACATGTCCAGGAGAACGTCCACACACATCGGCCTGAAAGCGCACGTCAAAACCCACAATAAATACATAAATAATTAAAAACCCCTAATACACGCACTACACGTGCAGCAGGCACACCCTAACTGCAGGCTGCCAAACAACTGCACCCTCACTCCACACACAAATCAAAGCACCTCCAAGGCCCCGACCCAAATCACCCTCAGGTACCACCCCAAAGCATGTGATACAATGCCATTCCAATTCCCACAGACCCATCAATAACCCTCGCCCTCCTTTACTCCACCACAGGGTCCGATCCAAACGACGAGCTACAGGACACCCCTACCAGCACACCTGCAAAGAGGGCCAAGACCAACGGCCAGAGACCCTCCACCTCAGCTGCACGCATCAAGACACGGCAGCAGCACAAATCAGGTGGCAGCACAGAGGAGGGAACATCAACAGGCACCCCAGCAGCCAGCATGCCCACAACACCACCACCACAGGTCCCCCCAATGGATGCCACAGAAGGCACTTCCTCTGGTGGCAGCAGCACCATAGGTGACACCCCATTGATGGCAGCATGCTCGGACACAGAAAACGGGGATGCCGAAGTCAGATCCATCCATGACCTGTCCCAATCCCCCTGTCTGTCCCATCCCGTACAACATGAGGATACCACGCAGGGGCACCCACAAGACGACGACTGGCCATCCCCCACAAGCCCTGTGGCAAGGCAACATGAGGACAACAGCCCCTCTGTGACACCCCCGCAAATGGCCATGGCCCAGCAGAGGCAACAGTCCCTCGACCAGTTGATCGAACAACAGCAGCAACTGGCCACACTCCTCAAGGACCATGCCGATGAATGTGGGGGCACTAAGGCAGACATAGAAACATCAACTGAGACACTTAGGGCAGAAATGGAGAGAGGTACAGAGACGCTAAGGGCACAAATTGAGAGAAGCACCGAGAGCCTGAGGGGGGAACTGCATGCGACGTCCAAAGACGTATGTGCCGAACTTGCCGCAGTGCGCCGTGTGCTCACTGAGCTCTCGCAAACCCTTAGGGACATGCATGGACGTGAGCAGGCAGACACATCATCCGTTGCAAGTTCCGTCCAGGGCAGCCCCCAACGTAGATCTGGAAGGAACCTGCGCTCCACAGGCAGGGGTGCCCCTGATACCCGCAGAGGGGGCATGCAATAGCGACAGCCCACTGACAATGAGCATCTTTGGACACTGGTGTTCGGGGGGGAGGTAGGAGGGTGGAGGGGGTGTGTTGGGCTCACTTGGGTGGCGGGTCGATAGGGTGTTCAACATGATATCACATATGCCATAAAAAGTGCACGATCAACCAATGAGAAGTGTGGACATTGATCTTTGTATACTAGGCCATCATAGGCGTACAGTCCATATTGTGCATGTCCCAGACACACGCAGTGCCACGAGTCCCGTGTCCATGTATCAGCCACCAGGCGTGAGTGCTAGAAGCATACATCAATGAGATGCTGACGAATGTCACGGGCCTCCGCAGCCTCGCAGACTCCATGAGGTGCTGCCACATCCCCACCCTCATCATGACCATCATCAGGTGCTTGCAGTTCTGCGTCAGGGGGCATGGGCACATTTCTACGTACGCACATGTTGTGGAGCATGACACATGCCATCACCATCTTTGCAACCTTCTCATGGCGGTACAGGAGTGCCCCGCCAGACCTGCTGAGGCAGCGGAAACGAGTCTTCAGTAGGCCGAATGCCTGTTCAATGACTACACGGGTACGTGAGTGGGCATGGTTGTAGTCCTCCTCATGCTGGTCCCGTGGGTTCCGGACTGGTGTGAGGAGCCATCTCTTCAGTGGATATCCAGCATCACCTGTATGTGGACGAGAAACGTATGATGTGGAATGCCATTGATACGTACGCACACCCCTCCCCCCCTTCCTGGCAGGTCATTGCCAATTCACATACCCCACATCATCATGCATGTAATGAGACTCACCGAGTAGCCAGGATCTGTTCCCTGCGTGTCGCTCCATGTAGCGTGGTATTGTAGAGTTCCTCAAGACCATAGAATCATGGGTTGATCCAGGGAATCGGGCACAACAATGTGTAATGATCCTGTTGGAGTCACACACCATCTGTACATTCAGGGAATGAAATTGTTTTCGGTTGCGGTACTGGGCCTCCATGGCATGTGGGACGACCAATTCAACATGGGTGCAGTCGATGGCACCAATGCAACCCGGTATGCCGGCAAGTGCATGGAATCCCACTTTTGTGTTGGTTATTTCCTGCTCCGAGCGTGGTAGAGAGATGTAGTCGTCTGCGTGCTTCAGGAGGGCATCGAGCACTTGCAATAGTGTCCGTGAGAACAGTGGCTGAGAAATGCCATGCAACTGTCCGACTGTGTGCTGGTAGGTGCCTGTGGCCAGGAAGTGTAGTACAGACACCACCTTCAGTAGGGGTGGGATGGCGGTTGGGCTATCTATCATGCTGACAAGGTCAGCCTGTGTCATGTCCACAATGGCGGCTATGGTGTCCCGGTCCAGACGGTAGAGGGTGTGGATCTGCTCATCAGTGAGGTTGAACGGATGTGCTCGGAGGCGTGGGATTGCGGCCTGCCTGCGTGGTGGTAGTGGCTGTGCTGGTGGGCCTTGCTGGCCCTGCCTTGGCCTCCTCCTCCTCCTGCGTCTCCTCCGTGCGGCTGGTTGTAGTTGGTGTTCGTCTTCTTCTTGGAGTCGGAGCACTTGCAGTGCTATCAGGTCCCCCAGGGCCAACATCGCGAGTCCTGCCGGTAGCATTTCGGTGTGGTTGTGGGAGGAGACTGGCTGTGCAATTTATGTGTTTTCAGGCTGTATGGCCTCCACCTGTGGTGATTGATTCCACCTGTGCAAACTGCTCTCCCCTTTGGCCGAGCACGTCCCGCGCACAACGCTGCAATTCGGGGAATTGTATCTTGCTATTGCAATCATGTATTTGTACCCGATGGCCGTGTAAGATTGGTTGATATGTTCATTCTGCTGTGGTCCCATTGTTTCACATACTATCTGTGCAGTCGCGAACAGACTTGTGAGGGGTCAGTGGAATGTAGTACTCGAGTAACGGTGGGCCCTCATGCATCACTGTACCGAGTTGCAACGACGGGCGGGGCGTCCCATTCGTGGGTGAAGGCAGTTGCCATTTTCACACACAGCCGCACTCGATGGAATAATTAGTGATTTCAAACGGCCACAGATGCCTTTTCGACGTGATGTTGCAAATGAGGAATTCGAAGGGCGGCGCTTTCGGTTTCCAGCTAGCGGCGAGGAGATGCCCACAGGTCTGACTGCAAATGTAACGTTCTATTGTTCTATGTCCTTGAGACAGGGCCCATGGCGAGGGAGCAATGATTGATATGAATAGTTTGGGATGCGCAATAGCTACGTGGGCGATGAGGCCGTCCGTTCCCAAATACATGTTACTTCACAACACTGGAATTACGGGCTGGGGCACTGTGGATTTAGCAGGCTGCATAACGCACAGACTCAATGGATGTTTCTAATGTTATGTGAGTAATTATTCAGGCATTTTGATCCCGGGATGAGGGAATGATGGATGGATGCATGGGCAGGTGATTTGATACAGAGTTTGCCATGTACAGGGCTTCTTGGGATCTATCCGCCTCCCCTACGCTATGTGATGCAGGGCTGCCATAGTGGGACCATCGTCCATCTGGCCTTGTTGAGCCCTCCCTGTCTCGAGGCGCCCTCAGACACTTGTGTCCATGCACGTTAACATTCCCATCTGATGGAATCTGTTTTGACAGACGCATGCACAGGTACACTCGTTTGTGATGGTGTTTGCACCTCGATATAGATGGTTATGAGTCGCAAGTGGTTTTGGGGTGGTGATGATCCTTTGGAGTGGGCTAGCATGCATATGGCTGTGGATTTCGTGTGATCATTGAAGTGAGTTGTTGGAATGTAGTTCTGATGGCCATTCTGTTCTTTTTCTTTTCTTTTGGTTGACAGGTATCTCCTCCCCTTTTGCCACTGCCATCTGTATGCCACTCCTGCAGATGGATTTTACTCCCGACACCTGCTGCTTCGTGTTAATCAGTGGAGCAGCATTACGATCTTATGGGACGATCGCCAATGGGCCACATGCCCTTACGCAGTACTGGTGGCTCGGAGCAACATTTCGGCCTTTCAGCTGGACTAGTGCCTCCCCATTGGGACGGCCCTGCGGTTCTGTGCGCTTCCATGTTGCCTTTTCGTACGTGAATGTGGCTCTGTGTACCATGGGGGAACAGGGCGACACACAGGTAGTGGCTGGTCATTTCTTGCGGAAGCAGCCCACAATGGTGATTAGTGTTTTGGAGTTCATGGCCTGATGGCTGTATGGGCTTGGTGATTTTGATGTGCATAAAATTTCTATTCTGATTTGGCCCGTGTAGCGTTTTTCTTTGCAAGTGATGTGGCATATGCCTATTTGGGGGGCGATGTATTGTGAGGAGATCTGCATTGGGTTCCAGCTTCGGGGTTTAGTTGCGTGGTACTGTGCTGTGCGCGTTTGCCTACGAAGCCCAGTGAAGTCAGGGATGGGGGCTGCCAATATGACAGTTTGAATGTTGTCATGCTCAGGGGCGGGGGATTGGGTTTTGTGTAACAGATGCCGGTCAGCCAGGTGGACTGGTGGAATGATGTGATTTTCGGAATATTGCTGGTCACAGGTGCCTGTGTTTGCGTGCGTTTCTTGGTGGGGGACTGTGGTCATGTCCATTGGGATGGCTTCTGTATTCGTGCCATCTGTGCCCTGCAGCTCCCATTGGCCCCTCTTGTGTTTCTTTTGTTCGTTGGCATGCATGGGTGACTTGTACATTTCAATGGTTGCATTGTGGCTTCATTGCACCTACGGGGAGTTGTACTTTGTGGGCAGGGAGCGGTGTACAGGCACTCAGTGGGGCCGTTTACGGTTGATTCGCGATGCCGTACTTCTCGCCATGGCGGAATGGTACATTACGCCATGCCTGATGGCGTTAGGTACATGTCCGCTAGGGTCGGAATTGGCGTACCGTTGCACCATGGTGGTGTTTGCGGTTTGGCATGGCGCGCGCGCGCGTGCTTGGTGCAGTTAGCGTTGGCGTTCACTACGGTGTCGCTAATGGCTTCGTACTTTGCGGTGACGGGTCATAGTCGCACCGAGCGCTATTCGATGGCGGTATTGCATTTCCGCCATCGTTTTTCGATTTCCGCCAGGGTCGTAATGAGGGCCAGGATAGCTTGTGTTTAAGTAGCTAGGGATGCAGACAATGTGGCCCTTCCATGGCAACTATCTCAGGGTGGTAGGGTTGTGACAGTTGACTGTCTCTTTGTCATCATCGATTGTCACCTGGTATGTGCCAGGCCTGTGTGCACTCCGCAGGGGTGGGAGTTTAGGTGAAAAATGTGGCCACAAGCTGGGTCCGGGCTTCCTCGCCACGTGCCCTGTCCCCTCCCATGGGCAGCGCCTGTGCCTGTGGTTGGGGATGTGGGGGCATCACCATGTCCACCGGGACGCCCTGCCGTGTTGCAACATTGTGCAGGACACATGCTGCCACAATGATCCTGCACACTACTGGTGGTGAATAGAGTAGCTGCCCGCCAGAGCGGTCAAGGGAGCGGAAACGTGACTTGAGCACTCCGAATGTGCGCTCCACTATGGCCCTGGTTGCAATATGGGCGGCGTTGTATCTTACCTGGGGTGGTGTGGTGGGGTTCCGGATTGGCGTCATCATGTGATTGCTCAGAGGGTAGGCACTGTCCCCTGGGGAGGTGTAAATGGTTGTGATTATTGGGGTTTGTTTATTTGTGTGTGTGTGACATGCATGCATGTGCAAGGGCATTTGTACTCACCTAGGAGCCAGGTGTCGCCATGCTGCCTTCTTCCAGGGCCCGGCTCAGGACGGACATTCTGTATATGAAACTGTCATGGGTGGAGCCAGGGTAGTTTGCATAGACAGAGGTGATGATTCCCTTTGCATCGCATACCACCTGTACATTGATGGAATTCCAGTGCTTGCGGTTTCGGTAGATGTGCTCAGTGGCCCTAGGTGGACGTACGGCCACATGGGTGCAATCTATGGCACCGAGCACTTTGGGGAAGTGTGCCACCCTGAAAAAATCCAGGACAACGGCCTGCCTTTCTGCGGGTGTTCTGGGCATGTATATGTGCCTGCGGACTGAGGGGCGCGCTGTCATGATTGCCAGTACCTGGTGTAGGCAGCGTGATTGCGTGGCCTGTGAGACCCCCCCCACTATGGCAGTAGTCCGCTGAAATGACCCAGTGGCCAAAAAATGCAGGACATTGAGCAGCTTCTCCAAGGGGCTCAATGCTTGGGAGCAAAGGGTGGGGGATGTAAGGTCATCTTCCCACTCCCGGAACAGATCTAGGATGATGTGGGGTGGAAACCTATACCTGCCATAGACCTGGTCGTCAGGCATCCCAAAAAGGCTTGACCGTGGTGCGTAAATGCGTGCCCTGGCTATTCTGCTCCTCCTGCGTTGTCCCACGATCAGTGCTTCGACAAATGGGGCATTCATCGTAGCTGTATATACGTGTTTGTTGTTTGCGCGCACTTTTATACTGTGCGCGGGGACGCTTCCGCCTGCCTTCGTGTGGCAGACGCGTTGAAGCCTGTGTGTGTCTTTTGCCGTGCGCGAGTTTCCCGTATTCGAATCCATGAATACGGGTTGTTGGCGTGCGTGTGGGCGTTCCGTGTAGTTCCCTGCAGTACTTCCCCAGTTACGCCTTCTTTTTCACGCATTATTCCCCATTCCGCGTGTTACGCCCACTGTTCCGCCCACTTTGGTTGTGTGCGCCGCGCTATGTGCGCTTTTGCTGTGCGCGTAGTGCACGCCGTGTGTGCCTGCATGCACCATGGCAGGATTGGGCGCACGGACAGCGGGAAACACGTGCAGCGTCTTCCTTGAATCGCACATGTGCGCGTGCACTGCGTTTCTCGCGCTTGCGCTACCTTGCGCCTGCTTGCTTATTGTTAGTAATCACAGACTGAAGAACCTAGATGTACGATATAAGGCTTTTGTCATAAATGGAAATCTTATTCCTGTATCTGAATCTGTTAAGAAGCTAGGAGTGTTTTTTGATGCTCATCTTTCATTCCAAAAGCATGTATCCTATCTCAAATCATCATGTGCATGTTTTAGACATCTCTTTTGGCAAATTCGCCCCACCTGTCAGAACACAATAGAGCTTTGATTGTGACATCTATAGCCAACACCAAGTTAGACTACTGCAACAGTCTCCTAGGGTGGTGCGAGCTTCAATACATGGGCCCCATACTTATGGAACTTAATTCCCTTGCAAATAAAACAATGTGCCACACTACAGTAGTTCAGGAAATGTCTCAAAACACTTCTCTTTGATGCATAACTGAACAGTAAACATAACTATTGACACTGTAGAATGACTTACTCAGTATATACAGTTTTTTTTACTTCTCTTCTTAATTCATTCTTTCCCTTCTGTGTTTTTTTTTTGTTTTGTCCTCGTTGTGTGAGTGCCCTGAGACCCTTGGGTTAGAGTTGTGCTATACAAGAATTTATATAGTTAGATAGTTAGTTAGAGAAAAAGCATTAGGAGGTTTATTAATTTGTTGAAAGAGGAAATCCAGCAAATAATAAGTAAGATATATTGTTTTGGAAAAATCCTTCATGTATCCATTAAAAAGATAAATGATGTCCTTGATGTAAAATGGTAAAACTAGGAACTTTTCAACAGTTTACCAAGTAGGTACATTCGGTTTTGTAAATAGTATAGACTCACAGGTGTGAACATCATTTTGACGGCCTCTGACCTTCCTGACTATGATAAGTATAAAGGGACCATACTGTTACTGATTCACTTAATTTAAATTGCTAATTTTGTACATTTATCTTAATCTTTATCTTAATCATTTGAGCAAGTGAAGAGGCAATTGAAATGCCCAGATATTTAATATACATTGAACTCCAACCTAGACCAAATGAGTAAAAGCTTCCTTTATACAATAAGCATTAAATGAAAGCATTTCAGATTTATCTTTATTTAACTTATATGCCGAGAAATGAGAGAACAAGACAATCATAGCTAATAAATGAGGAAGTGTTGTGCTCAGAATTACCACAGCTAATACCTACAATATGTTTATTAATTTATATTAAGTCAAATAGAGGTTCAAGGGCCAAGACAAATAAAATAGGGGACAGGGCACATCTTTTGCTTGTACCTTTATGATGGGAGAATCAGGGAGAAAATTGATCATTGATTAACATTGATGATTTTGTATCAGAATATAGAAATATAACCAATTGAATATAGCCATCTCTGAGACGATGCTACTTTAAGGCTTGAAACATGAAATCCCACTCAACACGGTCAAATGCTTTGTCGGCATCAAGTGCTACTGCCATGTAGGGGTTTGTTGGATGATTCTTTCTATTTATACAATGAAGAAGGTTCATAAAAGGTCTAGTGTAAGCTGAAATAATCCTTCCTTTAACAAATCCTACCTAATCGGGTTTAATTAATTTTTATATAACAGATTCTATTCTATTGGCTAAAATCTTTGCAAAAATCTTCCATTTAGAGTTGATTAACGAAATTGTCCTATAGTTCTTAGGTAATTTGTTGTCTTTGTTATGTTTGGGAAAGGGGATCAAAAGAGATTCACAAAGGAACCTGATGATTTACTGATCTTCGAAGGGAACTTGAATAAAGATTATAGTTTTGGTGCGAGGGTAAGAGAAAAAGGCTCAAAAAAGTCCATAGAAAATCCATCTGGCCCATGAGTCCTGCCTTTCTTAAGGTCTTTATCAGCTTTGACGATTTAATTAACATGAATAGGGCTCTTAAGGCTACTTAAATCAATGTTCACTGGACGATTATGTTTTAAACGGGCAAAAATATTATTGAAGTCGATATTAGAGTGTATGTAGTCGGAGGAATATAACATTTTTAACAGCAGATATTCTAGATCTTTCTTTTTGATTTTGAGATATGAGGCTAGAGTTTTGCCTGCTTTGTTAGATGGTTGATATATTTTGGATTTAAACTTTAGCACAACAGCACAAGCTTGTTCCATCAGTTTTTTATTAATTGAGAAGCGAAGAGCAAGAATCTGTCTAAGCAGAGCACCATTGACTTTAGTATTGTATTTTTTCTCTAAAATCCGCAATTGACCATGAAGAGCATCTAAATAATTTTTTGCCTCCCTCTTTCTCTTGGCTACATATGACATAATATGCCCCTGAAGGGCAGCTTAAATGCATCCCAATTATTCGCGATGGAGGTGTCATCATCTTTATTTATTCTAAAGAAAAAATTGTGAAAGCCAAGAAAAGATCAAAATTAATGTCTTGAAGTAATAAGTTGTTAAATCTCTTCTTGCTTATGCCATTTCTAACACATCCCAATTCTATTATAGTTGTTACAGGAGAATGATGTGATATAACTAAACATTCAATAGTGGAGTCAATGATTGCATGTACTAAGGATTTGACAACACAAATGTAATCAATACAAGAAAGTGATTTATGTGGGAGGGGGTGAAAGGTGAAGTCCAAATCTGTAGGGTGCGAAAACCTCAATTTCTGCTGAACATTTTGTAAATTCAGTATGTGATTTGCGTTTTTTAAATTGAGAGGAGGATCTTATTAAGAATCGAAGAAATGTGAGAGTCAATTCTTGTGGCGGCTGTTCACTTTGTTTTCAATAAGGGGCGTACATATACTCCACTAATTAGCTTGAACAGAGGAGTGTAGTGAAGTATCACAAAACCATCAAGCTTTCTTCGGGGGGTAGGGGTTCCCTCATAAAAAAAGTTTAAAAGATGGATTAAAGTAGTGCACTTTCAGTAGATTTTCTATGAAAAATTGGGTAAAAGGTTGCACAGTTTACAATCTGTTTTGAAGGGTAACACACTAGGCATCACTCTGACGATGAATTCCTCAGTGTTCCTGTTGCCAGGGCAGCTTGACGTTGTGGGCTCCGCCCCGCGCATTGGCCAATCCAACTACTGGACTCATTACATCACTTCCTGCCTGGGCAAAGCCCAGATGAAGTCAGGCAAACTCCCTGCTGTCTGCTGCAGCGTGGAATCACGGCTTCTTGTGACTTGAGAGCTTCGAGAGACCTTTACTATCTACACCCAGTTGTGAGGGCTCTGCACATGTACTACAGCTGACTGCAATGTTGTACAGTTTATAATCTTCCAGCCCACTCCTCCAGTGAATTCCTCAGTGTTCCTGTTGCCAGGGCAGTGGGATGTTGTGGGCCCTGCCCCCTGCATTGGAAAAACTAACTGCTGGACTTGTTGCATCCCTTCCAGAGTGGTCAAAGCCCAGGCGAAGTTAGCAAAGTCTCTGCTGTCTGCGGCAGCGCAGAATCATAGCTTCTGGTGACTTGAGAGCTTCAAAGGACCTTTACTAGCTACACCCGGTTGTGAGGGCTGTGCACGTGTACTACAGCTGACTGCACTGTTGTGCAGTTTATAATCTGCCAGCCCACTTTTCCAGTGAATTCCTCAGCGTTCCTGTTACCAGGGCAGGGTGACATTTTGGGCCCCGCATTGGCGAATCCAACTGCTGGACTCGTTACATCACTTCCTGCATGGGCGAAGCCCAGGCGAAGTCAGGCAAAGTCCCTGCTGTCTGCGACTTTCCGTGGTGGGCAGCGCCACTGTCTTCATGTGGCTTTCCTCTTTAGACCACGATACCATGCAGCCTATGACATCGCAAGTACTTTCTACTTTGCCTGATTTTGTGTTACCGGCATGCCCTTTTTAGCCATTAAAGGGCCACATTGGCATTTCATCTGTGACCGTGGTTTCAAACACCATTTTGTTAATATTGTTGGTTGCCTCATCTTTTGCGTTATTTATGCCGCCTTTTAGTGCAGATGTTAGGCATCCTTTTACGATGCGCAACATTGCTAACCTGACTTATCCTGCTTATACTCCTAAATCTACGGCTCTGCACTTTGGGTTATGGAATGCCAGATCTATATGTAATAAATCAACCACAGTATTTGATATGTTTCTACGCTTGAACCTACATTTCTTATGTATTACTGAAACTTTATGAAATCATTCTTCTGTTACATCTTTTTGCCACACCCCTCGTATTTCTTCCCAGGGAGGTGGTACTGGAATTTGATATCATTCATCCTTTTCTCTTTTTCCTCATAATCTTATCCTCCCTTCTTTTTCTACATTTGAATTTTGATACTTTATTTTTTCTGCTGCTTCTTTTGTATCCTCAATTTCACTTTTGGTTTATCGTCCCCTGGGTCCTGAAACCTCATTTTGTGAAGACATTGATGTATTGTAGTCTTTTTTGCTTCTCACCACTTTTCCTCTTATAGTTCTTGGTGATTTTAATCTTCATCTTTTGACTACTCATTCTACTCTTCCATTTCGTTTTATTCTTGACTCTCACAATCTTAAACCTATCTGCACTCCTCCTCATATCTCTGGTACTATCTTAGATCTTATATTTACTTCTATTTCTACAGATTCTGTGTCCTCGCTTCCGGTCTACTTATCTGACCATCATTTTCTTCTATTTTCAATTCTTCCTGCTCCACCATTTATTATTCTTAGTTCTGCAACCTCTCTTTCGTACACACGTCCTGATTTACGTAAGTTTAATACCACACTTTTTATCTCTACTAGCACCTCTAAATTGGTGTCTCAAGCATCATTCTCCAATTTTACAGCTGACAATGCTGCTCCTAGTCTTTCTTCTTTCCTTTCTGCATCTCTTGATTCACTTTATCCTTCTTCTTCGTTTTACCCATCTCGTAAACCTCTTCAGATGTGGCTTTCCGCCAATCTTCGCTCAATGTGACGCGTCCTTCGGCACCTAGAAAGGAGCTGGATAAAATTCAAAACATCTGGGAATTACTGTTCTTATGTATCTTATCATACTCTTTATAGTAAATGTCTTCTTTCAGCTAAACCGTCTTATTTCTCTGATTTACTTCAATCACACTCCTCTCATCCAAACTTTGTCTTGATTACTTTCATCCCCTTTTCCTGATACTTCAACTAATTCTTCTCTAACTGCTGCATATCCTGTTCTCTATTTTACTGCTAAAGTTTCTTTTTTTCGCTCAGCTATTGAATCCTTTCGTAGTCAGACCTGTTCTTTGTCTCCTGTTTCATCTTCGGTACCTCCCAAAGAAATATTCTCTGGATGTACTCCTATTTCTAATGAAAACACTCTTTTTCTTCTTGCTCGTACTCATCCTACATCTTCACCTTCTGATTCGCTACCATCTGTGCTTGTATCTAAAATATATCCTTTGCTCGTTTCTTATCTTACTATTTTATTTAGTTCTTCTCTTTCCTCCTCTGTTTTTCCGTTATCATTTAAGCATGCTATTTTTATTCCATTTTTGAAAAAGCCTTCTGTTAATGTATCTTCTGCTTCTAACTTTTGTCCTATATCTCTTTTGCCTTATCTTTCAAAAATTCTCTAATGCATAGTTTACACTCAGGTTTCTCCTTTCATTTCTCGCAATTCTATTCTTCCTCGCTTCCAATATGGGTTTCGTCCAGAATACTCTACTGAGACAGCTCTTCTATCTGTCCTGGATTCTTTGCACTCTGCATGTCACCCTAAACAGTCTTTTCTTCTTATACTTTTGGATCTTTCTGCTTCGTTCAATACTGTTGATCACCCTCTTCTATTTTCTGATCTTTCTTCTTTTGGGTTCTCCCTTCTACCTTAGCTTTGTTTGAATCTTCTCTATCCCAGAGACCCTTCTCAGTTTCCTGGGTGGGGGTTTCTTCTGAAATACAATAACTCACTTGTGGTGTTCCCCAAGGAGCAGTTCTTGGCCCTTTCATTTTTCTCTCTATACTTTGTCACCAGCAGGGGTTATTTCTTCTTTTGGGTTTTCCGCACATTTTTTACGCTGATGATGCTCAGCTCTTTCTTTAATTTCCTCTCTTTACAGATGATATTCACCTTAAACTTAGTGCTTGTCTGTTGGCTATTCAATAATGGATATCTAATCACTTTTTAGTTATTATTGCTGCAAAGACTGAGATCATCTTTTTTCCTGCATCTAATATTTCTTCTTCTATCTCACCATCTTTTATATCCTTTCTTCCAGCTCAGTTACCCATCTGATCAGTGGCTCGTAACTTAGGTCTTTTCCTTGATTCTGATCTTTCCTTTGTGCACCATATCTCATTATTTGCCTATTCTTGTCGATTTCATCTTCATAACATTTGCAAATCTTGTTCCTTTATGACATTCAATCCCACAAAGCTATTGGTGTCTACTCTAATTTTTTCACAACTTTTTTATTGTTCTTCTGGACTATTTTACACTTCCTATTTCTCGTTTGGCCCTTCGGAAATCAGTTTTCAATTCTTCTATTCTCACTCTCTGTCTGCTCGCTCCTCGTTATTCCATTTAAATTTCTCTCGCTAAACTTGGGTGGCTTTCCTTTCATCACTGTCTAAAAAATGTTTAAACCATGTTTATTTTTGGTTCAAAGGCATATAAGCAATTACAACATAGCATTTGACAACATTAAACTCTTATGCTCTACATTTTCCTCATGTTCATGTCTTACAGATCGTTATAATTCGCATTACTTCCAAACATTTCCCAATTCTCTCCCTCATTCTTCCCCCCTCCCCTATTCACCCACTTCTTTTTATTAACCCCTCAACCTCTAAAAGATCCTCTCCCCACCAACTGTAAGAATTATTTTACATTTCAGATTCTAGACATTTAAAGTTTTCTTCCCAGCCTTAACCTCAGCGTCTCATTATCTTTGTTTTTGAGGGAGTTCAAGTTACATGTGTGTTTCGGAGCAAGAAGGGTTTGAAGAAATGGCTTCTCTGTCCCGTACATGTTCATGAATGGATTCCATGTAGTTAGGAATCATAGGTATTTACCAGTGCTGATGGTGCATATCTTCTCCATAGCCATCAACCCCCAGATCTTAACCCACCAGCATGCTGAGATTGGGCCTTCTTTGTTTTTCCAATTTTGTGCAAGAGTCATTCTGGCTGCTGATAGTAGATGGGTGATAAGTTTGGCTTTCGCTCCTGACATTGCGTATTTCCCTTCTATAGGGACTGCTAAGAGAATTGTCTTCGGGGATCTCGGCAGATCCACCCCTGAGATGGTTTTTATGTGGCTTAGTATTTCCTTCCAGTAGGCAACTACTTTAGGACACGTCCACCACATGTGGAACAGGTCTCCCTTCTCACTGCAGAACCACCAACAGTTTGGTGAGTATGACTTTGCAATTTTGTGAATGCGGTTCGGGGACATATACCATCTGAGGCACAATTTGTACGCCAAATCCTTTATTGTAGTGCATCTGGAGTGCTGTGTGCACGTGCCCATATTTGGTACCATTCCTCCTCCGTTAGTGACTCTTGCATATCTCTTTCCCACTTCATTTTGTATGCGAGATGGTCGGTTGGCTGGTCATTAGAGAGGTGTTTGTAGAGTCTAGAGACCCCCTTCGCCGTGTTGCCTTCTTGAAGCGACAGTTCTAGGCCTGATGGCATTCTCATGCCCGCCTTCTTCACCGTTGGGTGGGTAATCCAGTGCCTGATTTGCGCATATCTTTAGCGTTCATTTTCCCTATATTGAATTTCAACTGGCAGTCTGTGAAGAGCAATGGAGCGCCATCTTTGTACATGTCTTTCAGGAGCGTCGTTTCTGCCCCTGACCAACCCACCCAATATCCTCACTGGAGACCCGGTGTGAAATCTGGGTTGCCCATCAGTGGCGTATATGGACCCATTCCACCAGGACTGCGTTTCTTTTTCCGGGCTTTGTCCCAACTTAGTAGAGATGATTTTGTCATTTCTAGTAAGGCTTCTCTGTTTCGGTTTTCTTTGCTCAGGCTCAGAAGGGCCATTAGGGGGACGGATGAGGCTGTTCGTTCAATTCTGCACCATCCTTTATGATCCTCTGGTTTCACCCATCTCAGCATTGGTGCTAATTGTGCCGCCAAAATGTATCTGTCCATTTCTGGAACTCCCAGACCGCCCAAAAGAGTGGTGTGCTTTAGGATTGTTTCTGGATTCTAGGTTTCTTATTATGCCATATGAATTTGAACATCGCGTCTTGCAGCTCTCGGATCTTCGCTGGTGGTATTGGCACTGGCAGTGAACTTACTACATAGAGGAGGCGGGGGAGAATGGTCATTTTAACCGCTGTGATGCAGGCGAACCATGACAGTTCCTGGGAGTCCCATCTGCGCATGTCTTCCTGTAATTGTTTCCACAGCGGCGTTATGTTTGTCTGATATAGTTTGTGTGGATCGCTGGCAAGGTGAATTCCTAGATATTCCAGTTTTCTTTCAACCAGCACATCGGGAATGATCTCGCCAATGTCTCGATATCTTCTCTCCTTGTCGTTATGGTCATTGCTTTCGATATGGTTTTCCTATGTTTAGTTTTTAAAGCTCTTCATGGTCTTGCTCCTCCCTATCTTTCTTCGCTTGTTTCTTTTTATCTTCCCCCTCCCCGTTCACTTCGTTTCTTCGCTTGTTTCTCATTATCTTCACATGGTCCCATCTCCTTCTGGTGCTCAATTTCGTTTCATTTCTTTTTCTCTCTTAGCACCTCAAAATTGGAACTTGCTGTCATGATGCCCGCTCCCGGGGAGCCGGTTCAAGCCCTGCGTCCCCGAAAGAGGACATCCAGTCCCCAAGGAAGGACCCAGCAACCCCATATAGGGGCCCTTTGGACAGTGTCCTGGCGCCTATGGCGCCAGGCTCATAAAAGACATCAGTCCTGCCGCCATAGGCGCCAGGCTCATTATGGAAGTGCTTGGGTGCACTTACCTGATGCAGACCATGCTGCAGGATCCCGGCCTCCTTGAGGCCTGAAAGGAACTACTTTACCTGTGGGACTAATTTACCATCCGGGCGTGGTCGGGGAAGGATACATACCTGATTGGAGGAAGGATACATACCTGGAACTTCTTCCAAGGCTATTTAAACCCCACCCGAACAGCCACACGTGCTTCGCGTTGTTCTGCATCTAGCAGCTGGACGCTCACCGTGTCTGCTCCTGCATCCTGACTTCTGCCACGCCTGCCAGCATCCTGGATCACCAAAGGAAGAGAAGAAGAGAACAGAAGAAGGAAAAGTCCTTACCTGCTAAATCCGCATCCCGGAGACATCTCGCCGACAATCCTGAAAAGGAAGACTTTTATTTAAAAGCTCATCGCGTCAATCGCTGCAGCGCCGCATTCCACTCACCTTTACAGGGCGCCTCCATGTTCAGCAGCGATCATCCAGAGTCGCAGTCACGCCCCAGCGCCTAGGGAGAAAAAGACCAGAACAAAAGGTGAGAGAGAGAAGGGAATAAGGAAAGCTGAATCTCCATGTTAAGACTTACCTGTTGATTCATTCCCTCTTCATTTCGGGTCCGCGCTGCATCCTGGCATTTCCGGACCCCGGCCCCTAAGGGGAAAAAGAGACATCAGCGTTAATGAGCGAATGAAAAGACATTACCAAAAAACGCTCATTAAAGACTTACCTGATTTCTACAAGGATTTCACCTCTCATCTCGGGTCGGTGCCTGTTCCCCGGCATTCCGTACCCCGGCCCCTATGGGGAAAAAGACACTAGCATTAGTAAATTCATGCATGGACACAAGGGGAACCTCTTATCAAAAAACTTACCTGGAAGCCAAGCAAGTTTGGTTCTCACCAATCCGAAAATCCAGTGAAGTAACTGGATACCAACGCGCCCCTGCATCAGAAGCAGGATGGAGAGCTCGTCCTTCCAGACCCTAAGGTGAGACGCTACGAGGAATCACAGAAGGGTTTCGAGGAGGGTAAGAGGGGAAAGTGGGAGGCTGATTGCATTACCCCGCAGACAGTTAATCCCCTATTTTCGCCTACAGAAGGATACTTCTGCGAGCCAGGCAAGCCAGATTTGGGGGCCCGGTCCAGTCCGTATTCCGAACCCTGCGCATCACCTTAGAAGAGGTCACAGCAGCGCGAACCAGCCCAGCGCCTCCGTGGGAGTCAGGTGAGCGTTACAGAACGCGAAGCCTTACTACAAATTCCCACCCAGGCGCTATGGAAAGTTCTGAGACTGATCAGTTGGCCCAATTACTGGGGGAATTACAGGCCGAAGTACATGCCGCTCGTCAAGAGACTAATGCCCTCAGGAGGGAATTAATAATATCAAAGGAAAGAACTGATGACCTGGCCAGACAGCTTTTGCAAGGTCAAGCTGGGCAAACTCTACCCGGTTCCGGAGGGAACCCCGCTCCTGTGGTTTTCAGTAACCCTGTGCAGATTAATCTACCTGGAAACATGCCGCTGGCCCCACCCGAACGCTTTGCTGGGGACCCCAAACAATTTGCCCTATTCATGAATCAGTGTCGTTTGCACTTCCTATGCAGACCTGGGGCCTTCCCTAATGATCAGACCAAGGTAGCCTTTGTATTCTCAAGATGACCCGATTCTCTGTGATTTTCAAAGGTTTCAAGCAAGCATGGAAAGGTTATTTGCTCGACAATCTCAGGGGCAGGCTCTGGATGACGAACTTCTATCCCTGCGACCGAGCAATCAGGATCTCCTATCCTATAATGCAACCTTTAATAGACTAATTGTGGAAACGGGATGGCCAGAGGATAAAAGAGTCACATTGTTTTATGGAGGCCTACGCGGAGAACTTAAAGATGTCTTGGCCCAAGTTGTAAATCCACCCCAAGAATGCACAGAGTATATAGACTTAGTGGTCCAATTGGATCACAGACTTCAAAACAGAAAAGCAGATCGGTCCAGGTTGGAGACCCGGGTGTTGGTCAAGACCCATGCTAATCCCAAGGGAGTTGATGTCTCTGAGCCTATGCAAATTGGAGGGGTTAAAGGACCCTTAACTCAAAAGGAACGTGAAAGGAGGCGGCAGTTAAAATTATGTCTTTATTGTGGGAATTCTGGACACTTTCTACGAGATTGCCTGGCAAAACCGCCCCGAAAGGCGGTAGGAGCCGCTGATAAAAACCATGAAGACTCTGTTTCGGGAAACGACTCTGCCCGACAAGTGTAGGGGTCCGCTTGCCGAGCTTGAAAACTAACTCTCAGACCTCGCATTTCATTGTGCCAATGGTTCTCGTAGATCCAGAACAGCCTAAGCGGTTGATTGCAATAAAGGCATACATCGATAGTGGGGCGATTGGAAACTATGTGGATCGTGAATTGGTCTCTAGGATTAACCTCCCTCTCCGTCCTAAAACCAGCAAAGATGTCATCACCACAGTCGATGGAACTGAAATTGCCTCTGGGCCGGTAACACATTCCACTACTGAGGTGACTCTTATTGGTCCCGACGGCCATCGGGAGGGTATTGTGTTTGATGTAATCAAGGCTCCACAGTTTCAGGTTATTCTTGGAATCCCTTGGTTAGAGACACATAATCCTCGAATTGATTGGCGAGCTAAGAGAATAACCTTCCCGATTGTACACAAACCTGCTACCCAGAAAACCTGAAGATTAATCTAGCATCTGTAACCTCTGCCTCCATGCAACCACCTCCGGAATACCAAGACTTTCAGGACGTCTTCCAAAAGGAACAGGCCAACACGTTACCTCCTCACAGATCGTACGATTGCCAAATCGATCTGGTGCCCGGTGCAAAACCCCCTTGTAGCAGGATTTATGCCCTTACCGAACCTGAGAATCTGCATTTGAGACAATATTTGGATCAATACCTAGCTAATGGTTTTATTCGCCCGTCAAAGTCACCGGCATCCTCGGCTTTGTTCTTCGTGCCCAAAAAATAAGGTGACCTTAGAACTTGTATCGATTACCGCGCATTGAACCAGATAACGGTTAAAAAACGTTATCCTCTGCCTCTGATCCCTGAAATCCTTGACCAGGTGAAGGACGCTTGCATATACACCAAGTTAGATCTCCGGGGGGCTTATCATCTGGTACGAGTTAAAGAAGGCGACGAATGGAAAACTGCCTTCCGTACTAAATACGGATTATTCGAGTACCAGGTGATGCCTTTCGGATTGTGTAATGCGCCGGCTGCCTTCCAATACTTCATGAATGATGTCCTTCGGGAACTCATCGATGTTTGTGTTGTTGTATATATCGATGACATTCTGGTGTACTCCTCTTCGGAATCTGATCACAGAAAACACGTCAGGGCAGTACTTGAAAAACTGCGCCAACACAAACTATTTGCTAAATTGGAGAAATGTGTTTTCCATACCACAGAAGTCGAGTTTCTAGGTTTCATCCTGACACCCAAAGGAGTCTGAATGGACTCAAGAAAAGTGGATGCCATCCTCAAATGGCCATCACCTAGCTCTGTAAAAGGGGTTCAAAGCATGCTCGGCTTTGCCAATTTCTATCGCATGTTTATCCCGGAATTTTCACGCGTGGTACAACCCATTGCTGCACTCTTGAGGAAAAATAAACGTTTTGAATGGTCTGAAGAAGCCGAGCAGGCCTTTCAGGATTTAAAAGCTAAGTTTACCTCCGCACCTATATTGAAACACCCGCGTCCAGATCTCCCTTATGTCGTCGAGACTGACGCATCCAGCCTAGCCATGGGAGCTGTCCTGTCCCAAAGAGATCCCGAAACCAACCAACTGCATCCCCTAGCATTTTGGTCCAGAAAATTCTCGGCACCCGAGGTTAATTATGCAATCACGGACAAAGAACTGTTAGCCATTAAGTCTGCTTTTAAAGCCTGGTGGCATTATCTGCTTGGCGCTCGACATACCATCACAGTGATCACTGATCACCGGAATTTACAGTATTTGAAAACCGCCAAGGCTCAGTCATCACGGCAGCTCCGATGGGCTTTGTTTTTCGCTGAATTTAATTTCGTGATTACCTATCGACCTGGCTGCAAGAATGGCAAAGCAGACGCCTTATCCCGAATTGGAATGGGAGAATCTGATACAAACTCAGAACCAGTACCAATAATTCCCGAACAGAGGATTCTAGGCATGACTTCATTACAGACGCTTGAAGACATTCAAGCCAGAGAGAAACAACTCCTGGACCCTACAACCTTACAGGATTGGATACAAAAGGGATCAGACTTTACCATAGATAATGGTTTACCTTATTTCCAAGGACGCTTATTCCTGCCACATAAGGAATTACACAAACTAGTTATTTCCGGTTATCATGATGCATTAATAGAGGGACACCCCGGTATTGCCAAGACAGAAGAAAAGGTGAAACGACAATTTTGGTGGCCCTCTTGGCGAAAAGATGTTAAATCTTTTGTGATGTCCTGTGGTGTTTGCGCCCAAAATAAAAGTCAAAAGAAAAGACCAGCCGGTCTCCTTCAACCTCTAGACATACCGCCAGCACCCTGGCACACCCTATCAATGGATTTTATTACGGACCTGCCTCCTTGTTCGGGGTACAATACTATTCTGGTAATTGTGGATTTGTTTTCTAAAATGGCCCACTTTATTCCTTTGAAAGGTTTACCTTCAGCTTCTGTCCTAGCCAAAGAATTCCTCGAAAATATTGTTCGGCTACATGGATTCCCATCTATACTAATCTCTGACCGGGGAAGCCAATTAATTTCCCACTTCTGGCGCAAATGTTGTCAAATGGCGCAGATCGACGTAAGATTATCGACCAGTCACCACCCTCAGACCGATGGTCAGACCGAGAGGACAAATCAGACCCTTGAGCAATACTTATGGTGTATGTTACAGCAATCTGAAAGCAACTGGAAAGACATTCTTTGGATAGCCGAATACGCATATAATAATTCGGTACACTCTGGAACTGGCCACAGTCCTTTTTATACTTTGTTTGGGCATCACCCTCGAACCTCAAACCTTGACTCACATCAGAACCTCGGAATGCCTGCAGTAGAACATCTGCATTCTACAATTACCCAAGCCTTCAAAGAGGCAACTATGCATTTACAACAAGCCAAGAGAAAATACATGGAGAATGCTGATCTACATCGGAGTGAAGCACCTCCGTATCAGATTGGGGATCAAGTGTGGTTAGCTACCAGACATTTACCACTCAAAGGGCCTCGAACTTTTAACCCAAAATATCTGGGACCTTATTCTATTACGGCAATAATTAATACAGTGGCTGTTAAACTTGATTTACCAGCTAGTATGCGAATTCACCCTGTTTTTCATGTGTCACTTCTGAAACCAATGGTACCCGGAACCCGACTACTCAAACCTCCAGAACCTATTCTAATAGATGGGGAGCCCGAATTCGAAGTGAAGAACATTTTAGACTCAAAAATGTTTAGGTCAAAACTGTTCTACCTAATTGATTGGAAGGGGTACGGACCTCAGGAGAGGTCGTGGGAACCCAGCGACCATGTGCATGCACCTCGATTAGTCAGGAAATTCCACCGACTCTTCCCAGACAAACCAAAACCCCTGGAGGGAACAACCTTGGGAGGGGCCTTGGGGGGGGAGTGCTGTCATGATGCCCGCTCCCGGGGAGCCGGTTCAAGCCCTGTGTCCCCGAAAGCGGACATCCAGTCCCCAAGGAAGGACCCAGCAACCCCCTATAGGGGCCCTTTGGACAGTGTCCTGGCGCCTATGGCGCCAGGCTCATAAAAGACATCAGTCCTGCCGCCATAGGCGCCAGGCTCATTATGGAAGTGCTTGGGTGCACTTACCTGATGCAGACCATGCTGCAGGATCCCGGCCTCCTTGAGGCCTGAAAGGAACTACTTTACCTGTGGGACTAATTTACCATCCGGGCGTGGTCGGGGAAGGATACATACCTGATTGGAGGAAGGATACATACCTGGAACTTCTTCCAAGGCTATTTAAACTCCACCCGAACAGCCACACGTGCTTCGCGTTGTTCTGCATCTAGCAGCTGGACGCTCACCGTGTCTGCTCCTGCATCCTGACTTCTGCCACGCCTGCCAGCATCCTGGATCACCAAAGGAAGAGAAGAAGAGAACAGAAGAAGGAAAAGTCCTTACCTGCTAAATCCGCATCCCGGAGACATCTCGCCGACAATCCTGAAAAGGAAGACTTTTATTTAAAAGCTCATCGCGTCGTTCGCTGCAGCGCCGCATTCCACTCACCTTTACAGGACGCCTCCATGTTCAGCAGCGATCATCCAGAGTCGCAGTCACGCCCCAGCGCCTAGGGAGAAAAAGACCAGAACAAAAGGTGAGAGAGAGAAGGGAATAAGGAAAGCTGAATCTCCATGTTAAGACTTACCTGTTGATTCATTCCCTCTTCATTTCGGGTCCGCGCCGCATCCTGGCATTTCCAGACCCCGGCCCCTAAGGGGAAAAAGAGACATCAGCGTTAATAAGCGAATGAAAAGACATTACCAAAAAACGCTCATTAAAGACTTACCTGATTTCTACAAGGATTTCACCACTCATCTCGGGTCGGTGCCTGTTCCCCGGCATTCCGTACCCCGGCCTCTATGGGGGAAAAAGACACTAGCATTAGTAAATTCATGCATGGACACAAGGGGAACCTCTTATCAAAAAACTTACCTGGAAGCCAAGCAAGTTTGGTTCTCACCAATCCGAAAGAAAGTTAAACCTCAAAGACTCATAAGAGACACAAACAGGGACTGAGAATAATGAAATACCTTGTCCCCCGGTCATCTGGCAATGGATCACCTGTTACATCAGTGCCCCTTCTGGTGGCTGGGACCTGGCAGCCTCTACGGTTGAGTCCTCTCCTGGGCCTAGAAGTTCCTTTTCCTTTAAGGCAGCCCTCATGTGCCTTATAGAAGCCGCAGCCACCCCAACAACACACATTCAATTTCCATTGGTTCAAAAAGCAGCCAATACATATCGAATGTCTGGATAACTGACAGCAGACAATGGTTTCAGATTGGCCCGGGTCTGCTGTTGGTCACACACAGCAAGACCACAATGTTGCAACTTGCAATGTTTGAGCATAGCTTTTAGAGGCAGGTGGACCTGATCACTGACACCCCACTAGTCTCTAAATGGAAAGCCCTAAAACATATGTGCAGATCCCTTTGGGCTCTGTGCAGAACCTATAAAGAAAGCATTTGTAACATGGGAAGCGTCCCACAGGATGGTTCTTACAGTAGTCATACTCACAGTGACTCAAGCCTTGATTCCTGGCATGAGTTGTGCGTGAGTAAATTGATATTAACTTCCTGTGCTGCTGCCTTGCTAGGTGGAAGATTTGGATTTTAATCAAAACGTACATCTTTCACTTAACGCCAAAAAGGAAGGAGGGCGGTGCCCCTCTGCCAACACATACCAGCCGCCATTGATAGCAACATCTCACAACAGGGTGTTACAAAGCACAAACTTGTAACGTCATGATGTTCAAGACATTCGCACCCAATATGTTTGAGAAAGTGAGATTGAACAAAAATAAAAGCTCAAAGTAAGAATTGCAACGTGTTAGGGAGAATTCTAATTTCTGTGCTAATTCCCTTCAACCTTAGACACCCCCGGCTCTTTTGCTGGACTTTAGGACTTTTTCTCACCCTCTCATGTGTTTTAACCTGATTTGGGTTATTAGTTTCCTTTGTTTTTGGAGCCTGACAAACTCCATAGGCATCTACTTTTTGTATGGTGACACACAGCACCTACAGTGCAGTGTCAGAGAAATACCTTTTGTTTTGTGAACTACTGTTCCCAAGAATAGTAAAGTGAAATTGACTTTACTTAACCTGTTCTCTTTGTGGGTCCAGCACAGGCCATCCTATGTGGAGTGTTGGGTGGTTACTTAGTAGCCCCTTATCCTCCCTACTCCTGTAACATTTTTTATGTTACCCTCACTACTTTAAATATCTGGTGGCAGTGGTTTACTTTTCCTAGCATTGTGTTTTTCTACCGCAGGCTGAATCCTCAGCTGCAGTATAGCACGCATGGGTGACCATTTTTGTCAAAATGGCCCTGGCCTTCTTTTTTTCACCATTTTCTATTTGTGAGGCCTTTCTTGTGTTTTACTCTGCGTGCCAATCCAGTTCTAAGCCCTTTGTTCATTTTTCCTTTGGCAGGCTTCAGTACTGAAACCTGCCTTTGGCTCCAGTGTGTTTGGAAGGGCAGGAAGTGAGTGAGGTTCCAGAAACTCCCCTGTCCTTTGTCTTTAGGAATGCCTGAATGCACCCAGTCCTGATTGGCTTGCAGCCACCCTGCTGTTTGAGTGACAGCTAGGCTGTGTATGAATGGGAGAAACCTGCTTAAAAAGCCAGGGTTTTGGGAATGAAAGCAAAATCGTACACTGGGAAGAACACCCCAATGAAGGAACCGTGAACAAAGCTTCCTGTATCCTCCTGGACCTTTGAATTGCCCAGTGATGCCCTGCAGCTGTGCTGAAACTCCTTTTTCTAATTGACAAGCGAAGCTCTGGAAGGGATGACTTCTTCCCTTGGGTTAGTGGGACCAACTAACCCTGAGACGAACTTCACTGCACGACCTTCCCTGATTGGCTTTACTTCTTTGCTGCTGCAGGAACCGAGTGCTAAGGGTCGAGAAATCCATAGTCAAGTGCAACGTCTGTAAGCTGGCCAGAAGCTACAGGAGTCTCCCCAGGACCCTCCAGAAGTAACACGACTAGGGCTCGAGTCCCCTCTCCAGAGTGTAGGACTCAAGAAGTGAAGGAAGCCCAACCGGTGTCCAGGATCCACAGTGGTGCGTTTTACCGAACGCTGAAACCACAAAGTGCTGCTGACCTGAAAAGAGCCCGTAGCTGCCGCCGACCTCTTAATTGCTGCCTCAGGAGTTCTCCAGACCTCCTCCCTCTTGTCCCCACGACTGAGGCCCAGGAACCCAGAATCTGCATCAGTGCAACCAGATAGAAGCTAGCTGGACCACTCTTCTTCTAACCAAATGTACTGTTCTGACTTGGGGTACTTACCTCAGTGTCTGTAGTTTTGCTCTTCTCAGTTGAGTCTTGCAGTGGCTGCTTTGCTAGTATTGATTTCAGCTCTACCATTCACAAGTGTTACAGCTTTGGACCCTACAGTGATTTTTCTTCAACAAAACTTTCTAACTTTGTGCAAGGCTCTGTTATCTAAAAAGTGCCTCAGCTGCATATTCTATGTTCCAATTGACGTTGGTTGTTCTGGCTGCCTGCAGACTGTTCTTGTCCATTTGACTTTCATACTTACTCTCCCTCTTGGGTGATAACTTGATTTTTTAACTATTATTGGTGGGAAAGGTTTTTTATGTAGACTTCATTGGAAGATTTAAGTGCTCACATGCTGTGAGAACCTGTTTAACTTTTTTCCTTCCCTTAACTTTTCCTTTCTATCAATCTCAGACTTTACAAATTGTACTCTTGATATGTAAATGCCATTATTGTCGTAGGTAGTGAAGTCACCTCAGGGTGTAGGAAGTATGTAAGAAGCATCTCTAAACAGTATCTACTAGCTTTGTGTTGATTCTGGAAAAATATTTAAAAGTATATTTGATTGTTACATAAATTGCCCTTTTTAAAGAAGCTAAGTAAACAGAGACAGGCTTGTAATCCACTGTGCTATCCAACCTATTGTTCTATTTAAGCACTCAATTCAATGGGGTGGCACTGATAGGCTGCAAAACAATTGGGAAGGAGAAAGCTTTGGGCCCTATGAAGCAACAAAAATGATACTTAAGTAACCTTGTCTTTATTATATGCTTGTCCTAGCCTAGGATCTAGCCTATGCAATCTTATGACAAGCATATAATAAAGACAATTAGTAATTGTTTAAGTGTTTTCCTAAATTGTGTAACTAGAGAATTGTCAACTTCCATTAGGCACTGGCGCAACTGGGAAAACTTACTAAGTATCTTTTTTAAATAATGCTTATTTAAAAACTACTGTTAAATAATTATTTTAACTAAAACCTTGATTGTAAGTATTACTTGGCTACTTGTATTGGTGGATTTCATTGCTACAGCTCTACAGCTCACATTTACCCCTCTTGAGAAAAGCCTGGCTGCTCACTCACACTACCAACTGTAGTACAGGCCTATACGAAGTGGTGCGTTACCTAATACCAAGAGTACAAGTGTTGTCTAGTCTCCCACAGAGTTACTACATCAATTCTTGCCTAACACAATGTCAAGTGCCAAAAGGGAGTGTAGGCGCATCCCATAAAGGATGAAAAAACAAGCAAAACAAGAAAGCTTGCCCACTCTAAGTAGTTATTAAATTTGACAGTTCCAGAGGAGTAATTATTTCAGAGAAATTTCTTATTGAAATGGATCATGGGATGGACACCAAAAGAGAGGAGGTTGATTATATGTGACTGCTGGTACCGGTATCTATTGCCTCCATCTTTTATAGTCTTAATAGTGACTTTAAAAGTGCATTGGTGGATCAGGCCATATCTAGCATTCATTTGCCTCAGGGCAGGACGTTAGGAAAGTAGCTTTTTCTCCGCTGGCCTGTAGTCTTGGACACATTCTTTGAGTTAAAAATCCTGTGACCATTCAAAACCAGATGCTAAATTCGTTTAGCCTTCTGCAAGATCAGCTGACGTTGTGTATATTCAAGAAGCAAAAAGGTTATTAGCCTAGGCACATTTTTCTTGTGTGACTCTTCTTTTTTAAACCCTACTCTGTGTGCCCTTGGTATGTTAAGAACAATGGGCGATTGTAGATTCAGAAAGTTAGGTAGGGTTTTCTTGAAAAAGAAAGCAAAATCATCCACTTCCACTCCCTCTGGAAAACCAAAAATGCAGATGTTATTTCTAAGCTTTCTATTTTCCAAAGCTCCATTTTCTTTCTGAAGAGTATGTATGGATTTTTCCATATGAGCAAATTGAGTGGCAATGTCTTCAGCCACACTCATTCTTCTCTCATCCTCTTCAATTCTGTTTTAAAAATGTGCCAAGCGCTCATCCTTTTGTTGGAGTTTAATGTTCGTAGTTTTCATGAAAGGTTTGAGTGCTCTAATTTCCAATAAAATAGTCTCCATACTAGATTGTAATATTTTTTTGAGCAGGAAGGGGGAGTCACTTTTTGGCCTTTTTAAGGTGGCCGCCACTGGCACAGATGTTTCTTTATTAGCAGAGCTTCTAGCTTGGCCTTTTAGTGAAGCCATAGTGAGAGGCAAATCAGAGCAACTAGCGTAGGGGATATTTATGTTACACTGAGAGCCCCCCACAACTTTCTACTATTGTTGTGGCTCAATGCTTGAAGGAACAGCGTATGACCAATAAGAGTACCTTTATCCCATGTTTCAATTGAAATAAACAAATTTCAATGTGACTGCCACTCCAAACGTCTGGAACAACCCAATATCACTGACAGGAAATGCTGTGTCAGTCACTACTCAAATCTGCTGCATCGGGCCTCCTCACCTCTGCAGCAGAGGTCACTAAGTGGACCTGGAAAAACACTCCATTGCTCGTCGCAGGGTCCAGATGCAGGTAAGGCAGAAATCATGTAAATAAATGTGATAGGACCCCTCTGGAATTAATATAAAAACAAAAGGAGTAGGCGCTCCGTTTTAGCCTGCCATATCATGTAGCACACAGCCACACCCCCTCCCATGGCTTTTTATACTGTTATGTGAAATCCCTAGGAGACACCCTGAAATCCTTCACCTCCCTTTTCCAGCTTGAACAGGATAACAAACAAATCACTTTCAGGTTTCCTAACGAAGATAGAGAAATCTCAGACCATGTGGCTTTGCAAGATTTGATGATTAATAACCTCCTGCTTCTAATAATCTTTGTAAGATCAAACTGCCCCTCTCTTCTACCCTTCCACCATGGTCACCCCCTAGCCCCACAGCACCTGTTAATTGTCTGAGGGGGCATGGTGCAATTAAAACAAAGCCCTTTATCAAACTGTTTGAGTTCGAACCTTATCAGGGCTTTCTCAGCAGAAGTAGGAGATATGGAAAAAGATGGGTGATCCTTGTCCGCCACCATTTTAATTTGGTATCGGATCATCTCAGGGAAAAACCATCATACATGTAGATTTACTTAAGATGACCCTTCAACAGCTGCACAATCCAGCACCTACGTCGAAAAAAGCATTACCGCAGATCTCCAGGCAGAGTGGTTTATCCCAAGCTTACTTGAGCACGTGCAGAGTTAATTTCCGACTGTGTGACATTGCAGTGTTTTACAGCAGAGCACACACTGAAAACGATTAAAGAAATGTTACCTCACCCTAAGTGCCTTTCTGCCATTTGTATATTGATTACATTCATTTGCAAAATATGTGTGCCAACTATCGCTATGTCATAGTTGTGGCTTGTCCATTCTCCGGTTGGCTTGAGACAGGACTGTGGGTCCACTATGATGGAAAGTTTTCCCCTGTTGGAGTGTGTGTGAATCATTAAGATCTGACAATGGCCCGCACTTCTCTAATGAGCTCATTAAGGAAATTACCTGTCTATTAGGCATCTCTAATGCACACATTTCAGCTGACAATCTGGGGGAGGAGTTTAGTGGATACCTTAGGGTGCTTACTCAATCACTCAGATTTATTTTCTTAAAGACTGGGCCCAACGACAGCAGCCGGCACTACCATTACCTCAGGCGTCACCAGAGAAAGAGGAACAGGACTTACCACCCCCACCACAACTGAACACCGGGGATAGAGTGTTGATTCAGAACTTCACCAGGAAAAAGTGGAGTGAGGCCCGCTTTCTGGGGCCTTACACTGTCACTAACGTGACTCCGATGGCGATCAAGGTTGAGGGACGTCGTCAATGGATCCATCCAATAGATGTCCAACGGGACAAAAGCTGTGCCCCACCTGCTGGAGAATAAGGGGAAAAAGTGTCAGCCAACAAAACGGAGTGGCTGCCATTTAAGTATTTCCTTTTGGTCTTACTTTTGCAGCTTCAGGAGGTCGTCTATCTTCCTTGGTGGTTTCAACAGAAAGGGGTGAAAATGTTGAAACGTGATCTATTGCTTTGTTTTCATCTCCCTTTTTTAACTTCTCTTTCTTTCTTCAATTCTCCTTATTTTAATTGACTGGGCTGGGGTTTTGTACATGGCAGGAGGGAGGGATGTTATGCACCCTCAGCCACTGTCCATAACGTGGCAAGAATTAAGAGGGACGTTTCACACTCTGATCGGTTTCTAGGCCAAGCAGGGGGCTGACCTCATACCGACTCTGGTAACGTGGTACAATCACATGGAATCACTGGGGAGAGAGAGGGTTAATGGAACATGTTATGTGTGCTCCCTGATTATGCATGCAACGGGAGCACCCAGAACATTTATTCCAAGGGAGGTGCAGCTGCAAAAGGTGCAGTGTTTATTTCATGTTTTGTGTGAAGTTACAGGTCTTTTCCAGAAACGGACAGTAACTATGCAATGGGTGGAGGAAGGCACCTATATAAAGATTAAAAAGATGTCAGAGGATTCCAACACAAGGTACACAGTGCTACATTATGAGAGGGGGGGCACAGCAGAGGAGGTTACGTTCACAACGCACCAGATACGTACATGCCTGAACGAAACAGGACACTCCATACCTTCGGGTAGGACGAGGCTACAAATGCATGTGGAGTGAGTGGTTTTCTTAAGGATAATGATGTGTTATTTATATAGCGCCTTAATCCAAAGCACTTTACAGAGCACATATTTACATTCAATATCACTCAACCAAAATTGGTACTCATTTATCGACCTCGGAAGGATGAAAGGCTGAGTTGGCCTTGCCAGGATTCAAACCTGCGACCTACAGATCACGCTCAGATCGCAGCAGCGAGCGCTCAACCCGCTGAGCTATCTTACCAGCTAGAGGTAAGATGAATGGGTGGAAGGGCTGATGAGCAGCAGGGCAAAGAGTTTGGCGGGGTTTGGGTATGAACTAGTGACCTACATTAACGCATCCTATTCAAAGACATCGGAGAGATATGTGCATGCCCTCACTTGGATAACTGACAACAAAAAACCTAAGGTGATACAACCACTCACACACCCATCCCTGTGTTTCAGGTTACTAGACACCATTAACATAGGGGAGGATGTGGACTACACCAAGACGATGGAGCAACCCAGTATGCGAGATGGATCCTCTACCATCATGGACTTCTAGTCGGCCTGTGGGCCCAGTGCCTACCTACAGATGCTACCATGTTGGGGCGGCTCATGTTCCCTCATCGGACTGCACACACCAGCCTTGGTTGTGCCCCAAAGAGAAGTTGCCCCGCTTAATGCCCACACTGTTGCCAAATTGTGCACGTTATTTTTCTGAACATTCAAGAAAAGCTCGCCCACACTGCCATGAGAATATCGGACATTCGCAACCTAGGAGTACCATTCAAGGACTATTGAATGTTAGGGACATCCACATCCTAGGCAACTTGTCAGTAACCTTTGGAATTATAGCTCTGCTGGTGTAAGAATGGGGAAGAAGATTATGTTTTCCGCAATGTGAGTAAAAGAAGGAGAAGGAGAGTTAATAACTATACATCTCATAAATCATCAGAATTATTGCATGAGATTCCAACTGAGTTTAGATAGTTTTCTTCATCAGCAAAATGTTTCGCGTCTCTTTTAGCACCATGATTTCAGGCAGTTGCGAATGCTAAATGGCTCCAGATAACCCACTGGGAGCTATTGCAGCTAGCCAATGCAATAGAGAGGTGTTTAAATTCGATAGGAGAGGAGATTAGGGTAGTGAGATTGATGACCCTGCAAACCACATACATACTAGACCTATTTGACAGCTATTGAAGGGGGGTTTGTGCGACGATTAGCGAAAGCTGCTGCATCCTGAAACCAGCTGACAATGAACAAAACGGTAGTTTGATCACAGTCATAAATGATTTACACACGTATAACACTAAGATGGACGAAGAATCTAGCAGGGTTATCGAAAAAGGTTAGCATGGTGTAATTTTTTCATGGCTGCCCACGTGGTTGACTCAGATCCTAAAGGTATTGGTCTCTGTCCCTGTCCTCATTGTGGTGCTCATTGTTTTTTGTGCCACCCAAGTATCATTGGGTTTTTGTGCGCAGACAGGGGTGAAATATGAGAACAAAGTAGGGAGGAGATCAGGGAAAAAGAAGGAAAGGATATTTTCTCTCCAGATAAAGTGACCGGGACATGGGGTGGTGAAGGAAGATGGAAATGGGGGTCGAGAGAAAGGAAGAATAGTAGGGGTGGGAAAAGTTGCTGTTTTCCCAGAGGTACAATTTTCAAACCTCTGGATCCTGAGATATATGATATGTTCTGGGTGAGTTGGTTTGGGGTAGAAGATTGTATTATCCTTTCGAGGACCCCAGAGGAATGTGCAGAGGAAGGATACAGGATGTTCATAGGATGTGGCTGAACAAAAAGGAGGGGAAATGTGGGAAAGGGGAGGAGATGTTTGTTACTGATGTAACAAAAGGGGGGAGTATTCAGATGCAGGTGCACCACACACAACTTCAGCACAGTGTGACGAATTCTTAGATGTTGTCCTTTCTCCCATAGTGAGGGACCCTTCCCATGGGGACAGTCCAATAGTCCCCCTGCAGGTGGTGCATTGTGGGGGGATGACATCGGTAGGGAAACCCCTTATGAGACAGAGGAAGACATCTTAGGGAGTATGCTGTATCAATCCACCTCTTTATCACCTCCCTCACCCTCTTACCCTGTAGTGGGTAGCACAGTCCCACATACCATCATCCATCTCTTCAAGATAGACCATTCCACCCCATTGCCCTATACTGAGATGAGGAAGAGTAGGGACTACCCATGTGAATTCCATTTAAAAACTGGGACGAGGAAGAACATCGAGCAGCGAATGATCATAGTTGTACTGAGATGAGATGAGGAAGAGGCACGGAGTACTGAGGAGCACACTTCAGAAACAAAGTTACCCTGATCAGATGATCTGGGACAGCTGAATATTAAATAAGAAGGGAAGAAGGACTGGAGGAACTGGAAGAACAAGTTCTTGCACACAAGAGAAAGAGACAAGGGACTGTGGGTTGGTGGGCGAAGCCTTGAGGCAATCCTGAAGCTTGGGCAGTGTGACTGCTACCAGGAGAAAGATTGGTGCTGTGGACCTGCCGCAGAGCAAGTGAAGCTCATGGGAGCTCCCCGAGTCCCGCAGCTGACTGCAGATGCTGGGAAGGAGCCAGACCACAAAGGTACGTGAGTGGGCCGAAAGGCGCCACGGAACAGATGAGGTGGTGGCAAGCAGAAAGGTGCGGGAGCAGCGCTGAGTAGAGGTTCTGGTTCTCGAAAAGTAATTGTGAAGAGACTTTTATGCTCATTGAGATTCATGGTAGTACTTGGCAGGGGACTGAACCAGGTCTACCAGGAAGGAGCACTTCCTAAGAAAGAAATGCAACTGTGAAGAGACTTTCACGCCCATTGAGATATATGGTAGTACCTGGCAGGAGAGTGAACCAAGTCTCCCAGGAACGAGAGCTACATGAGAAAGGCAAGTCTGGCACTCGCACCCAGAAGAAGAAAAGATAGTTTGCCAATCCTTGTAGTCACAGTACCTGGGAGAGAAGTGGGTCAGGTTGGCTGTGAACCCAAGAGATAGCCTGGGGAAGGAAAGCATTAGCCCTACTACAGTGTTGTGGACATTGATCTTCATAGTCACAGTACCTGGCCAAGTGGTGAGCCAGGGTGAAGTGAAACCAAGCTAAGAAGAACCATGGTAAGGGATTCATCCCCCCTGGTGTTTGGGTACACTGTGATAGGCCAAGAGAAGAGAGTCATTCTCTTGGCATTGCGAGAAGCCTGAGAAGAACCAGGAAGGGTGAAGGAAGCGATCCCCCTTTGTTTGTGGGCACTTTGAAAAGCTAAGAGAAGTGAGTCATTCTCTTGGCATTGTAAGAAGCCTAAAGAAGGCCAAGGGAAAGGAGGCATTCCCCCTGGTATTTGTGAACATTACAAAGAACCTGAGGAAGACCAAGTGAAAGGTGTCATTCTCTTGATATTATGGTTTTAAAGTTGGAACTCTGGGGTAAAGTGCAACACTGAACTTTGTTTTACACAACTTGGTTTTCCCTAACAGGAGGATTGTGATTTGAGGAAGGGAGACATTCCCCCTATTTTGTGGAATTGTATATACAAGCCTGAGAAAGGCCAGGGGAAAGGAGACATTCCCGCTACTTGTAAACTGTGTTTGTACAGAAGGGAGTGATCCAGTTTAGTTCATTTATAAGCGTAAGGGATAGAAGTAGGATTTGGACACTGGATGGTGGATTTTTTACTCTTAATTCTGCACCCTTAATTACGGTGTCAGAGTGGAATATGACCTAATTGATACAAACTTGGGGACCCTTGAATTCACCAAGTTAAGCGAGAGAGCTTTGAGCCCATTGGTGGCTACTACAGAATCAATAGGGTTCGATTGCTCCAGTAGCCGTGACAACATTATGGAACCCGGGTAGAGACAGCTTGTACCTACTGATCTAATATTAATTGCCCCCAAAGATACATACAGCACAAGTCTGAAGTAGCATGTAAATATGGGATAGATGGCATGGCTGGCGTGATCGATCCAGACTTCTGAGGCAATGTTAAGATCCTACTACAGAACAACTACAGAACAATGGTCAATTCTCATAGTCCGTAAAAGCAGCAGAAATAATTGCCCAGGGAATTCTTGAAAATGCTTTATTCCCAAAGTTCCAAAAAGTGGCAGATACAGAAAGCATAGAGAGAGGAAATAAAGGCTATCGAGAATCTGACATAGAGCCCAAAGCCATAGCTGAGGTACCCATGCCTGGTAAGGGAGGGGAGACTTCAGAACTGATACCAGGCTTAGAGCCTCATTAGAGGTGTGCCGGTCCGGTAACAACGGTGCCGGTATGGCTACCAGATCTGACCTGGCGGGAGGGGCGGCACCCGCTCGCAGACTTTCATTGAAGCACTAGCACCATTATTAACGGTGCCAGTGCTTCCATCATCTACTGGTGAGGTGTGTGTGTGGGCTAGTCCTGCTATTGGCTAGTGAGGGCAGCAGCTCTTACCTGGCTTATAGGATAAGCAGAGGACCCTTGCACTCTTTCTTCAGAGATGCTGGAGAAACCTGAAGGATCCAAGTATCCTGTCCAGCTGTGAGACCCGCGAAGAAAGCTGAGACCTGACCGAAGAAGGCCTGGAAACCAACTTCTGCTGCTGTCATGGAGGAGCCATGTCTTGCTCGTGATCTTTAGCAGTCCTGCGAAGGAGCTGCGACCCTTGGAGTGGATGAACCATCCATTTCTGACCTCTGATTGGTGCCCTGCCAAAGGAAGTCTTTGGAAGTGCCCTGGAACCGACCTGTGGCTGACCAGCTCCGATTTTGGCCGACCATGCTGGCAGTGTCACCATTCCGAGTTTTGGCCTGAAACCTGAGGGATCCTCAGCGGGCCCTACGAGGCTAACCTCTACAAACGTTTGGCATCCTAGCATTAAGGGGACACAAGATAGGAGGGACAGTCTGACCACAGCTGCTGAGCATTTTTGCATTGCCATGTTGCGGTGACCACTGTCCAAAATCGCTTACCTGACCTGAGTCCAGTCCTGAGAGGGGTCCTGCATTGAGTTTTGCTGCATTCTTCAATCGAAAGTCCTTGCAACAGTGAAAGACACTAACCAGAGATCAGCTCGAACGTGCCACCCCTGGGAATCAAGGACTTCGACTTTTGTCGGAAAAATTAACCTTGTATCCTCTTCCTTTGTCCTGCCAAGTCTGGGGAAGAAATGGAGTACGGGGATAAGTTACAGAGCTTCTAACCTACCCCTATACTCCCATTACAAGTCAATGGGCTTATAATGAATCCTTAATGCTAACAATATTGGCTTTGCCATTGTTTGCTTGCAAAAGACATCTGAACGTTGGGGCTACCTTTGGGCATTAGTCTAACTTGAACCCTAACCCTAAGAACCCTTCACTGGACCCCAGAGACCATGCCTGCATTTTCTCCTGCTTCCTAATTTCGGTGGAACTTTTACCTGAACAATTGGGCAAAAGGCCCCAGAAAACGTAGGGCTGGAAATTTTAGTTAGGGATAATCTCTGTGGACCTTGAGTGCCTATTCTAACCTTTCATTTGCAGGAGTTTCTCATATGTAGTATGCCCTATAACAAAGTGAATGTATATATGTATTAAGTTTAATAGTCTTGTGTGATAACTCTTCTTTCTAGTAGTCATTTTTCATAGTGTATTTATGGCCATAAATAAGTCACTGTATTTTTATATATCCTGTCTAAGTGTAATTTGTGATTCCCATTGTGCGATCTCATTGTGGACTCCTTACAAGCTCACCACCGCTAAAGAACTTAGCCTAGACTGCCTGTCACTGCTACCTGAACAGGTTTGGCTACAGCTCCCCAGAGTTGTCCCTGTCACAAAATAGGTTGGCCTTCTATACATCTTTCCACCAGGGCAGGGTATAGAAAATCAGTCCTAACACTCTGGTTGCACTGTAGCTTTGCTTTTTGTCAGCATTGGGCACATAACATTGTATTGCTTGCATGCACTGCACCTCACAAAGAGGATGCAGCACATTATTCTTTATTCTGCCCATTGCCCCACTTCTGAGCACAACACGCAGCACACTGCAGGGCACCACACTTACTACACTTGGCCTGCACAATAAGATGGTAGGAAAAATATGGTGCATGGCAGCACATTCCCGCATGATTCACACTCCATTGAAAACACACAGCACATTGTGTAGCATACCTGCCCACAATTAAGCTCATCGGACTACTTTTTAGAGTTACATATTTGAGGTACATGGCAGCTGGACAGAAGATGCATAGCACATACAATAACACTTTCACCATCTGGCGCAGCACACACACACACACCTTGCCACGTTATTTTTTTCGCATGACAAGCATGTGCGCCTTTTGTTTTTGATAGTTTTTAGAACACCTAGTGTGGAGCACACAGCACTGCATTATTGTGTCTAGTGCCTGTAAGGGTGCTAGGTGCTATGAGCAATTCTGAGGAGGCCTTGGTTAGAGGTATTAGGCTGTTATTATAGTGTAATAAGCCATGGCTGTTAGTTGAGAACACTTGACTGAATTTCGTCTTTTCTTGCAAACAGACGGAAAGATCAAGGGCAGATGGTAAGGGATGTGAGCTAGTTGCCAGCTTCTTATTGCAAGGGAAGGGTTTTTTAAGGGATAAATGCTCGGTCTCAGACAGCAAATGCTGCCTCATCAGATAAGGAAAGAATACAGAATGTCTGTGAAGGCTGCAGTGCAGGGTAGGACCAGTACTCAGGCAGCCACAATGTGAAATGTGCTGAATAATATTGTGAAATTAGCAGAAATTATGGTCCAGGAGCAGTTTTCAGCTGTGGACCGGTCACGTTTATTCTAGAAGGCCATTCATTGCAGGGAGGTTACTAGAAGATGGTGTACCAGGACTGGCAACATTTAACGAGACATTAGTGAGCAAGTGCAGACAGTGGGAAGCAGACATTAATAGAGGAAGTGTGTGCCATGTTGATTCGTTGCTTATTGGTCCATCTCGGTGGGACGTGGTGGCCCCAATTGTCTGAGGTGACATGGTCCACTTAAAATGAAGCCCTTTATCAAACCGTTTTCCCGAGATGGGACTGGTGCATTTTTTGTTGACCAAGGGGGTTGAGATCATGTTGTGTGGATGGTGTTCTTTTTGTGACGAGATGGTAACTGCCAATAGTTTTTGAACAATATATAGGATTGTTTTGGGGACTAATGACGACCAGCCAATGATAATGTTAGAATTTTTGTAACATTTCTTCTGTAATATGCTAAGGTTTTGTTTATGGCTTTGATTTGTTCATCCTGCAACGGGAGTGTTGAAGTTGGCTATGTTCAGTTCATCTTCCCGGACGTGATGTACAAATACATTTTTTGTTTCGTCCTGCAAGTAGTGCACTCCATTTTGAGTTTTTGTGGATTGCTTTTTTCCTGCTTTTGGACCGGTGTTGAGAGTGCCCCTGGCTCAAAAACTGGACGACAAATTAAAAAGAACAATCCTTTAATATTGAGGCAATGCCCAGTCAGAGGCATTGAGCCTGCCAATGATAGGTACACTGGTTTGGTGCAGTACAGAAACACAAATGTCTTCAAGATCAGGATACAGACACATATTTCTTTTCATGTAAATGACTAATATAGATTCCATAGAGTAATTGTACTTGGTTGGTGCCCTGGGGACAATTAAAAAGTATACAGTAGAACTGAATTAACATTTTCTATTTGATTGTGATTTGCATTCATGAAAATGATATTTTTCAGGCTGAAATTAACTACTTTTGTGGAAAGATAGTAGGAAATGAGTAAAAACATCACCAACACATTATTGAATACCGCATCTTTGGATGGTAGCTCAGAAATATGCACTGCATCTGTATAGAGAAACTGCTTGTAGGTGCATTACTACACATCTCAGTGATGAATGGGAACAGCCTCCCACTGGGATGAAGAATTCCCTATCTGGGGCGCCGGGGAAGTTGGGTTGCAACATTTGCTACATACCATTAACCCTGATGTGCCCGTGGCTTGGCATAGGGACATAACTCAGGAGAGTTCTGATAACACTTCTTACAGCACTTCGAATGAAACATTACGGTATCAGAGGAGCACCTTTCTTATTATACAGATTGAAATACAGATTAAAGAATACAGCAGGTAAACAAAAAGTCCCTAATTTATTTATGAGGCCATGAATCCCCATTCTGTTAGTGTGGTTGTCACGGTAGTCTTTCCACCAAGTCATTGAAAGTATGTGTGCTGAGCTGTTGGCATGTCTGCGAAATCCACCCCTGGAACCACTTGGATGTTTTCCGTCATAGTACCCACCTAACAGAGGTTGGAATATGACAAGATATCAAAAGACATTATTCCCTTCTCACCACCCCATCTTGGTTTCTATTGTCAGTGCACAGCATGGAGTCACAGTCTTATCTCTGTAGATTGCATGACAATTCTACATGCATCACGGCAGTATTTTTGGACGGTTACCAGACATTTCATTGAAAAAAAATGGTCGACAGGACATTTGGTCGAAACCGTTTGGTCGAAAACCAAATGGTTGAATTTTTAAATTTTTCTTATTTTCACCTTTTTTTGGGGGATACCCCCCCCCCCAACTCTTTTTTTTTCTAAAAAAAACTTTTTTTCCCTAAACTAAAACCTAAAAAATAAATATATAAATAAAAAAAAATTTGACCATTTGGTTTTCGACCAAATTCCATCGACCAAATGTCTTTCGACCAAATGTCCGGACACCTTTTTGGACCATAAGTAAACTAATGATAATGATAAAGAGCAAATTGGAAAATGGCGCTATTTTTTCTTTAAAGTCATCCCACTATTTAATTTCAATAGTATTTACTGCACAGAAATTGACTGCAACTACAAGTGCACCGCATTTTCAGTTACTTCTTTATGGCTGTGTGACTGCTGACTTAACTGTAAACATGCAAAGTAATTGAATGCACATTAGTAGATCCCTAAAAACTCTTTATCTTTCCTATTTAAAAGCTGAGTATAGACTGGTCACCGCTGGCCATCTCATACAGTGAGTTGGGATAATTTCTCCATGAACCTTTGTAACCTTCACCCCTCCAGGAAAAGTTGTCATAACTTACAAAGCAATAAGTAGGAATAGTGTCATATCAAAGCAACTATCCTATGTGTTACCTAACTGTCATAACATATAAACAAACCCACCAGCATCATTGAAAGGGTATTTGTATTGTATTGTATCAGCAGAAATGTTACTGCCAATGTGACGTCAGGAAAAGCAATAAGCAGAATCCATTTTCTTAGAGTACTCTAGCCAATTACCTTTGCTGTAACTTAGTCTAGTTAAGAAATCAGTGAGCTTCCTCTGTCACATCATGTCTGAAACCTAATCACTAACCGGCCAACACAAATATATAATTATTGACCTAATTAGGATTTATATTACAAAAATAGCAATGAACAGAAAAGAAAGTCAGTGTAAAAGCCCATTTCATTCCAGTGTAAACACAGAAATATTATATTGCACTATGAAAATATACAACAAATAAAAATGGTGTGAAACATTTTCTTAAATGGTGCCAGGCCATATATTTGCAGTGCCAACATATATCCCACAATATATTCTTCCAATATAGCACAAGCGTAGTGAGAGCTAATGTAGAGGATTTCAAATCTGTTCATTTTTATAATCCCAACCAAAAACTTCTTTGATTGTATGCAAAGTACCAATTAACTGACATTGGTCCAAATTGTTGTCCTCTTCTTTCACACAGGTCCACTCATGAGTAATTTCAGGTCTGGCTTAAGATGCATTGAGGCTCCTGGTGGACACTGTAAGGAACTCATGGTGGCAACAGTAAAGACAGACACAAGTGATCACAGTTCAAGGGTGTTTATTAAACTGTATAAATTGGTTGGAAAAACTCCCAGTCTGAACCTAAATCTAAGATGGGAGCAAGCTACAACCCTCAAATAATAATAAGGTAGTCCTAGTGGCATCTTGTCAAATAAAAGGGGCCTACGCTAAAAAAAAACATTGTCAATAATTACAGCTAATTTCAAAAAGTGAGTGTGGGATAATGTTCACAAGAAAAGAAAGAAGTGTTCACAAATGATAAGTATTATAGCCGGTGGTCTCCCAAACCCACGTTTTTAGCATGGGACAACACAAGACCTCTGAGCACATTCCTGGGCCTCGCCAATACAAGATTACATTTTCTTTCAACAACGTCAGGACCTTCTGGGGCCAAATCTCTTTCCAGCATAGTCTCCTGCCTTAGAATGCCTGCTGAACCATACACAATAAACAAAACAAATGTTCCTTTGGTAATCTTTCACGTTGGGCGATTGCTCTTTGCCGCTTTGCTCCCCCTCAGCCATGCTCCGATCCTAATTGCAATGTTAGCTTCCTTCAATCAGATTCACTACGGCCTTTCACTCAGAAACTTATCATTCAACAGTCTCAATGTCTTTTTAACCAACCATCCATTGTGGACATCCCTCAGCCGGGTTCACACTTGTCGTAACAATGTTCACGGGTATATCACTATTTTAAACTCAACTCACAGGCATCCCTGTGTCGGGTTCACATGTGCTAGTTTCCCAGATCAGTTTTCTTCAATGTGTCAAAGACTTTCAAGTGTACGAGGGGTTTTGCTTGACCTTCGTAGGGCCACTTTGACACTTCACACTAGCCTCTTGGTTTTCGTAGTCTCAACAAGACAACACAACCTAAATAAGGCTTTAGTCAGAGTCCTTCGAATGAGCGTCCCCGGAACACCTGACCATTCTACTTACTAGGGTTCCTTTAAAATTCAATTACACAAGATCTTTGTTCAACAAGGTTTCCACCAGCAACCTTGGGCCCAGCACAGTTCAGTTTTACTATCTGTCTTGTACGATTCACCGGCTGTGCTGAACTGTTGGAGTTTATTGTCTTGGGAGTCAAGGACGGCAACACGGTACCAAGCGCTTTGCCCCATTTTGACTACCAGTGTGGGATGGCCCTTTGTGCCGCTGACACCTGTCACACCACACACCACCTGGACTTCCCGGTCTTATGCTTTCCTTTTCAGAGGTTTCGCAGATCTGAGTTGTAAAGGGCAAGGGCAATTCCCTGTTCGTCGTCCCTCCAAGTTTCTCTGCCATCTCCTCCACTTGGACTGCCGGTTAGGAATAGTTGCTTCCGCGTGCGTTCAGCCTTGCCCAAAGTGTGCTTTCGTGCTCTGTGTAAAGACTGGAGGGGGGTTTCTGTACTCCTGTCCTCTATGTTAGGGAGAATTCTCCAGAATGGCTAATTTTCATTATTTATTGAGTCCCTCGGCAGCTTTGCTGGATTTCTAGGATTTACATTTTTCACCTGGTAAGAGTGTGAGCTGTGTGTTGTACATTTTTTTGCTTTTTGCTCATGGACTATGGAGTGTCACCTACTCCATATGCATCATCTTTTTACTGTGTGGCACACAGCACCTTTAGTGCAGTGACACAGGGTTGTCTTTTCAGACTTCCCACTTTAAACTCCATTTTCTGGGACTGACTACTGTCTCCCAGAACATGTAAAATTGCCATTGACTTTACTAGTCTTTTTAAATTTACAGACCCAGTACAAACTATCTTCCCATACAGTACTGGAGGGGTTAATAGTTATCCCTTTTTGTCTGATTCTCATGGAACATTATTTTGTTCCCCTTTCTCTAAGATTTGGCTGGTGGCAGTGGTATCTACTATTTTTATTCTACCGTGAGCTATGAAAATAGCCTCGGTAACGTTAGATGCTATGGTGGTAGCCTCAAACTCTAACCCGCTGGACCCCTTTCATTTTTATTTGGTTCCGGTTGGGTTTATTCGTAATTTCTTATTGTAAATGTCTTTCTCGTGTTTTACTCTGCGTGGCAAACCAGGTTTGGTTCCTTTGTTCGACGTCCTTTGGCGGGCATCTGCACAGAAGCCCTCCTTAGGCACCTGAGTGTCTGCGTGGACAGGATGTGAGGGAGGGGTTTGAGGCCTGCTGTACAGGGTCTCCTTGGAGACCCAAGTCACACTGTAGTTTGATTGGCTGCTGTGTGATTGACAGCCAGGCTATGTTAATGGGGTAAAACTGCTTAAAAGCCCGTCTCTGGGACTTGGAAGGCAGAGTTGCCACTGGAACGAGAGAACCAATGAGGAGCTGAAGGAAGACGACTGCTGCAACTACTGGACATCCCAGTGAAACTCTGCTGCAGGTCCGAATCGCCTGAAACTTTGACGACAGAGGAGATCTGAAAGGAATCTTCTTCCCTTGAGCTTGGTGAGACCAACCAGCTCGCCAAATACCAAACACCGGCCTCCCTCCCCTGGTCAAATTTGCTGTGCATTGCTGCAGTGAACGGATAGCCAGGAGGAACGGAACCTGTTTGGGATTTAAGGAGTACACCTTTTATTCGACACTTTGCACTGCTGCTGGCTTCTTCCCTGGGCAGTGCAGGACCCTCCAGTCTTCCTCCTTCTTATCACCACGACAGTCGCTTCAGGAACCGTGAGCCTGCAGGAACTTCCAGGAACAACCGCCTCTGCTACAGCATTCTTCTTCATGTAAGTTACTGTGCAAATCCCGTCGTTCGTTCCGTCCGACCGCAGTGAAAGTGCTTGAAATCTTTTGCCTCTCTGAAGGCTTGTCCTTCTCTTCTCCCTTGAATAACTTTTCCTCTGACCAACTTCGTTTTGAACTCTTGGCAAAGACTTAACTACGAACTACTCTGAACTGTATGATCCTCTGCAAAAACTCTGAACCATTAAAATTGGCCCAGGCTTATTGATTTGAATCCTAGTTGTAGTAAGCCTTTTCTAGATTGCCCTGTCAATCACTTGTTGGTGTTGTTGATTTTGGATAACCTTGTCTTTTCCTCCCTTTTAAATTGCTGGAGTGCCATTTTGCTCACACTTCATTTTGAGCTTAACTTGTCCAGAATTGATTGGGGGTTATTGTAGTGTATTAAGATTGTGATTTTCTGCTGCTTTATAATAGTGAACTGTTTTATAACTGATTGTGTAAATAAATGTATATTATTTTACTCAGAAACCTTGACTCAGTGTTTGTTTGAACCATAATAATTGCTGTCCTTTGTGTAACTTCGGCTACTGCTCACTTCGGCTCAGCCATCGCCAACACTTTACTGTGTAGTACAGGCTTGTACCAAAGGTGAATTTGTACTTGCACTTGTAGTCTTAATTGTGTGTAGTGTTCCCAAAGGGTACTGCATATGATTCTGCCTACCACTGGTGTACAGTGGTGGGATAATAGTGATTACACTTAGAGTGCTGCTGTTACCTTGGCTCAACTAACCACAAGGCTAAACACCACTAAAACTAAAAGCAATTTTAATCATGTCTGATATGGAAATCTACAGTCAGGAGACCCTCCTTACTTACACTGTTCATCATTAGAAAAATCTGTGGACAGATAGTAACCTCTCTTTTAAAGACAAAAAGTCAGAATTAATTGAAAAGTTGTTGGAGAACCAAAGTCTGACGAGTGGGTCTGAAACACCTGCCCCTCCAGCTAAATGTAGAACATGATGAGGATGATAATGTGTCAAATATTATGGATGAGTTGGATGAAGCAGATCTGTCTCACACTGTAGGTCCTGTTGTTCCTCTATTTGCTCAGCAACCTCAACCTTTGTCCACTGGGACCCCTACAGGTCCTAGACTCAGTCCTGAATTAATTGTTCTAGAAAAGATGAGGCTTGAATTGGAATTCAAACGTATTAATGCTCAAACTGAATAAAAGCATCAAGAACTTAAGCTCAGAGAAATGGAGTTGAACGATGCATTAGAAATGAAAACGTTGTCTATTGAAGATGCTTCTCACCCAGAGTCTTAAGAGACCCTGTATGCCTAAAGAAATTGTTGGTATGTATGATGCTAAGCTTGATATTTTGGATTGGTTGGCAATGTTTGAGTAGAACCATGGGGTTCAAGACATTGCAGGGAATCAGTTGCTTCCTTGGCTCTTCTCTAGTCTACCCACTGTTGCATCTGATGCTGTGATGGAGTTGGAGGAGATGGATAGGATGTATTATGAGTGTGTGAAGCTAGCTTTAATTGCTAGATTTTGGAAGACCCCTTCCCCATACCTAAAGAGGTTTAGGACACTCAAAAAGCATGATGGTACCCCTTGGGCTACCTGGGTATGTGAATGTTTGAAAAACTTAGATGGTTGGGTTAAGGGTTACAGAGTTAACACTTATGAAGGTATGAGAAATCTTGTTATATTGGAGTCAATATATGATGCCTGCTTTCCTGAGCTTAGACAGCACTTGGCTGATTCTAAGGAGATAGATCTAAAGAAGTTAGCTAAGGCTACTGACTTTTGGGTTGCCAACAGGGCAACTCACGCAGATTCTCGGGCAACTCAGAAGAAGCATGAGGGAAAACAGCCAAAGAAAGATAACAATGAGAATTCTAATACCTCCAATCCAAAAGAGGGCCCCAAACCACAACATAAGGGTAAGCCACAAGGGAAACCAAATCAGGCTAGTTTACCTTCTGGACCCAAACCAGAAGGAGGTCAGAACAAGCCCCCATTCATCAAAAGATTTGGGAAATGTTATGTCTGTGGGTTAACTGACCATGTGAAAGGGGATCCCAGATGCAAGGGTCAAACTTCAGGGGTCCACACTGTCTCCTTAGCCTTCTTCGCAGAGGAAGAAGTACCTATGACAAGTGGAAACCTTCACCTACTGGCTGATGAACCCATGAGAGTCTCAGCTAGTGTTTCTGTAGTGTCCCTGGCTTTATGGGAACAACAGAATTTAGATGTCTATAATTCCATCCCAGATAATATTAAAGAGTATTATAAAGATAGTGTTCTTGTGAATGGCCAAGAGACTCCTGCCATCAGAGACACTGGAGCCAGCATAACTGTGGTTGATGAATCATTTTACAAGCTAGAGGATGTTGCTAAGGCACCCAAATACCTAACCAAGTTAGCTGGAGGCCCTGTGCAAATGCTTCCCCAGTTACCAGCTCTCATTCAATGCAATGACATGATTGGCAAGATACCTGTTTGTGTGCGGAGTGAAGTGCCTGGGAGAGTCCTGTTGGGTAATGACCTGAAAACTCTTGGAGTTGTGTCTAGTACCCCCAGGCCTCCCAGTAAAAGGAGACAGGAGCTCACTAGGCCTGCAAAGGAGAGGACCTGGAGAGGCTCTCCAGGGGACTTGATAGAGGAAACTATCACCCCAAGTCCACAGGACTTACTAACTGCTATTTTGAAAAAGAAAGAGGCATAGGGGAAACCTAAGACCTCCCATAAGAAAGCAGATAGCACCCCTCTGCTACCAACAAGGACACCCCCAAGATTGTCCAAAGTCACACGTGTGACTCCTCCACCAGCTGGGGCTGAGTGTGAGGTACCAACCTGTGTGGTTGATCCAGCTTCTGAAGATTCAGATCTGGAAGAGGACCTTACTCTAGTTGGAGATCTGGATCCTGCTGACCATCCTGAGCTGCAGTCTTTGCTGGCAGAAGGTGGACCCAACAGGGCAGACTTCAGCAGAGGACAAAGAGTGTGTCCTACTCTTGAAGGTCTTTGCCTACAGGCAGCTTCTCAGCTTGATGGGAAGCATAGGTTGCACTGGGTAGATGGCCTCTTCTACAGTGAACCGACTGAGTCTATCCCTGGGGACTGCAAAAGACTTGTAGTGCCCCTAGAAAACAGACTCCAGTTCCTATAGTTGGCCCATGAGATACCTTTGGCTGGTCATTTGAGTTTCAAAAAGACCAAGGAAAGGCTCTCTTTATACTTCTACTGGCCTAAGATGTGTGCAGAAGTTGACAAATTCTGTAGAAACTGTCACACTTGCCAAACCTATGGCAAGAGTGGAGCCAAGAATGTGGCACCATTGGTGCCTCTCCCAATGGTGGGAGTCCCTTTTGAGAGGGTGGGCATCGACATTGTTGGTCCCCTTGACCCTCGGCCATCTTCAGGAACAGGTTTATCCTGGTTGTAGTAGACCATGCTACTAGATATCGTGAGGCGATACCTATGAAAATTGTTACAGCTCAGGCTGTGGCTAAGGCTCTACTTGGTATTTTTACCAGAGTAGGGTTTCCTAAGGAAGTGATATCCGACAGGTGATCCAATTTTATGTCCCACTACATGCAAGCCATGTGGAAAAACTGTGGTGTCACTTACAAGTTCTCTACAGCCTACCATCCACAGACAAATGGATTGGTAGAGAGGTTTAATCGTACTATGAAGAGCATGATAGGTGCTTAAGAGGAACCCCTTAAAAGAAAGTGGGACCTTCTACTGCCATGTCTTCTCTTTGCTTATAGAGAAGTCCCTCAGGAGGGAGTTGAATGCAGACCCTTTGAACTTCTCTATGGCCATACAGTCAGAGGTCCTTTGACCCTGATTAAGGAGGGGTTGGAGAGTGCTCCTTCCCCCAAGCCAGCCAGAGTGACTGACTATGTGATAGGTCTCGGAAGGAGAATGTCACACATGATGACAGAAGCTAGTGATAACTTGAAAGCAGGTCAGGGTCTGGTCAAACATTGGCATTACCAGAAGACCAACATGGTTGAGTTCGCTCAAGACTAGCTTGTGCTAGTTATGGTGCCAACAAGGCAGAGGGCCTTGCAGGACAAATGGATAGGACACTTAAAGGTTGTGGGAAAACCTGGAGAGGTAAACTATCTGGTGGATTTAGGCAGACCTAAGGAGGCTCCCACAGTCTTTCACACCAACCGTTTAAAGGCCTATGTCTCGAGACCAGAAGTGGGAGCTTTGCTTCTAGCTTCAGCTCAAGAGGAGGAGGAAAGTGAACCACTTACCTGACCTACTCAGAGGACAACCTTTCAACGAGAACATAGAAGGAGTTAATCGCTCTTCTAATCTGATTTCTGAACAACAGGAGGAGTGCAAGTTTCTGTTAAATCAGTTTGCCTCCCTGTTTTCACTTTCACCAGGCTTAACCCCTTGAGGCCAGCATGAAATTCTAACTGGTGACTGTTTACCTGTCAGAAGCAGAGGTTACAGAATGTCAGACCATGTAAGAACTCACATGAAGGAAGAGGTCAACAAGATGCTTGATCTCGGGGTTATAGAGCCATCTACAAGTCCATGGTGTAGTCCAGTTGTTCTAGTACCAAAGGCAGGATCCAAGGAGTTGAGATTCTGTGTGGACTATAGAGCTTTAAATGCAGTCACTAGGACTGATGCCCATCCTTTGCCAAGGACAGATGAACTGGTGGATAGACTTGGTTCAGCCAAGTACCTCAGTACATTTGACAAGATGTCAGGCTATTGGCAAATAGCCCTGACAGACCATGCCAAATAGAAAACTGCATTTTGGACCCCAGCAGGCCTCTACCAGTTTAAGGTTATGCCTTTTGGATTAAAGAATGCACCTGCTACATTCCAAAGGATGGTCAATCAAGTTCTGAATGGGATGAGGATTTCTACATGGCATATTTGGATGACATTGCAGTGTTCAGCCCTACTTGGAAAGAACATGTTGATCACTTAGGATGTGTATTGCAGGCTCTTGAGCAGGTCTATCTGACCATAAAGGCAAGTAAATGTGAAATTGGACAGCGCAAAGTGGTCTACCTTGGTCATGAGGTAGGAGGAGGTGAAATAAGGCCATTGCCTAGCGAGTTACAAGCTGTACAAAACTGGGCCAACCCTACTAGTCAAGCCCATGTGAGAGCCTTCCTAGGTCTCACTGGGTACTACAGGAATTTCATAGTGAACTATGGGACCATAGCTTGTCCCTTGAATGTGATATCCTCTCCAAAATTCCCTAAGAAGGTCAGATGGAATGCGGAGTGCACTCAAGCCTTTGAAAACCTGAAGAAAGCCCTTTGTCAAGCTCCAGTACTAAGAGCTCCTGATCATCACCAACCCTTCATTGTGCAGACAGATGCCTCCAATACAGGTATGTCCTTAGTCAACTGGATGAGAAAGGTAGGGAGCACCCCATTTGCTTCATCAGCAGGAAGCTGAAGGAACCAGAAACAAGGTGGGCAACCATAGAGAGTGAATGCTTTGCTATTGTGTGGTCTCTGAAGAAGTTTAGACCATACTTGTATGGATCTACTTTTGTGATTCAGACAGACCACCAACCCTTGAGATGGTTAATGCAAATGAAATGGGAACATCCAAAACTACTAAGATGGTCAATCTGCCTGCAAGGGTTTCATTTCACCATTGAGCACAGGTCAGGATGTCACCACCATAATGCTGATGGTCTCTCTAGGATGTTTAAGAGATTCATCCAGGAGTGGATTAAATCCTCCTGTCCCTTGGTCTGGGGGGGGCGGGGGGGCGAGTGTTAGATAGAATTCTCCAGAATGTCTAATTTCCCTTACCTATTGAGTCCCTCAGCAGCTTTGCTGGATTTCTAGGATAAAATGTTTTCACCTGGAAAGCGTGTGAGCCTTTTTCCCACTCTTACATGTGTTTTGCTGTGTGTTGTACATATTTTTGCTCATGGACTATGGAGTCTAACCTACTCCATAGGCATCATCTTTTTACTGTGTGTCACACAGCACCTTTAGTGCAGTGACACAGGGTTGTCTTTTCAGACTTCTCACTTTAAACTTCATTTTCTGGGACTGACTACTGTCTCCCAGAACATGTAAAGTTGCCATTGACTTTATGTTACGCTCACCTGATATCCCCGGGGGCGTCTGGAAGGCTCTGAGATCTGGAACCCTGGATGCGTAGTTGCCCAGTGCTGAAATATGAATCTTCAATTACAGAAGAGAGGATTGGTGATAACTGTCTCTAATGGGTGAATATCCCACCTCCCTCTTACCGATTCCCTTCCCACTGGGTTCTTTTCTCACCTTAGTTATTTGTAGGGTGAGCTATCCGTCCTGCGTTTCTTGTGCAGGGGCGCTTGACGTTTGTTTGGGAGCTGTCCGACTTGCTTCACTGGTGCAGTACGCCTTCCTTGGGCCAGGCCTAGTGTGACCCCGAATCTGTTGGTAGGCAGGTAGGCTTGTTAATTGTAAGTCTTTGTTCTGTTTGTGGTGGGAATTCGTTAATGTCTTTATCTCGTTCTTTTCCGGTGCGAAGGTCTTGATGCTGGTGTACCGGATGGAGAGGCACATTTCTAAGTAAGAGAAAGCGCGAAGCGCAGCGCCTATATTGTCTTTTAAAGCTAACCTGTGTTTTCTTCTTCTTCTCCTCACAGGCCGCTGTGGTGCTGCGAGTGGATGAGAGCGCGATAAAAAACAGGCCCCCGGAATCCATTAAGGTAAGTGCAGTGCTGTGCGGTTGTTTAATATTGAAAGCGAACCTGAATATGTCTCTTTTCCTTTGCAGATGTTTCTCTGGTGCTCCGGATGGAAGCGTGGCGTAGCGCGATGGAATTCAGGTAAGACTGATGGAATTCAATGTTTTGGAAGCACGCGTTCTAATATTGTTTTTCCCTTTCTCGTTATTGCAGGTCGCAATATTCGAACAGCAGCTGTGGTAGCGGTTCGCTGGAAGTCCTTAAGCTAATACTCAGAGGTGAGTGATGTTTCTTCTTACAGGATTACAGGAAGATGCTGAAGACCAGGAGCTGGACACGGTGAGCGTCACGCTGCTGGTTGCAGAATAGCATGAAGCGTGTTCTGCAGTCAGGGTGTGGTTTATATAGCGCAGGTAAAGTAGTACCAGGGAAAGTAGTTCACTGCATGGCTTGGTTCTTAGAACTAGACTGTGTGGGTGCTTCCATGTTGGATTTAAAGGCCCATGTACATAAATGGGACCTAGTTTGAACAGCCCTTTCTTCCTACATATGAGCCTGGTGCCAAAGGCGCCAGGAATGGTTCCAGGAGCACTTTTGCAGTGGTTTTAAGGCCCTCAGGGTTCTGGTGGGAGTCTGCTTGTGGCACAACTTGTGCCCCCTCACAGTGGTCATGACACTTTACTAGTCTTTTTAAATTTACAGACCCAGCACAAACTATCTTCCCATAGAGTACTGGAAGGGTTAATAGTTATCCCTTTTTGTCTGATTCTCATGGAACATTATTTTGTTCCCCTTTCTCCAAGATTTGGCTGGTGGCACTGGTATCTACCATTTTTGTTCTACTGCGAGCTATGAAAATAGCCTCGGTAATGTTAGAAGCTATGGTGGTAGCCTCAAACTCTAACCCGCTGCACCCCTTTTATTTTTATTTGGTTCCAGTTGTGTTCATTCGCCATTTCTTTTTGTAAAGGTCTTTCTCGTGTTTTACTCTGCGGCCCAAATCCGATTTTGTTTGCCGTCCTTTAGCGGGCCCTCTTTAGGCACCTGAGTGTCTAGGTGGACAGGATGTGAGGGAGGGGTTTGAGGACAGGACATCCACTCTGCTATGTGATGACAGCCATGCTGTGTGAATGGGTGAAAACTGCTTAAAAGCAGGTCCCTGAACTTGGAAGGCAGAGTCGCCACTGGAATGAGAGAACCAACGTGGAGCTGAAGGAAGACGACTGCTGCAACTACTGGACATCCCAGTAAAGCCCTGCTGCGGGTCCGAATTGCCTGAAACTTCGACCACAGAGGAGATCTGAAAGGAATCGTCTTCCCTTGAGTTTGGTGGGACCAACCAGCTCACCAAACACCAAAAGCCAGCCTCCCTCCCCTGGTCAAATTTGCTGTGCATCGCTGCAGTGAACCGGATAGCTAGGGGGAACGGAACTTGTTTGGGTTTTAAGGAGCACACCTTTTATCCGACGCTTTGCTCTGCTGCTGGCTTCTTCCCTGGGCAGGGCAGGACCTGCCAATCTTCCTCCTTCTTGTCACCATGACAGTCGCTTCAGGAACCGTGAGCCTGCAGGAACTTCCAGGAACAACCGCCTCTGCCACAGCATTCTTCTTCATGTAAGGTACTGTGCAAATCCAGTCATTCGTTCCGTCCGACTGCAGTGAAAGTGCTTGAAATCTTTCACCTCTCCAAAGGCTTATCCTTCTCTTCTCCCTTGAATAACTTTTCCTTTGACCAACTTCGTTTTGAACTCTTGGCAAAGACTTAACCGCAAACTACTCTGAACTGTGTGAACCTCTGCAAAGACTCTGAACCATTAACATTGGCCCAGGCCTATTGATTTGAACCCTAGTTGTAGTAAGCCTTTTCTAGATTGCCCTTCCTATCAATGGTTGGTGTTGTTGATTTTGGATAACCTTGTCTTTTCCTCCCTTTTAAATTGCTGGAGTGCCATTTTGCTCACACTTAATTTTGAGCTTAACTTGTCCAGTATTGATTGAGGGTTATTGTAGCGTATTAAGATAAGATTTTCTGCTGCTTTATAATAGTGAACTGTTTTATAACTGATGGTGTAAATAAATGTATGTTCTTTTACTCAGAAACCTTGACTCAGTGTTTGTTTGAACCATAGTAATTGCTGTCCTTTGTGTAACTTCGGATACTGCTCACTTTACTCTTGAGATAAGTCTGGCTGCTCAGCCATCGCTACCACTTTACTGTGTAGTACAGGCTTGTACCAAAGGTGAATGTGTACTTGCACTTGTAGTCTTAATTGTGTGTGGTGTTCCCAAAGGGTACTGCATATGATTCTGCCTAACGCTCTATATGGCAGAGTAGAAGCACAGAGCACCCTAGTCAAGATTCTCTATATGGTAACGAAGGTCAAGCAATCAAGGCTTAAACTCTCAGGAGGTGATGCAGGTTAGTTCTTAATTACAGTGTAGTCCCCAAGCCCCCACAAAGGAATGTCCACACACTATGTTATGTGATAACACAGTTGTTTATATAAATAAGGTTTAGTATATATACACAATCAATAACACACTTTGTACTCTGGCAATTCTAATATGGTAAATATGTACAATGTTTATGTGGTACCACGGTTCAGTCGTGACTCCTTTAAAATGCACCAACTGCTGACAGTTCAAATGGCATACAAATCAAACAGTAGTGTTTATCAGCATCAGACATAGGAAGGAAGCCAAGGTAGGTTAAACAATGGCAGAATAGTTTATCCCACTAACATGAAACAGTTCTGTGTGAAGATCCTCCACCTGGGCAACCTGTAATAAAGAGTATTAACAAGCTCAGTCCATATATGTTTGAAATAGTCTCGTTTCATGCTAAAATGCTCTACTACCCCAATGTACTTGAGTTTAGCAGAATTCTTTCGATGGTTAGTCGTGGGCCCTTCTTGTGTGGACTCCCTTTAAAGCAGGGGCCAAAGGTCATCGAGATCCCTAGGAAGAAATGTGAACAATGTTGTTGAGGGAGCAACTTCGATCTTCGCGGTGCTAGTCGACGATCGGTCGTGGAGGTCATGTGAAGATGAGGCGTGCTGTGCACCTCGCTGACAAGAGTTTGTTGCCGCAAAGCAGATCAATGAAGAACGTAGGCCCAGCAAGGGTGTCGGGTCGTCCGCGTTGGCATCGACGATGGGGACTCGACCACGGCTGGCTTTCGGATCTTTGTACCCATCTTTGTGAACTTAGGGTGGTGGGAAGCCCACTGGCGGATTCTCCTCGGTCGTCGTCGACCTCGACTTTCTCCGGCAGGACAAAGTGGTTGACGGTAATGACAAGGGATTCCTTTATTTCAAATGTCTTAGGCAAAGGTGGAGCATTGCTGCTTCGGTCATTGAGCAGCACAGCGTCAAGCTGTCCCCGCTTCTGGGCAACATGACTCGATGGGCTTCCAGCGCTCACTGCAGTCCTCCAGACCCTGGTCAACGACGATGAACTTCGATGTCCGGGTGCTTCACTTCAAGTTCTTGGGGGACCCTGTCTCCATCTGCAGCCTTTCGAGGACTGACGTCCAGGACGCCTTGAAGAAGATTAGCTGGTGCACGATGTTCCCTCATAGCTCGGGAAGAGGTCTCCTAGCCATGTCCTCTCTTGGAACAGTTCTTGGAGACACAAATTATTTCAGATTGGCGAAGGACAGCCACAGCAATTCTTCTCTTCCAGCTTGGCTTCAAGGTTAAGCATCACGTTTCGACTTCAGCTTCTGAACAATTTTAGTTAGTGAGAGGTCCCCAGATATACTGTTCTGTCTCTCATTCACACTGCTGAGCCAGGCTCATGCAGCCAATCACTCAGAAGGGAATTCAGCAGGCAGGCAGCCAATCAGGATCACAGTGCATTCAGGCCATTCTTCTCCATGCAGACACTCACAACAAGGAATGTGGAATGGGACAAGCACCCAGCCTTTCAGCACACCACACTGCATTCATACCAGTTTCGGGCAGGGCTGTCTCATTCATTGTGTCACACACCAGAAACCAGACACCCATAACATGAAATGTATATTGGTCACACACTCCATTCACCCAGATCGCACCCCGAGGATGTACCCACAACATACAGTAAATGGGAAGGCTCCAGCCAGTCAGGCCTGGACTTCCCCACAATACCATATATGGAACTTCCACCCAACAGCCAGTCTGGGGAAGGGGCATAGTCAGGGCTTGCCAGGACTTTGGGAAAACAAGGTCACAGGCAATAGAAAGCAAGAGGCCACAGGGGCCATCTTGTCTCCTATCAGGAATCACCTGATTCCAATGGCAGGGCCTGGGTAACCAAAATGGAGGATACCCAGATCACCTGCCAAATTCAGCATGGAGCTGCCACCAGCCCATACCCTGCTCTTTGGGCCACACACAGGTACCCAAAAACATACACTAAGGGTACAGGCTTTTACCCCCAACCATGGATGTCATAGGGGTATCCCAAGGGTCTGTTCACTGCAACAAAAAAGAGGAAGAACTGCACTGCCAGGAGTCCCACATGGACTTTTGTGCAGAAAACAACACAGATCAGATATGATAATAGAGTACAGGACAAGGACATGGAGGCCCTGTCCCTCCAATGCATGTACAGCATCACAGTCGCCATCCTAGACTGAGGTTAGGGTGGTCCACTCTCCCACGAGATTGACACCCTCATCCAGACAATCAACATACCTTCTGGAAAGGCTATCTGCATTATCATAACTCTTCCCTGGTCTATGCTCAATAGTGAAGTCTAGCCCTTGCAGGCTAATGGACCACCTGAACAGTTTCGGGTGTTCGTCCTTCATATGCATAAGCCATTTTAGGGGCTTATGGTCTGTTTGGACCTTGAAGATAGACCCCGTAAGGTAGGGCCTAAAACACCTAAGGCTCCAAACTATACTGAAACATTCCTTTTCAACAGTAACCCACCCAAGTTCTCTACCTTTGAGTAGCCTACTGATGAATTGATAGGATGTTCCCTCCCTTTGTCATCTAACTGGGACAAGACAGCTCAAATTCCGGTGTCACAGGGATCAGTCTGAACGATAAAGGGTTTGCTGTAATCAGGCACACACAACACAGGTGCCCTACACAGACTTTCCTTCAAGCCAATAAAGGCCCTTTGACAGTCTTCTGTCCAATGAAACCTTCCTCGGTTGTTTGGGTGAGGTCAGAGCTGTCAGAGGGGCAGCTATGGTTCCATGTTCCGCCATGAAGTTACAGTAATACCTAGTGAGGCCCAAAAAAGCTCTCACCTGGGTTTGAGTAATGGGAGTCTCCCAGTCATGTACATCCTGTACCTTCCTGGGGAGAGGTTGGATTCAACCCCTCCTACTCCATGACCAAGATAAGTGACCTTCCCCTGAGCTACCTGGCATTTGGTGGCCTTGATAGTGAGGTTAGCCCTTTTCAAGGCCTGCAACACCTTATCCAAATGAGTCAAATGCTCTTCCCAGGTGGAACTGTAGACAGCAATGTCATCTGGGTAGGCCACACAAAAGGTCTCCAGCCCACTGAGTGCATGGTTGACTAATCTTTGGAAGGTGGCAGGTGCATTCTTCAACCCAAAAGGCATGACTCTAAACTGGTAGAGCCCCTCAGGTGCTGAGAATGCAGTCTTTTCCTTGGCACGGTCTGTCAGGGCTATTTGCCAATAGCCTGAGGTAAGGTCAAAGGTGCTTACAAATTTGGCAGCAGCTATGGTGTCAACAAGCTCATCAGCCCTGGGCAATGGATGCGCGTCAGTTTTGGTGACAGCATTGACTCCTCTGTAGTCCACACAGTGGACTACCAATCCTTGGTACTGGCCTGGAAACTTGCCTTAGAGACAAGGACCACTTGACTGGACCAGGGACTGGTTGAGGGTACAATTACACCGAGATCCAACATCTTGGCGACTTCAGCCTGGATGTGGTTCTTTACAATATCTGACATCCGATAGCATCTGCTTTTGACAGGTACACTGTCACCAGTGTCAAGTTCGTGCCTGCACCACAGGGTGAGGCCTGGTGTCAGAAAGAACAGAGGGGCATACTGCTAATGCATAGCCCTGCAGGCCCTCTGCTGTTCTGGTGTCAGATCTGGAGTGAGATGCACTCCCTCCACTGAGCCATCCTTAGGTTTGCTATGCAGCACATCAGGAAGGGGCTGACTCTCATCCTCCTTTTGCTCTGAATCTAGCAAGAGACATGAGAATTCTTCTCACCTACGGAAAGGCTTGAGCTTGCTGACATGGAATACCTGAGGGCCTACCCCAGGGACTCCCATATCAACCAGAGAGTTGACTTTGCACATCTTGGAGATTATCTGGAAGGGTCGAGTCCACTTATCTGCCAAAGCTCGAGGCTTGGTAGGCTCCATCACAAGGATCCCCTGTTCTGGAGTCCAAACCACTGATGCTTTAAGGTCATGCCAGTATTTGTTCAATTCCTGGTTTTCCTTAATTCCTTTATTCGCTGTCAACTGGCCCATCATCTGTGCCATCCTCTGTCTGAGGCCTAACACATAGTCCCCCACTTGCTTGGCAGGACCTTGAGGGGTGGCTTCCAAACCTTCTCTTACTAAGGCAAGGGGCCCCCTCACGGAATGTCCGAAGAGCAGCTCAAAGGGGCTGAAACCAACACCCTCTTGAGGCACTTCTCTGTAGGCGAAAGGCAGGCATGGTAGGAGGAGATCCCATGTCCTCCTTAGGGGCTCTCCAAAGCATCCAGCATGCCCTCATGAGTTTTATTAAATCTCTCAACCAGAACATTGTCTGGGGATGGTAGGAGGTGGAGAACGTATATGTTAAGCCGCACTCCTTCCACATCGCTTGCATGTAACTCAACATGAAGTTGGATCCTCTGTCAGAGACCACCTCGTTAGTGAATCCAACTCTGGTAAAAATGTCTAGGAGAGCCCTGGCAACCACCTTGGAAGTAAAGGTCCCAAGGTGTATAGCCTCAGGGTACCTGGTGGCATGATCAACCAGGACCATAATGAATGGATGTCTACCTGATGTGGGAGGGTCAAGGGGACTGACAATGTTGATGCCAACCCTCTCAAATGGTGTGCCAACCACTGGCAAAGTCTGCAGTGGGGCAATGGCACTGCTTCTAGTCTTACCAGACAACTGACAAGTGGTACAGGTCCGGCAGTGGGACTCCACTTCTACTTCCATCCGGGGCCATTAGAAATGGGCAGAGAGGTCCCAAGATGACCAGCTAAGGGCACCTCATGTGCCAACTGAAACAGGAAGGGCCTGTATACCTCGGGTACCACCAACCTCTTGAGGGCACCAGGTTCAGACTTAGTGGGCTCACTACAAAGGAGCTCACCCTTCCAATATATTTTGAAAGACCTAGGCATTTCACCTTGTGCCTGGGCCTGTTTTCTGAGACCGTCGAAAGAGTGGCACTCTCTGACCCTTACAGAAGTAGCCCCTAGAGGGCCCCCCTACTGCCAGCAGGCATTGATGGTCGATGTGATCCTCTGGGTTAAGGACCTCTCACACAGGAGGGTCTTCTGGATCTTCTCCCTCAGTAGATGAGTCTTGGGTTATCACTGGACCCAGCCTGTCCGGAGCCTGAGTGCCAGTGCGTGCTGCTGAAACAGCAGGAATAGAAGGAGCCGCCTTCACAGAGGTGGCCTTCTTGCTCTTGGGTCTCCCCTTTGCTTGGGTACCTGACTAGCAGTCAGACCTGGTGCGACCTGTGATCTAGTGACTGCAGCAGCAGGCAGGGGTAGACCATCAGAGATCAACCCCAACTCCACGAGATCATTCCCCAACAAAATGTTAGCAGGTACGTTCTCCTGAACCAGGACAGGAAGCTATGCTGTCTTGTCGGCAATCGTGATGGTGACTAGGGAAACAGGAGATAATATGGGAGGCCCACCAGCTAACCTGGTACTTCTCAGAGGAATACCTACATAGTCCTCTGGCAGGAGCAGGGTCCTGTCCACCACTGTCATACTTGCACCAGTGTTTCTCAAGCCAGTAGAAGGATGGCCATTCAGGTGGACACGTCTCAAAAATCTACCAGTGTTTTGTGGGATTGTAGCCAGTACTTCTGCGTACTGGTCCCAGGCCCCAAGGGACTCTAGGGAAATCTCTGCAGGAGCACCAAATGTGATTCCTGTAGAGGAGAGGAGGACAGTGGCCTCCACCTCAGGCATGAAGTAAGGGTAGGTCAGGCTGACAGCCTGGACTCAAAGTGCCTTATTTTTACACTTGGGGTCACCCTTTTTGTGGTCCAGAGCCCCACAGTCCCAACAAGTGCCAGGAATGTGAGGTACAGTACTGGAGCCCCTGGGAGCCTACTTTGCAGCAGGAGGACCACTACTCTTACTCCCACCCACATAAGACTTATCCCCACTAGATGTTTGGTTCTTAGGAGAGGAAGGTTTTGATTTACTCAACTGTGATTGCTTTTGGGACTGCTCAGACTTCTGAGAGGCCCCCTTTTCTTTGTCCTTTTCCTTTCCACTGGTTTCCTTAGGGGACACCTGGTGGGAGACCCACTTGTCAGCCAGCCTGGCCAGCTTAAATGGATCCAAAAAGTTCTGGCAGCAACATACTGACACAGCTCTGGTGAACAGTGAAAAATGCTCAAACAACAAAAGGTGGAACAATTCAACAAAAGTTTTCACCTTGTATCCATCAATCCACCCCATCATGTTCATATGTGCAGCACTCACTCAGTCAATCCAAGACACATTCTCTCTTTTCTTGTATTCCCTGAACCTTTTAAGGTATTGGGTAGGTGTCTTGCCAAAGTTGGCAATCAAAGCAGATTTCATACACTCATATTGACCTCTTTCTTCCACACTCAGCTTCAGTATACAGTCATGATCAGCCTGAGGCACCCTACTTAACAAAGACTTCGCCCAATCTCTTTTATCAACATCATGGATTCCACAAGCCATTTCAAACACTTCAATCCATTGGAGGATATGAGAACCCTCCACATACACACCAACTAAATCTTTCATAAGCTTGGTGGCAGGGTACCAGACACTCTCAACTGGTTTGGCTGAAGTCTCCACTCTAGCTTTCTCTAGCTGTATTCTCTAACATGCAGTGTTTTTTTTAAAAGTTCAAGATCCTTGTCTTTGAGTTCAAGAGCCCTATTTTTGAGTACTATTTGCTGTGCTCCTCCTCCTTCTTTAGTTCAGCTTCAGTTTCCAACTGTTTATATTCAAATGCCAATTTCATCCTCAATAATTCAAGTTCCAAGGAATTCCCTGAAGAAACAATGCCGGGTTTCGGAATGGAGGCAGCAGGAGAGGTGGCACTCCCAGAAACAGACTCAATAACAACCCCAGGTGTAGGGTCCTCAGTAGTTGCATCCCCCCATTCATCAAGTGCATCACCATCAGTCTTGTAGTCCACTAGGGGAGCTATCAGGTCAGCCCTAGACTTATCTTCAAAGTTTAACCCTCTGGCTTCAAAAGCACTCTGGAGAGCCTCAAAGCTCATCCTAGTCAATTTACCATTTGCAATAGATTCCATTGCTTGTAATGTAGTGAACCTCAGTTTCACAAAGTGTGGATATTTTGTAAGTGGCAAGGTTACACTCTGATTCTTAAAACCATTAGCATCCCACCGCTGCCACCAGTGTAAAGACTGTAGCGGGGTTTCTGTACTCCTGCTCTCTATCTGGCAGAATAGAAGCACAGAGCACCCCAGCCAAGATTCTCTATATGGAAACGAAGTTCGAGCAATCAAGGCTTAAGCTCTCACAAGGTGATGCGTGCTGATTCTTATGTACAGTGTGTTCCCCAAGCCCCCAAAAAGGAATGTCCACACACTGTGTCATGTGATAACACAGTTCTTTATATAAATACGTTTCAATATATGTACACAATCATTAACACACTTTGTACTCTGGCAATTCTAATATGGTAAATATGTACAATGTCTATGTGGTACCGCGGTTCACTCTTGACTCCTTTAAAATGCACCAACTGCTAACAGTTCAAATGGCATACAAATCAAACAGTAAAATCTATTAGCATCAGACATAGGAAGGAAGCTAAATTAGGTTAAACAATGGCAAAATAGTTTTTCCCACTACCATGAAACAGTTCTGTGGGATTATCCCTCCACCTGGGCAACCTGTAATAAAGAGTATTAACAAGCCCAGTCAATATATGTTTAAGATAGTCTTGTTTCCTGCTAAAATGCTCTACTGCCCCAATGTACCTGAGTTTAGCAGAATTCTTTCGATGGTCAGTCGACGGGCCCTTCTTGAGTGGACTCCCTTTAAAGCAGGAGCCACGGGTCGTTGAGATTCCTACGAAGAAATGTGAACACTGTTGTCAAGGGAGCAGCTTCGATCTTCGCGGTGCTCATCGACGATCGGTTGTGGATGTCCTATGAAGATGAAGCATGCAGTGCACCTTGATGACGAGAGGTTGTTGCCGCAAAGTGAATTAATGAAGAACGTAGGCCTAGCACGGGTGTCGGGACTGCCGCATTGGCGTTGACGATTGGGACTCCACCACGGCTGGCGTTCTTGTCTTCGTCAGCGTCTTGGTGGACTTCAGGTGGCGAGAAACCTAGCAGCGGATTCTTCTCGGTTGTCGACAACTTTGACTTTCACCGGCCAGTCAAAGCAGTCGACGGTGAAGCCCGCGGGGAAAGGGCGCGGGGTGTTTGCGTCCCGCAGGGGGACTTTTGCTTGGCCCAGGAGGGCCTTCGTACATTGGCCACGCCCCCCCCACTACTAACGCCAGGATCCACAAGCCCGCCGGGTGAAGCCCGCGGGGAAAGGGCGCGGGGTGTTTGCGCCCCGCAGGGGGACTTTTGCTTGGCCCAGGAGGGCCTTCGTACATTGGCCACGCCCCCCCCACTACTAACGCCAGGATCCACAAGCCCGCCGGGTGAAGCCCGCGGGGAAAGGGCGCGGGGTGTTTGCGTCCCGCAGGGGGACTTTTGCTTGGCCCAGGAGGGCCTTCGTACATTGGCCACGCCCCCCCCACTACTAACGCCAGGATCCACAAGCCCGCCGGGTGAAGCCCGCGGGGAAAGGGCGCGGGGTGTTTGCGTCCCGCAGGGGGACTTTTGCTTGGCCCAGGAGGGCCTTCGTACATTGGCCACGCCCCCCCCACTACTAACGCCAGGATCCACAAGCCCGCCGGGTGAAGCCCGCGGGGAAAGGGCGCGGGGTGTTTGCGTCCCGCAGGGGGACTTTTGCTTGGCCCAGGAGGGCCTTCGTACATTGGCCACGCCCCCCCCACTACTAACGCCAGGATCCACAAGCCCGCCGGGTGAAGCCCGCGGGGAAAGGGCGCGGGGTGTTTGCGTCCCGCAGGGGGACTTTTGCTTGGCCCAGGAGGGCCTTCGTACATTGGCCACGCCCCCCCCACTACTAACGCCAGGATCCACAAGCCCGCCGGGTGAAGCCCGCGGGGAAAGGGCGCGGGGTGTTTGCGTCCCGCAGGGGGACTTTTGCTTGGCCCAGGAGGGCCTTCGTACATTGGCCACGCCCCCCCCACTACTAACGCCAGGATCCACAAGCCCGCCGGGTGAAGCCCGCGGGGAAAGGGCGCGGGGTGTTTGCGTCCCGCAGGGGGACTTTTGCTTGGCCCAGGAGGGCCTTCGTACATTGGCCACGCCCCCCCCACTACTAACGCCAGGCTCCACAAGCCCGCCGGGTGAAGCCCGCGGGGAAAGGGCGCGGGGTGTTTGCGTCCCGCAGGGGGACTTTTGCTTGGCCCAGGAGGGCCTTCGTACATTGGCCACGCCCCCCCCACTACTAACGCCAGGATCCACAAGCCCGCCGGGTGAAGCCCGCGGGGAAAGGGCGCGGGGTGTTTGCGTCCCGCAGGGGGACTTTTGCTTGGCCCAGGAGGGCCTTCGTACATTGGCCACGCCCCCCCCCACTACTAACGCCAGGATCCACAAGCCCGCCGGGTGAAGCCCGCGGGGAAAGGGCGCGGGGTGTTTGCGTCCCGCAGGGGGACTTTTGCTTGGCCCAGGAGGGCCTTCGTACATTGGCCACGCCCCCCCCACTACTAACGCCAGGATCCACAAGCCCGCCGGGTGAAGCCCGCGGGGAAAGGGCGCGGGGTGTTTGCGTCCCGCAGGGGTGTTCGCGGAACGCCGAGGGGGAGCGTTGCACTCCTGGTTTGCCCGCAGAGATGTCACTTCAACACTGATTAGAGGGAGGTTGGAGTTTGAAGCCGCTGCCCACCGCATGGAAGCTGCTGCCATCTGCTGTTTGTCAAGGAGGTAATCTAGGTGACATTATTTTGCCCTATTCCTGAGTCTATTCTCTGGGTCCTTATGTCGGACCACCATGCTCATGCCACCGGGGGGATCCCAGCCCCTGTACCCCCTATGTTTTTTGGTCCTGAGCTTGGCCCGGGTCCCCCTCCCGGCGCCAAGAGGAAAATTAGACTGCTAAAGAGGAATCGGACAGCGGGTCCCTTAGCTGCCTTGACAACACATTGTGCACCAGGAACCACCCATGAGGCCACAGCACCCGCAAATCTTGGGGATACCCACTTTCTGCTCAATGAGATCCGTCATCTCCTGGATAGTCCAGGGGTAGAGCCCTTCCCCTTACCGGCACAGAGTCAGGTTGCCTCACCCTCTGGGCCCCGGCTGGACTCTCCCATTTCATCTGTTTTGGCTGCGGGGGACAGACTGTCACTACCGGCCCAAACTGCCCAAAGGGGCATATCCTCCTCAAGCTCCCACAATAGCTCGTGGAGCGATATTCTCTCATCTACAAGTTTAGAGGGTAGCTCCCCCCTTGGTGTGTCCCCTTCTCGGTCGGTCAAGGACATTATCCAAAACAATACATCTGCTGGGAGTACCCATGAGCCCAAATTGACCTCTGACCCATCTACAGAGGAAGCGCCCTTGCTTAGAGGGTGTGGGTGTACCCAAGTATTGGCGGAACTGGCCATCATCAAGGATCTGTTATACGCTTTGCTAGAGGCTCAAAGGAAAGGAGTTGGAACTGTTCAAGTGGAGGAGCCCATGATCAACACCCCAGCTGACGAAGGGCATAGGTGCCCACCCCTGGAAAGTCCCTCAGACTGTTTACCTGCAGAGGTCCCTCTGGTTTTGTCCACCCCCAACGGGACTGCCGTTGACCCAATACAGGCACAGGCCTCTGCCCTCATGGTCTCCGACTGTACCGAACCCAAAGCCCAGAGTCCATGGAAGTCGGGGGATCAACCTAAGTTGCTGGAATCAGGAAACCCCAATCATACAACAGTCTTTCTTCAGGGGGTGCCCAAACTGGCACCAGATAAGCGGGAGCCAAGGGACGCTTTACTCAACAAATGCCTATTCTGGCTAAATACTACTGGAGGCTGCCCGTTTGTACGTAGAGAGGCTCTGGCGGGGTGTAGCAGAATTACCAGCATGGGCAAAAACTCTCTGGACAGCATCAAATTGACTTTTTGGGACCATAGTCTAGCACACAGGGTTTGGGAAGGTGGTGGTCGGGCTGGCAAGTCATCGAAGAGTGGGATTTCAATCAGTATGCCCCCTTTCCTCAACCCTGTCACCCCTGTCAGATCTGCCATAGTAAAGCCTGGGGTCTTTCCTAGTAACAGCCTCCTTTCAGGTGCTAATTTGACTGCCTTAGGCCCAAGGCGCCATGGGTGTTGGAGGAGGCATGGGGATGGTGGGACCTGATTTTGGGCCTAAGATCTGTTTATGGTTCCCACTGGAGGGGGTGGATTGCTCGCACTGCCCTGTAGTCTTCTCTGTGGTTGATTTTATATAATTCTGTATAAGAACCGTATTCTTATCTTTAGAAATGTTTTTGTAGAATGTACTTTGATGGTCATTTTTTTTGGCCGAATAAAGCTGTTTGACTTGACTTGATGACAAGGGAGTCCTTCATTTCAAATGTCTTAGGCAAAGGTGGAGCATTGCAGCTCCGGTCTTCGAGCAGCACAGTGTCCAGCTGTCCCCGCTTCTGGGCAACACGACTCGACGGGCTTCCAGTGGTCACGGCAGTCCTCTAGATCCTGGTCAACGACCATGGACTTCGATGTCCGGGTGCTTCATTTCAGGTTCTTGGCAGACCCCGTCTCCGGTCGGCAGCCTTTCGAGGACTGATTTCCAGGGTGCCTTGAAGAAGATTAGCTGGTGCATGATGTTCTATGCTCTGTGGGTCACACAAACATCCACTAGGGGTACAGGGTTTTACGCCCACCCATGGATGCCGTAAGGGTATCCCAAGGGTCTGTTCACCACAACCAAAAAGAGGAAGAGCTGCACTGTCAGGCGTTCCTGTCCAGAAAACAACACAGAACACACATAATAAGGGAGTACATGACAAGGACATGGAGTCCATGTCCCTCCAATGCATTTTCAGCATCACACTCCACCTTTTATCCCAGTGGGGAAGGGAAAGGGCTGTCAGGTGTGAATAGTTATTGTTAATTGCCTGACTCTGCCTGACCCTTGTGTTGGGACATGTCAGGTAAACGGCCCTGGTGTTGGTTTATTATCTGTCTCGGTGTAGGAAAGTGTTTGTGTTGGAAAAGCATGGTAGAACTTGTGAGCATCCTATGAAGTGGAATGGGAAAAAGGTGTTATAAGAAAGGGGGTACCATATCTCAACCGTCACTGTCCCAGTTCCACTCCCTGAGGACCCCTCATCCAGGTGATCCCCCGCACTGGTCCATCCCCAGGAACTGGATCCAATAGCACTGGCCGTGTCCTGGCCACCTGGATGACAGATCCCCAGGGACTAGCAAGTGAGACACTGTCAGGTTTCTCACAACACACTGTCCCCAGTTTTTCTTCCTGTGGCGCCCCCTCCTCCCCATTGCAAAGCCACTAACAGCGATAACAGCGAACATGTTGTCTTTTTCGTACTACCCCTCCCCTTTCCATCCCCCAAACAGCATAGCCAGCGCTACGCCCATATGCTCTGCACCTGTAAATACACCCAGAGAGTGAGGTTCAGGGTTACCTGTGAACTGGACAGTTTTAAGCTGCTCCAAAGGCAAGTACTTAAGTGTCCTTGCCCTGTCTCCCCCAGCTGATGCTAGGGTGCCTTGCCGGTATCAATTTAGTTGGTTATCTCTGCAGGATTCAAACAATAGCTTCTTACAGGATCGGACTACAGTGGTTGCCATTTCAGGGGCTACAGCACCTCCTTGCAGGATTGGCCTGATGTAATTTTCACCTCAAGATGATGTGTAGTGCTTTTTACTGAAACAGATCAACATGGCTTATCCTCCAGATGGATTGGTACCATCTAACCTTAACTGTCGTACAGTAGAGTTGTTGCCACTTCCTAGTAAAATAGAACATTCTATCAGTGGGAATTAAGATGATTGTCTCCTCCTGGAAGTGTAGTTTCGACATATGCATGAAAACTGCTAGTTGGGTGTAGCCTTAAAATTCATAACGTCAGGGGTCGAAGTGTAAATAAATAAGTTGTGGAACTAAGCCCCTCCCAGGGCTGCCCCATTCCCCTCTCCCACACTCCTCCCCCACTTCCCACCAACCTCATACTCACCACCCCAATTCAAACCCCATACCTGGGTCCTTCCTTTCCTCCACACCATCCCACGCTGCTGTGTTTTATAAAAAGGACTATCAAGTGATTAGAAATGCATTTAATTGACTACCATCAGTACGTCACTGCCCCCCACAGTATGAACCTTTAAGTAGCCTCCCCCCAATCACCATGGCCCTTCACACCTCTTAAGGAACCTGGCCACACTATAGACACATACACCCACACATTACTTATGCAGACACTCTGCAGCATATCATGCTTAATTGCAGAAAATGATCACTTCTGAACAGAGCTTTGCAGAGACTCTGCAATGGAGTCATATCTCAGGAAATCTATCAAAATAAACAACGGAAGCGCGGCACTTACAAGATAGCCTAGCATGACTTGTGACCCTGAAGTCATACCAGCAGAGATCTGGTTCAAATCCCGAGTAGGGGAGAAGTAAAAGAAGGGGGAAAAAGCGCGCTTTTCCGTGTCATCATGGAATGGTTGGTGCTTGGTGTCATAAAGCTTTGATATTGTATTGTGGCTGCGGCCCACTTTGACCTCTGCACGCGTTCTTCCAGTGAACACATTGTGCACTCCAGCGAGCCCACCCCACACCATTTGAAACCACTTAAGGTTCTGGCCCACAGTAAAAGACTAAACCCTGAGGCTGCAAACGTGTCAGGAAACCCGTGAGCAGGCAGGGAAGGCTGAGAAAAAGCTCAATTACTAAAACGATGATCCTTTTACATGCAAAGCAACACTTTCATCTCGTACAATGGCATGGATTTTGTTTTTGGCGGGTGAGACCCCCATTGGAATGAATGGGAGTGCAGGAGGCTTGGCGGGTGAGTCAGCCCTTTCCAAGGCGGGTGACACCCGCCAAAAGCGGGTGAGTTGGGACCTATGTAATGGCTTAACTGAGGTCTATTTTTGCCAATGACAGAGCTTTGACCTCCTGTGACCTCCTAATGGTTGCAGATGTCACAGACCAGAAGTGTGTTCATGCAGCCCTGCTGTCACATCTCTGGAAAAAAAATGATTTAAGTCATAGCTTCAGTCCTTTAAAAAACAAGCATTGACAAAGCCAATAGCTTTGGTGTTTACTGCTGTTCTTTGCATTTTGCATTTATAGGCACCAGGGTGCAAGGGGAAGAGTGCACAGGTTTAAAGGAGGATGTGATAAGTTTCGTGGGTGTGCAAGAGAATGAGAAGCAAGGAGAATAGAGCAAGGGAAGAAACGATTGGGAAAGGGTGCCATCAATGTTGAGCAAGACTAAATATTAGCAAGAATGTTTGAGAGCGAGAGGTTAAGAAATAAAGCAAGGGTTCGAGAGGAAGGATGCAGGGGTAAAGAATGGGGGTGGGGTGGAAGGGTATTGGTAGAGAGAGTGAGGGTGGGTGGTGTAAGGGAGGCATGGTATCACAAGTATGACACTGACACAAAAGTTGCAAGTTTCAAAAGCTTTATTAGATTCTTGGGGTCTGGAAAAACTCCTACTTTGCCCTATAGCTATGATTGGAGTAGCATCTAGCTGTCACGACCTTTACCCCAGACACCCACTGGCAAGTCCACTTGCCAGTCGGCCAGTCTTGACCCCAGCCCTCCTGTGTTTTCAGGCTAGACTGCCTCCGAAGATACCATCCAGAAATTGGGGAGAAGATTCCGGCAACCAACCAGGGTTGAGTGGCATCCCCGTGGATACCAGGTGAGCGTAACAGAACACGAAGACTCAAAATAACCGATCCACCTGTGCGCCATGGAGACATCAGAAATCAACCAATTGGCTCAATTGTTAGGACAACTAAGCGCCGAAGTTCATTCTGCCAAGCAAGAGACCAATGCTCTCCGGAGGGATCTAGTAGTAACCAAGGATCGCACTGAAGAGATCGGTAGGCAGTTCCTACAATCACAGGCAGGACAGACTCCTTTACCCGGAAACAACCTAACAGCACAAGCACCCACCTTATCATCCACCCCAGTGCAAATTACGCTACCCAGAGAAGTTTCCTTAGCACCACCAGAACGGTTCTCAGGCAACCCAAGGAAGTATGCTGCATTCATGAATCAGTGTCATCTTCACTTTCTTTGTAGGCCTGGGGCATTCCCCAATGACCAAGCTTAGGTAGCTTTTGTTTTGTCATACCTGAGCGGTAGCGCAGCGGACTGGTCAGTGCCAGTGGTAACCCATGATGATTCCTTGTTACATGATTTTGGGGGGTTCCATAGGGAAATGGAAAAACTGTTTGCCCGTCATACCCAAGAACAAGCAGTAGACACAAACTCTTGTCACTTCGACAGGGGAATCAAGACTTATTAACGTACATTGCCACCTTCAATAGACTGGTTGCTGAAGCTAGGTGGCCTGATAACAAAAGAACCATGTTATTCCACCGAGGCCTACGAGGAGAATTGAAGGACGTTCTAGCCCAGGTGGTTGACCCACCCAGAGACTGTACTGAATTCATCAACATGGTTGTGCAACTAGATCACCGATTGCAGGATCGAAAGGCAGATCGGTCTAGGACGGACACTCGGGCCGTGTATGTTCGACCAAGGGACAATGCATCACGTGTGCCAGAAAACACTGTAGAACCCACGCAAATTGTAGGGATACGACCCCCGTTAACAAAAACAGAACGAGACAAAAGAAGACTACAGCAACTATGTTTGTACTGCGGAAAACCAGGACACTTCCTTAAGGACTGCCCAGTGAAACCTCCAAGGAGAACAGTCGGGGCCACAGAGAAGGGTGAGGTTAAGGAGTCGGAAAACTACCCAGCTCAGCAAACGTAGGGGTCAAGGGGTCAGTTTGTCGAGTGAGAAGAAAGAGCCACTGACCTCGCACTTTGCAATACCAGTGATCTTAATTAACCACCGACAACCATCTCGGGTGCACGCTGTTGAGACATACATAGACAGTGGAGCAGTTGGGAATTATATCGACCAAGAACTGGCAGCAGAGATGGGGCTTTCTTTATGTTCAAAGCCGATCACGGACAAGGTAACCACCGTGGATGGGACAGAAATCGCTTCCGGACCAGTAACCCAATGTACAGCCGGAGTAACCTTGCTGCGCCAGGATGGGCACCGGGAGCCCATTTCGTTTGATCTCATGAAGGCACCTCAGTTTCGGCTAATATTAGGGATGCCATGGTTGGTTGCTCACAATCCTCTGATAGACTGGCGTGCATGGAAACTGACCTTCCCCGACGATTGCACCCCTGCCTGCTATTACCAAGAACAGAAACCTGACTTCTGTACACCTGCGATTCCCAAAACGGCAGCATCAACACTTGGAGTACCTAACACCCTACCAAGTGAATACTGTAACGCTCACCTGAAAACTCTGCGGGAACCTTCTGGAACTCCAACTGACTTCTACCTTCCTGGGAACTAGACACTGAATTTCTGTGGAGAAAATAACAATTTTCCCTTCCTTAGTTTTCTCGCGTAAAACTGAAAGTCAAAACTGGTAATATGGGGCCAGCAAATATTTCACCTTGGTATTTAATTTGTTGAGCTCTCCATCCTGTTCTATACAGGGGCGCAAGTCCTGAAGAATGGGATACTGGATAATAGTTTCTTTTGAAAAGGGACTAAAATGGCACTAAACAAATGACAGAAACCCTATGCTACTTGGACCTAAAGGGGGGCATAAGCTGAGGTGATGCAAGTGTAAAATGACAGAAAAAACTACCTCACTACACTACGGGACGGTAATGGAAAAACACCTATTTACAGAGCGTAATATGAACCTTAAGTGTGACCAAAATTATCTGACTAGAAAATCAGCTTCCAAGACAAACTCCACAGGAAAGGGCGCGAACCCGCTACAAACAACGTAATATCCTGAAAATGCGTGAGGAATCCAAATAACATTTATACACAATTTCCATGTATCAGATAAGGCAACACAAACGGAGCAATTGCATTTGCACTTAATAGGTGTACTTGCGTGAGAGAAAACTGCTACGAACTGAGAGAAGAGGAGACCGCTATGACAGGACTGAGCCGGGAACGGCAGCAACTGGAAAAATACAGGAAGGGAGCTGAAAACTAATTAAAGTTACTCAAGGAATGAATGGAATAAACTGTGGACAAGGTCTATAGAGCGGTGACAGGGAACGGAGGTACGCGGCGAGCGTTCAGTCTGAACTCAGACAAACGACGCGAAGCGCGAGCCTCCTGAGGGCCGGGGCTTAAATAGCTGGCACATGAAAACAACTAGACCCGCTAACTAACTGACCCAGAGGCACCACCTAGCGGCCATTAAAGAAACTCAACTAACCATTAATATGGGGAGTTAGAATCAATAACTAGCTAGGGCAAATGAATTCCCTATAAACCTGCAACTCTTATGACAAGTATGGGAAACTAAACTAACCTGTGGTCATGACAGTACCCCTCCTCAAGGACTCTCCTCCCGGCTTATTGGGGTGATTCTGATGAAACCTTTTTAACAATCTAGTGGCATGTATGTTTTCTTTAGGTTCCCAGGATCTATCTAAGGGACCGTAACCCTTCCAGTCAATCAGATAAAAAACCTTGTGCCTGACCATCTTGGAGTCTAAAATATCCTTCACTTCATATTCAGATTGATTGTCTTCAAACTCAACGGGAGCAGGAGCTGGTTCTAAACGAGTATCTGGCGTTACTGGTTTCAGTAAAGACACATGAAAAACTGGATGAATTCGCATCTTCCGAGGAAGGGTCAATTTCATTGCCACTGGGTTGATGATGGCTTCTATGGAGAACGGACCCAAAAATCGAGGAAGAAATTTCTTTGAACCTTTCAACATCAAATTTCTGGAGGATAGCCACACAGAGTCTCCAACTTGAAACCTAGGAGCTGCACTTCGATGGCGGTCAGCAAACTTCTTCTGACTTTCTTTGGCTGCGGACAAGCTAGCTTGAGCCCTAGTGTGGGCCGTAGAGATGAATTCATGGAGAGTTTTCACAGCAGGCATCTCTAAGGGTTCTGGAGGGTCAAAGGCTGAAGTTCGAGGATGTCTGCCATGTAATGTATAGAATGGAGTAAGCCCAGTAGAGGAATGAGTTGAATTGTTGTAAGCATATTCTGCCACCCACAATATATCCAACCAAGAGTCTTCTGTTTGGTGAAGCATGCATCGTAAATACTGTTCTAAGGTCTGGTTGGTGCGCTCCGTCTGACCATCGGTTTGGGGATGATGGCTGGTGGATAGTCGAACATCAATCTTGGCCAGAGCACAACATTGCCTCCAAAATTTAGAAACAAATTGACTACCTCGGTCTGAGATTACAATGGAGGGAAAACCATGCGTTTTAACAATATTCTCCAGAAATATCTGGGCCAATCCAGAAGCTGTCGGAAGTCCTTGGACTGCGATAAAATGTGCCATCTTGGAGAATAAGTCAACCACCACTAGAATGGTGTCAAAACCCCTACATGGAGGAAGATCGGTAATAAAATCCATTGACACGGTATGCCAAGGACTCGGTGGTACATCCAAAGGTTGAAGAAGACCGGCCGGTCTTTTCTTAGTATTCTTATTTTGTGCACAGGTTCCACAGGTTTGAATAAATTGAATGACATCTTTGCGCCATGTAGGCCACCAGTAGTGTCTCTTGATTTTTTCCAAGGACTTGGTGACCCCTGGATGTCCCTCAATCAAGGAGCTATGGTAGTTAGCAATCACTTGTCTTCTCAATTCTTCAGTAGGTAGGTACAAGCGATTTTGATAATGCGGGATATCCTCCTGCAGGGTGAATTGATCGCCTTGATTTGTCCAGGTAAGCAGCTCTTCAGGAACCACATTCCTCTTGACTTCCTTCAGCAGTTCTTCATAAAAAGGGTCTGGAGTGTTTATCAATCCTAAAACCCTGTCTCCAGCAATGATGTGGTTTGGAACTTGGGGAACAAAGGTCTCATCTTCATTGCCAATCCGGGACAAGGCGTCGGCCTTCCCATTTCGAACTCCTGGCCGAAAGGTGATGACAAAGTCGTACTCTGCGAAGAATAAAGCCCATCGCAGTTGTCTAGCCGATTGGGCCTTGACTGAGCGGAGATACTGCAAGTTTCGGTGGTCAGTAAGGATGGTGACTGTGTGTTGGGCACCTAGCAAATAATGTCTCCATTCCTTTAAGGCGCACTTGATTGCCAACAGTTCCCTGTCTGTAATGGTATAATTTCGTTCTGCAGTTGAAAATTTTTTCGACCAAAACGCCACTGGATGCAAAACTTGAGTCTGTGGATCTCGTTGCGACAAAACGGCCCCCATGGCAGCACTCGAGGCATCTGTCTCTACAATAAAAGGTAAGTCAGGACGTGGATGTCTCAAAATAGGAGCCTCAGTAAACTTGGACTTGAGAGTCTGAAAAGCAATGGTGGCCTCTGGGGTCCAGGCAAACTTCTGGTTCTTTTTAAGCAAAGACGTGATTGGATGAACCAACTGCGAGAAATTTTCCACAAATCTTCTATAGAAATTCGCAAAGCCTAAAAAACTTTGGACTCCTTTCACCGAAGTTGGAACTGGCCATGAAAGAATTGCCTCTACTTTCCGAACATCCATTTTCACTCCTTGAGAGGACAGCACATACCCTAGAAACTCTACTTCAGGAACATGAAATGAACACTTTTCCATCTTCACAAAAGGGAGTGCTCTCGCAATTTTTTCAAAACTGCTGAAACGTGATTCACATGTTCCGAGGGGGTTGCTGAAAAGATCAAGATATCGTCAATATATACTACTGCGCAGACATCAAGCAAATCTTTCAAAACGTCATTCATAAAGCACTGAAATGCTGCTGGAGCGTTGCATAACCCGAATGGCATGACTTGGTATTCGAAGAGGCCATACTTTGTGCGAAAAGCAGTCTTCCACTCGTCGCCTTCCTTCACTCGGATCAGGTGATACGCTCCTCTAAGATCCAGCTTGGTGAATATCTGAGCTCCTTTAATTTGGTCCAACAAATTTGAAATGAGGGGAATAGGATATCGATTCTTGACAGTAATCTGGTTGAGTGCTCGGTAATCAATGCAAGTTCTGAGATCGCCCTCTTTCTTGGCAACAAAAAAAAGAGGCGAAGCAGCAGGAGACTTAGAGGGTCGGATGAAACCGTTGGCTAAGTATTGGTCTAAGTATTTCTTTAGGTGAGCATCTTCTTTCTCCGTTAGTGAATAAATCCGACTACACGGAATTTCACTTCCAGGAAGAAGATCAATCTGACAATCATAGGGCCGATGTGGAGGAAGCTCCTCGGCCAATTTCTCTTCAAAGACGTCTCGAAATTCTGCATACTCGGAAGGTAGTAAGCCGATGACTCCTAACGTTGATACAGAGACCTTCTCCATTAAACGGGAATCACCCTGGGTGTTTGTTTTACAGCAAGATTCTCTACACTCAGCAGCAAAGGTCAAAGACCGAGTTCGCCAATCAATCCTTGGGTTATGTTTCTCCAACCAGGGTAAGCCAAGTATAATTTGGAGTTGAGGAGCGCTAATAAGGTCGAACGTGATTCTCTCTTCATGCTTTCCCTGACAACACATAATAAGGTTCTCCGTGCATTGAGTAACAGGACCTGAAGCCAAAGGCGTACCATCGACTGCTGATACATTTTCAGCTTCGTGCTTGTTCACACGAGGAAAACCCGCCCTATTTGCCAAGTCTATATCCATATAATTCCCAACTGCTCCACAATCGATGTAGGCTTGCAAAGTCTGCATTCTGGTGGGCTGTTTCGTACTGGATAAGGTAATGGGAAAAACAAAATGTGAGGTCACCAAACCTTTCTCCATGCTCGACAAGTTGACCTCTACACTTGTCGGGCACTGGAGTTTTCCGAATCCGAGTCCTTCTTGTCTGGGTTAACACCTCCAATAGGCTTCCTGGAAGGTTTAATTGGACACTCCTTGAGAAAATGACCAGCTTTACCACAGTAAAGACACAGCTGTTGTTGGCGTCTCTTGTCTCTTTCAGCTTGTGATATCGGTCCTCTGATGGCTCCCAACTGCATGGGTTCAACGGAACTCTCTGAACTGGTTCTCAACTGATTTTCCTTGGGGCGCACAAAATAAGTTCTGTTTTCTGAACGAGAGCGATCCATTCTTCTGTCTTGCAATCTTTGGTCAAGTTGTACCGTTAGATCAATGAATTCTGCAATTCCTTCTGGAGGATTCACCACCTGAGCCAGGACGTCCTTCAATTCATTACGTAATCCTCTCTGAAATAAGGTGGTTCTTTTTTCTGTGGGCCAATTTGTTTCTGCCACCAATCTGTTGAAAGTTGCTACATAGGCCAACAATTCCTGGTTGCCTTGGCGAAGTGAAAGCAACTCATTATCCAGAGCCTGACCCTGAGCATGACGTGCAAACAATTTCTCCATCTCCTTCTGAAAATCTGCAAGATTTCTCAAAATCGGATCATCCCTATTTACTAACGGGATTGACCAATCAGCTGCATAACCACCCAAATAGGATAATATAAACGCTACCTTGGCCTGATCAGAAGGAAATACCCCGGGGCGGCAGAGGAAATGAAGCTGGCATTGGTTGAGAAAAACCGCAAACTTCTTAGGATCTCCTAGAAAGCGTTCAGGAGGAGCTAATGGGATATTGCCGGGAACAATTACCTGAACCGGTGAGGGAGGCGTGACTGAAACGGGGGCAGAAACACTGGCAGAAGGCAAGGGAGTTTGACCCGCTTGGGCTTGCAACATCTGACGAGCTAACTCCTCAGTGCGATCCCGGTTAACAATTAATTCTCTCCGGGGAGCACTGGTTTCTGAGCGGGCTGCATGGACCTCAGCCCTTAGTTCTCCCAATAACTGAGCCAACTGGTCTACTTCTGGAGTTTCCATAATGTCCAGGCAGAGTATTTTTTTCAAAGTGGCTTCGCGTTCTGTAACGCTCACCTGAAAACTCTGCGGGAACCTTCTGGAACTCCAACTGACTTCTACCTTCCTGGGAACTAGACACTGAATTTCTGTGGAGAAAATAACAATTTTCCCTTCCTTAGTTTTCTCGCGTAAAACTGAAAGTCAAAACTGGTAATATGGGGCCAGCAAATATTTCACCTTGGTATTTAATTTGTTGAGCTCTCCATCCTGTTCTATACAGGGGCGCAAGTCCTGAAGAATGGGATACTGGATAATAGTTTCTTTTGAAAAGGGACTAAAATGGCACTAAACAAATGACAGAAACCCTATGCTACTTGGACCTAAAGGGGGGCATAAGCTGAGGTGATGCAAGTGTAAAATGACAGAAAAAACGACCTCACTACACTACGGGACGGTAATGGAAAAACACCTATTTACAGAGCGTAATATGAACCTTAAGTGTGACCAAAATTATCTGACTAGAAAATCAGCTTCCAAGACAAACTCCACAGGAAAGGGCGCGAACCCGCTACAAACAACGTAATATCCTGAAAATGCGTGAGGAATCCAAATAACATTTATACACAATTTCCATGTATCAGATAAGGCAACACAAACGGAGCAATTGCATTTGCACTTAATAGGTGTACTTGCGTGAGAGAAAACTGCTACGAACTGAGAGAAGAGGAGACCGCTATGACAGGACTGAGCCGGGAACGGCAGCAACTGGAAAAATACAGGAAGGGAGCTGAAAACTAATTAAAGTTACTCAAGGAATGAATGGAATAAACTGTGGACAAGGTCTATAGAGCGGTGACAGGGAACGGAGGTACGCGGCGAGCGTTCAGTCTGAACTCAGACAAACGACGCGAAGCGCGAGCCTCCTGAGGGGCGGGGCTTAAATAGCTGGCACATGAAAACAACTAGACCCGCTAACTAACTGACCCAGAGGCACCACCTAGCGGCCATTAAAGAAACTCAACTAACCATTAATATGGGGAGTTAGAATCAATGACTAGCTAGGGCAAATGAATTCCCTATAAACCTGCAACTCTTATGACAAGTATGGGAAACTAAACTAACCTGTGGTCATGACAAATACCAAGATTTCCAGGATGTGTTCCAAAAAGAACAAGCTAACATACTATCGCCGCACAGGCCCTATGACTGCCAGATCGACCTCATTCCAGGTGCATAAATCCCTTGCGGCAGAATCTATGCACTCACAGAACCAGAAAACCTCCACCTGAAATCCTATCTAGACCAGTACCTGGCAAACAGATTTATCCACCCGTCTAAGTCCCCGGCAGCCAGTCCTTTGTTCTTCGTACCAAAGAAAGATGGTTGAGGACCTGCATCGACTAGTGTGCATTAAACCAGATCACCGTCAAGAACCGCTACCCCTTGCCACTTATTCCTGAAATGTTAGACCAAGTCAAAGATGCCCAGATTTATACTAAATTGGACCTTTGAGGAGCATACCATCTGGTCCCAGTTAGAAAAGGCGATGAATGGAAAACCGCCTTACGTACCAAATATGGCTTGCATGAATACCAAGTAATGCCCTTTGGGCTATGCAACGCTCCCGCGGCATTCCAATACTGCATGAATGATGTCCTGAGGGAATTAATCAATGTTTGCGCCTTGGTTTACATAGAGGACATCTTGGTGTACTCGGCCTCGAAGCAAGACCACGTTAAGCACGTTCGCTCTATTCTGACCAAGCTCTGTCAACATCGCTTATTTGCGAAACTCGAGAAATGCTTTTTTCACGTCACCAAAGTAGAATTCCTTTGTTTTATCCTCACTCTGGGAGGCATCAGAAAGAATGCGCACAAGGTAGATGTTATTCTTAAATGGCCATCACCAACTTCACTGAAAGGGATCCAAAGCATGCTGGGCTTTGCAAACTCTACCGCCGATTCATCCCAAACTTTTCTCAGATTGTACACCCGATCACAGTACTATTATGAAAAAACAACAAGAAATTCAATTGGACTGAAGAAGCAGAAAAAGCCTTTCAAGAACTCAAACATTCACTTCTGCTCCGATCCTGCGACACGCTTGTCCAGACCTCCCTTACGTTGTGGAAACTGATGCTTCCAGTTTTGCTATGGGGGCTGTCCTTTCACAGAGGGATCCTGAAACCGGCCAGTTACACCCCGTGGCCTTATGGTCGCGAAAGTTCTCACCTCCGGAAATCAATTATGCTATCACCGACAAAGAACTCCTGGCCATTAAATCCGCGTTTAAGGCATGGCGACACTATCTCCTAGGGGCCAGGCACACCATTCCGGTAATCACGGAACATAGAAACCTGCAATATCTGAAAATAGCAAAGGCCCAGTCTTCACGTCAACTGCGGTGGGCCCTTTTCTTCGCCAAGTACAATTATGTAATCACGTTTCGACCAGGAGTCCGGAATAGAAAGGCTGATGCCTTATCCCGTATTGGTATTGACGAAAAGGTGTATACAACTCCAGATGCAGTACCCATCATTCCTGAAGACAAACTCTTGGGTCTCATGCAGCTTTGATGCAAACCGAACTTCAAAAGGAAATCCAACGAGCGATGAATTCCGACACCTTACTTGCATGGCATACTCAGGGAGAACAATACTCCATCAAGGACCAATTGCCCTATTTTAGGGACCGTCTGTATGTGCCCAATAGGGAAATACAACAAGAAATTATTTCTGGTTACCACGATTCACTGATGGAAGGTCACCCTGGAATCGCCAAAACCCTAGCCAAGGTGAAACAGAACTATTGGTGGCCTACTTGGCGTAAAGACATCATCCAGTATGTTCAGTCCTGTGGTGTCTACGCACAAAACAAATCGCAAAAGCAGAAACCAGCTTGTCAACTGCAACCATTGGACATTCCTCCTGCCCCATGGCACACTCTTTCCCTTGACTTCATCACCGACCTGCCTCCCAGTCAAGGGTTCAACACCATTCTAGTAGTCATTGACTTATTCTCGAAGATGGCACACTTCATTCCTCTCAAGGGTCTCCCAGATGCATCCAGTTTAGCGAAAGTGTTCCTGGAAAGTATTGTTAAACTACATGGCTTCCCATCAGTTCTGGTCTCTGATCGAGGCAGCCAGTTTGTGTCCAACTTTTGGAAAAAATGTTGTTCAATGGCACAAATCGACATCCGACTATCCACCAGTCACCACCCCCAAACGGATGGCCAAACAGAGAGAACCAATCAAGCTCTTGAGCAATACTTACGATGCATGCTGCATCAAGTGAAAAGGAATTGGAAGGACAAACTATGGATAGCAGAATATGCTTATAACAATTCATTGCATTCTAGCACATGACAAACGCCTTTTTACACCATTTATGGCAGACACCCTTGTACTTCGGAACTAGACCTTCCAGCCTGCTTGGAAATGCCAGCAGTGAAGACCCTTCATGCAACCATCTCTCAAGCCTTTAAACAGGCAACAGAACATCTCATTCACGTCAAGAACAGACAAAAGAAATTTGCTGATCAACACTGAAGAAAGGCTCCCAACTATCAAGTAGGAGACAAGGTTTGGTTAGCAGCAAGACATGTACCCATTAAGGGAACCCGGACTTTTCGTCCTCGATATTTGGTACCCTATTCATCAAAGCAATCATCAACCCAGTAGCCGTCAAACTAGCATTACCACCAAATATGCAAATCCACCCGGTGTTCCATGTATCACTTTTGAAACTGGTACAATCCGGTACACGGGTTACGACACCACCAAAACCCATAATTGTTGACGGAGAACCAGAATTCGAAGTCAAGGAAATCCTGGACTCTAAATACGCTAGATCCAAATTATACTATCTAGTCGATTGTAAGGGAAATGGTCGTCAGAATAGATCCTGGGAACCCAGCGAGAACATTCATGCGCCACGTCTGATCAAGGAATTTCATCTGAACTTTCAAACCAAGCTTGGACCGAACAGAAGAACCACCATGAGAGGGGCCTTGGGGGGAGTGCTGTCATGACCCTTACCCCAGACCCCCACTGGCAAGTCCACTTGCCAGGTAAAATCAGGGTTCGGGGCTCCATTAAGGCCTTGGGGGCCTTGCATCCACTTTCAAGACTCTCTTGGAGCCAGTCTTGGCGCCTCTGGCGCCAGTCTCATATTCATTGTGGAGAACATGTTTAAAAGGGACTACTTTTTCATTGTGCCTGCAGTCAACATGAGGTACTCTCATAGCTTGGTTCCTAGGAACTAAGCTATGCGGTATAGTGTTTTGGGTGTGGTGGCCTGGGACTACTTTACCTGGACTACTTTTTGGGGAGGCTATTTAAACCACACCCAAGAAACAGAGCACGCTTTGCGTTACTTTGCAGACTGCAAACGTGACGCTCACCGTGTCCTGTGAACCTCGGAGTAACAAACCTGCATAGGAGACAAAAGGAACATCATCAGCAGAATCTTACCTGCAATCTCCATCCTGTCATCTGCTTCCCAGCTCCAGTGAACAGCTTCTTCTGGGCATCGCATACATACCGGATCGAAGCAACCTGAAAAGGAAAACAAGACAACATTAGAAAAGGCATACTCCGGCATTGCTAAGCTATTAGCAGCACAAGATGCTTACCTGGCTTGTCACCTCCTGATCGGCATCGCTCCGGAGTTCCACACCCGCTGGAGAAGTACTGCGACCTGCAAGAAAGAAAGGACGCAGGTTAGCAAATGCAAGACAAAGCAGCGCTGCGCATAGCGCTTTACTTACCGCATTACAGTGCACATCTCGCGCCATCATTTACCGACAGGGCTCAAACCAGCCAGTTCGCCACGCTACAGCTCTGGGCGTCTTGGGAGAAAGAAGAACATTATTAATCAAAAGAAAGGCAGGCAAGGATAACGGCGCTATACTATAACACCTACCTTAGAGACACTTGAACGGGCATGTGCCAGTGAAGTAACTCGGTCGCCCACGCCCATTGAAGACGATGCGCCCCTGCTAAGAAGGCAGGATGGAGAGCACGCCTAACACTACAACAAGGTGAGGAGAAAGCCTGAGGGCGCTGAAGCCAAAAGGGTGGTGGGAGGATTCTTACCTCAGTCGGCCAGTCTTGACCCCAGCCCTCCTGTGTTTTCAGTCTAGACTGCCTCCAAAGATACCATCCAGAAATTGGGGAGAAGATTCCGGCAACCAACTAGGGCTTAGTTGCATCCCGTGGATACCAGGTGAGCGTAACACTACCATCAAATAATAAAGAAAATGGTCTAAACTAACAAAACCCAATGCCTGCCCTATCTCTTACATAGAAAGTGTGTGAAGGGGAATGTGTATGCAAAGGAAAGTCTGTGCTATAACATAAAGGATCAAGGTGGCTGAGTCAGTTCTCGTCTACACTCTGGCTTCCACGTTAAAGTCACTTATTCCAGCTTTCCAAAAGTTCTTTCACAGTTCAACAAATGTTCACATAGGTCTCCCTCTGTTGGGCTCCGAACTTTCAAACAAAAAGCACCTGATTCAATTCAATGGTCCTTACCTTGATACACTCCGTCTGCATATTTCTAGCAACCAGGACCTTGATAGATTTACAAATGTGTAAACAGGTTTATCCTGTCCTTTTCTATAATGAAAACTGATAGAGTCTTCTATGTCCTATTAGAACAATGGAGGGGGTGTAATCTAACAAGTGACCCGCATTGGCTCTGATACATGGTTGGTTTCAAACTAGAAACTACGATTTTCCTCAAGAGTGAGACAATCAACCTATGTGACCGAGATGAGAGTACCAATCTTAGAACGGTACTTTTTTTCGCTCAGTATGTGTGGAGGGAAATGTGTTTTGGAATTGTTCATCCCGAGATACACTTGGAAAAGACCTAGGTGTTGTGTTCAGATATAGGTTAAACCCTCCGCACCACAAAAAAAGTGTTTAACAAGAATAATAACTGTTAATGAACTTGAATAACCATTTATTGTTACAAGTTGTTGGCACAGGTATATTAAAAATTGTGTACTTGTTGCACCCTATTTGTGATTAGGGTTGGCTAGGTTTAGTGAATTAACCGATAATGTCCATCTAGTAATGTGTATATGTTTGTATGTACCCTCAGTTATAGGAACCAGAACCATAGAGGAAAGAATAGAGAAGCCTAAAGAAAGCACAAGACAAACCTCTGCCCCTGAAGAATGTCCAGTTATTAACAACATCAAGGACAGCAACTTATATAAGTTGGGCTTTTTTTGTACGCAGTAGGAAGCAAGAGTAATTAAGTTGCTACTGCGTAGTGTATCAAGCATTTGTAAACTTGACTCTGTGTGTTGGGAAAACTACTTTTAACATTGTATACTTTTATGTGGTGTATATGTGTTTTTTTAATGTATTTTGATACTTGTGCTATGAATAAGTAAATGAATTAAAAAATAATATTTTTAGTAAATGGCTTACACATCTTATTAATCATATTATACACAGCCCATATTTGCTAAGGGTCTGTGATAGCGTTTCTGAGTTCTGAGGGTAACATGTTGTGTTAGTGATCATGTATATGTCCCTTCTTTTGGTTAAATAGATATATTGAATCCTCACTTCGTAGGAGGGATTAATCACCACAGTGTGGGGCAACCCCTGAATGAAATAACACATAGCCAAACAACACATATCCATCCTCATATTTCATCAGCATTGAAAAGCATTACAGACACTCATTCAAAGCCCCTATTTGAAGCTCTGATGTTAAAGCTCCTGTTTTAATGACAATAGATTTGGCTTAAAGGTAGCGCTTTCAGCGCCACCTTATAGGCAAAACTAACAATGGGATGCTCTGATTGGGACATGACGTCAGAAGAGCTAAACAAATTCTAAACTTAAATATGCTAATTATATTCAAATTGTCTTTCACAAATTAAGAAATTGCATAGACCGAATACGCTTTTGCCAAAAAACTGATTTGTTATTCCATTGCTGACTAATTATGAAATGTATGCACTTTTAAAATCTAATACACTTTCACAAAACACGTCCTGTATTGCAAGATGTCAATATAAAACATTTTAGGGGCTAGTGGTGAGCTTTTCATGTGGTCTTCTTGTAGCGAAGTGTCACACCTCCCAGATGCATGACCGGTGTTTGGTTCCTGGGCGCAGGACTTCTTGCAGCAAGTGCGTGTATCAAAATGTTATATTTTTTCTAAATTCTTAAACAAAAACGTGGGTGGACACCATCCACCCATGTGGTCCCTTGACCTGTGCCCTGATTTAAGTGCTTTGGGTGTCAGGCACATAAGTAATTGGTGCGGCTTGGTGGAAAAAATGCTAATTTCTGAAATTAGTACCCGGCGAGAGTCAAGCAGAATGCAACACGCGTTCTGATTGGCTCTCACATGGCCATTACTTGGTCGAGAATCTGTTGATTCTCGGCCGGGATTTCAGCCGCAAGTCTGACTGCCGCAAGTCTCCTGAATACTGTGCTTTTGAAGTCTCACTGCGTGTAGTGAGCAACAATGTGCAAAGTCTTAACAAGCTGCATCTGAAAGTCGTCCTTTGCTTACCAGTACGTTCCACACTCTATCAGTGAAATGGTCCAAGGCTGTCATTGTGAAAATTCTGACAGATGAAATGACCATTATACAAAGAGTGCAATGCATGCTCAGAAGAAATGCACGTTTGAATTAATAGCGCCGACATGTTTGATGAATCGGTGGTAATTCTTATGTTCCCAAAATGCACTTTGTTTTTAAGCAAAACAGCCAACATTTGATATTAATGGCACCCACATTCAACACCTACCTCTGCCCATGAATCACACCGACACCACTGACAACCTGCAACCCCACCTTCTACCCTCTCCCCCAGTGCACAAAGGGAAGGGGTGGAGCACTCCCCCAGTACATTTTGTCTATTTCCAGCACTGTATTAAAGAGTAACTCAAAAGTACAATGCAGAATGATGCTAATAAGATGAAGTGCTGGTCAGTCAAACTAAGCACAAGTCAACTACAGAACCATCAACTATATTGAGGCAAATACACGTATGTATGTGATTAAACAATAATACAAAACATTAAATAAAAGGGAACTCTGCCTTTTTCTATTGGCAATTGTCATCTCCTCAAGATGTTATATTATGGTGTATGTCATTTGTATAGTACCTACTGCCATTGCTATGGCCTCAAAGCACGGTTGAGATGAACGCCCTTCGGAAGACCATAGATATAGATGTGAGAGGTGAAGAAAGGATTTCTAAAATGAATTTGTGCATTTTTAGCAAGTACAAAGGTAGGAAGGGAGTGTGTAGGTCTCTAACAGCAGCCCGTGGTTATCAGGTGAGAGAATGGGTGTTGTGACAAAATGTGAAACAGCTGGACCGAATTTGTTCGTGGGACTCAGCTGTATTCGATTGTAGGTGGTGATGTGGGTTCGGGAGGGTGTGGTTGAGCAAGTTTTATTGCAGATGAGTGGAGGTAGGTGGGTTGTGCCCCGGGCGGGGAACAGCTGTGATCCATTGTGGTGGAGTTCTTGATTTTCCAGTGATTAAAAGCTAATACCTGGGCAGATGAGGTCTGTCTTGCGATGCTTATCATAAGGCCTGATTGAGATGTATGCATAGAAGGCCTATGTCCCACATTGTTGACTCCTCCGGTGCCTCTGCATTCCTGTTACGATATGGGCTAACAAGTGTTCCCAAAATATGAGAGTTGCCTGACGGAAGTAAAACGAAACAACTCAACTTGCCACCAAAATCGGTACAGGGTTTAAACCATTGCCAATACCTGCTAGTTCCACTGAAGTCAATGGAAGGAAGCAAGATCACCAACTGTGTAAAATGTGTTTGTTTTGGTGATAACTGCTTAACTTACTTTATTTGCTTAGAATGAAAGGATTATAGATTAGTAAATGTGTGTACTTCTGTATTGACTATTCTATTTGATGACAGATAACTGTAATATTAGACAACTCAAAGCTTTCGACAAAGTAAATAGAGAGAATCTGTGGGAAAAACTCATCAACTGGAAATGTCCTTCTTCGTTGCTGGACCCCATACAAGAACTTTACTCTGAAACATCTATGAACGTCCGACTCAACGGCACAGGTCTACTTTCTTCAACAATTCAGACTATCCGCGGAGTAAAGCAAGGGTGTCGTCTCGCCCAAGCACTATATAATGCCTATACAGGCGATTATCAATACTTTGAAAAAAGCGTAAAAGCATTTCCACCGACCCTGGGCTCTGAAAAGATCAATAGGCTTCTATACGCAGATGATATCATTCTAATTGATCAAACGAAGATCGGGCTCCAGACAACCTGAATACCTTAAAATCAACGACCTGGAAAGCAACGCCATGAAAACCAAAGTGATGCGACTAGTAAAAGCGGCCAAACGAAAAACAGCCGACACATGGTTCTTTAATGGTGTCCGCTTGGAAGAAGTCGAAACATTCAGATACCTGGGTACTATGTTCAGTAACAAGAATAAAGAGCAACCGATGCAAGAAACTTTGGTCCTCAAAAACAAAACCTTAACCAACCAACTGATTATGATGGACAAAAAATTTGGTTGCTTTCCAATCATGGCAGCAATCACCTTCTACAAGACGAAAGTGGTCCCATCACTCACTTATGGAGTGGCGGCCATGCCAAACATCCCGGAAACCATCTGGCCTAAATTGGAAGGCTCCGTTTGGAAAAAACTACTCCACCTTCCTATATCCACTCCAATGGCCCTGATGAGAAGAGCGCTCAGTCTCATCTCGCTCAAGGGCACGGCATCCCTCAATAGTCTGATGTTCTATAGGAAAGTGAGATCATCCAAAGAAAAAATTCGCACACTAATTCACGAAGAAATGGAGAAAGGCTCAAATGAAATGCTCAAAGCATGGATAAACAAAAATCAGACACTCCTAAAGTGATAGGATGCACAGAAGAAGAACTTTTGACCAACCCAACAAAGACTGCAAAAAAACTGAAAGAAACAGATTGGTGCGACACACAGCTGAAAGCATTGAGCTATAAGTCCGTAGCTCACCTACCTCCCTTTGCACAAAAAATAAACAAGCCCATCAGCTATTTAATGAAATTTCAAAACAAGAGAATTCGTTCTACTTTTTTGAGAGCAAGATTGAATATCCTGAAAACAAACGAGGTGTTAAGAATCCGAGGCGAAACAGAAACCGATGCCTATCGTTTTTTGTGTGAGGCCAAACACAATGGAAAGTTTGAAACATCTGATTCTCAATTGCCCGGGTACCATCATTAACAGGGAAATCCACCTTGGCCACTTATACTCAAAATTCTCAAGAATGGACGAAGACAGTTATTGCGTTGGAAAACTTCTTGCACAGTCCCAAGCTAGATTCTTTCTCCTAATAAGCTAAACATTAAAGGAATTAGCCCCTATCTAAAGAAACAAAATGAAGAAACAAAATGAAGAAACAACAGGACCTTTTTGTAAAAACTGTTAATTCAGTTAACACAAAAAATAAATTAGACCACTCATATCTCCTGCAGTCTGCTTTACCTTGATAGAGGAGTTTGGCTAGACCTAGGTGTCAATTACTTTTTCATTAACTCCGAACACTCCAACTTTGTTGGTTCTGAAAATCGATGTGAACAATAGGGCACTTCTAGGAGTGCACCCGTCTGGTTGTCAGAGTCTGTTCTGTAATTTATATTTAGTGTTGGTGGACTAGGAGAATTAATCTGATGTGGTCATACACAGGATTGTGGTCTTTATGGATGCTGGTTCTTCTTCCTATCCTTTTTCTTTGGCAGTTTGCCGAAACCTTAAAACGGTATTGTGGGATTGTTTCAGGTACTGCCATGGCTTGGCCGTGCCGCAGTCAGATTTTTGTCACAAAAATGTGTAATTTACTGAAGAACAGCCTTATTCTGTGCTTTGAGAGTGCATTAGATAAAGAATGTTCATCTCTTAGCATAAGTGACTTTTCCTGAGATTTGGTGCACAAATAGTACATTTATGTTTAAATCCAGCCAAAAAGAAGCTCTACACAACATTGGATGAGGCACTACTGCAGAAATATGGAGTTGTCATGGGTGAGGCAGTTAGATTGTCTGGAATTGGGAAATGTAACCTTAAAAATTAGAAAGGCTGCAACGATGACAGGCTAATGGGGCACTAAAGTCATCAATAAATACCTTTAAAGGGTTATGATTTGTGTTTTGGAAGGAATCGCACCGTGCAAAAAAACAGGGCTCAGAATTTGATGACAGGCCTCATTTTTGCTATTTAAGAAGCTTAGATGCAACCAGCTTGAATTCGTTCCATTGGTGAAAGCTTGCATAGCTTGCCGATTGTACTGTGTGGTCTGGTGAGCTGCTGCCATCTAAAGGTAACACAAGTTGGATATAAAAATTAGTTCTTTAGAAATGCCGGCATGTCGCAGATGCAGTGCACAGTTATTGAAATGGTATCACTTCAACATTGTTTTTGAAACTGGATATAAGTAAAACCAGACCAAAGGGATAATTCCAGAACTCATGGTAGGGGCGGAACAAATATTGTGTAACTTTCCATTGGGCATGTGAAAAATGTGGCCAATTCATACACCAGTATTCTTCATGTGTGCAGATGGCTAAAATGAAAGCCATTTTTGCCAATCAGAGTGCTTCAAATATTCCATCCCCTTTCGTTGCTGAAGTGTTCCTTCGCCTAACGTCAACATTCGCAAAATGGGTGACATTTTTGCACAACTGTCCTCCCCAGAGTGCAAAAAAAAAAGTTTTACCAAGGAGAGAACTGAAGAAGGGGCCTGCGGTTCTACCAATCGGCCATTCATATTCATGTGACAGAAATGTAGAATTTTGACCACCCTGATGGACTGCTGCAGTACAGCGCTGCTGCTTAAAACAAGCTCAATACTGCGTAAACATTGCAAGTTGAGCACATCAGTAATATCAAGTTTTATAAAAGAATGTTATGCTGTATGCCTCACACTTAGATGTACTGTATTAGCAGTTATTTCCTAATTTAAAGGCACCATTATAGTCCCTGCTTTGTCACATGACCATGGCCGTAAGCCCGCAAACATAACTCACACGTTCAACGCACATTTTTCCTTTTAATATGGTGGGGGGAGCTATGCACATTTTTGGAATGTGGCAACACATAACTGACTTTCGAGCCCCTGTGAAAAGTTGGTATCTATGCAGTATGCATCCCTTATGGATAGGTATTGCATAGATGCCAACTTACAGTCAGTCACCCATGCACAAATTCACTCACACATATTTGTACACACTACACTAACTCTGCTGACAGAACACACACCGCAGCTACAGTCCCTCAGTCACTCAAAGTTCACATACACATATCAGGCACTCCACACATAACATAACCTACACACAAACACGCACGGACCGGCATGCCCCATGACCCGCAGGCATATACTACATACAGACAGTATTACTAAGGCTCGGCACGCTGTGCTGTTTACCTTCAGAAGAGTCTTCTTCGTCAGTGCAGCGCAGCAGCCTAGAGCACAGAGTAGGGCCAGGGAGCAGCAGGCAGGCACGGGGGGGCTGCGGTCGCAAAGGAATCCAAGGCACTGGCACACCTTTGAAGGGATGGGCTTGAACTGCTGTACAGTCGTGGTTGGCTCAAAAAGTAGTTGCCTAACAACTAGCGCATCAGAAGTGCACTCCAACTTTTAAAGAAAGTAAGCGTACCCCCTTTTCCCAGCAATGTGGAGTGGAGGGAGGTGGGGCAACAACAAAAAAACCAAATCACTGCACGGCCGACGCCGAAAGCAACACAGGCATGTGGCATGTTTGGGTGGGACTTGCCCACTAAGGCCCTACCGTGTCTACACCTCTGGATACAAGCCATATTCCCGGGACTGCTGCGTTACAGAGCTCTCCATAGACTGAAAGCACTCCACCTAAGAAGCAACATCTCCTACTCTAAGCAAGTCTCACTATCTTTAGAAGCGAGAGTAGAGCGTCTGTTGTGGTGGAACAACATGAAAGCGTGGACCGGCAGTGCCATTTTCGGGTCAGCTCCAGACCTAATGATAGAGTCAGACACCAGCAGATAGAGTTGGGGAACCCAATGCAGAGACCTCGCCACAGGAGGGAAATGGTCAGGGCAGGAACTCAGCCTGCTTGGAGCTCTTGGCAGGACTTCTTCGCAGTGAGACCTTTTGCCAAGGACAAAGTTAGGTTTCCTATCTTTCTAAAGATGGGGAACATAACGGCACTGCGGGACATCAACCACCTGGGGGGTACAAGAACAAGACTACTTTCAAAGATGGCCAAGGACCTTTGGCTCTACTGCCTAGATAGATGAATATCATTAATAGCAGAGTACCTCCCAGGGCTATCCAATGTGGTAGCCAACTGGACTTCGAGATACCTTATGGACAACAGGGACTGGAAGTTGCAAAAGGACGTTTTCTCGAGTCTCAATCAGCGAAGGGGTCCTTTACGTACAGATCTCTTTGCATCACGACTCAATGCGCAGCTACCCAGATTCTTCAGCTGGATACCTGATCCAGAGGCGGTGGCTTTGGATGCGTTCCTTCATCCCTGGACAAATTGCGCGTCCCAGCCCTTCATTCCGATAGCCAAGGCACTGACAAAAGTCCAGCAGGAACCAGCAAAAGTGGTGCTGGTAGCCCCGTTTCAGATCTCTCAAGTTTGGTTTCCGGTGCTTCTGGAAATGTCCTCGTTTTTTTCAATCCTTCCCCAAGTTTCCCTCCCTTCTGAAGAATCCCAGAGAGGAGTGTCACCCTCTGATTCCAGAGGGCAGGATTTTAGGGCATGATGGGTAGTGCCAGGACTTTTTGAAAGGGCTTCCGACTTCATCAGAAGCAGATGGGCCCCTTCTACTGCCAGGTATTATGCAGAGTCCTGGGGAGTGTGGAGTAGCTAGTATCTGCACTGGCAGCTATATCACCTTTCAGCACATATAGTGGAAATAGTGAATTTATTAACATCACTAGCAGCAGAAGGTAAGGCTTACAGGAGAGTGAATGTGTACAGCTCTATGATATCAGTGAGTCACATCCTAGCAAGTAAAGGCATTTGATTAGGGATTCTCCCTCTGGCACTTTACGAGGTACTTTTGGACATCAACGTAGTGCTGGATTTTCTCCGTAAATGGCCAGAGAACAAAGAACTTTCATACATGCCCTTATGTGGTGGAGAATAGACTTGAATCATTTTAACTTTGTGTCTCTTAGGAACATCCCCATTGTATATTTCTTGCACTAGTCCTCCAGTTCCTAACGGTAGGGGCCTCCCTTCAGTTATTCCCTTATCTGGTAAGCTGACAACATTGTTGTGTCTAATATCATGTAAATGGGTCTCAGGCGTCTCGTCTTGGATCTAGGAGACAGGTCATACTCCCCAGACAGAGCCGGCCTCCGAATTTCAATGCGTACTAAGATGCAAATGAGAGAAGTAGTGTACTCCTACTTTCCTGATCATCCTAAACTATGTGCAGTTATATACTGAGAGCATATGAGGAGGCCCATGAGAGTGATCAGGGCAGACCCTAGAGGCCAACTGATGATATCAATCAGGAACCACATAAAACAGTCTCTTTGCCCACCATGGCGCGATGGGTGTGCTGAACTTTAGTGCAAGCATGTATAAGTCATTTCTGAGTGCACTCAGCAAGACGAGCTATGCATCTAAAGCCTTTCACGTGAGAGTGCGCCTGGAGGATATTAGAGATTTTTTTTATCTCAAACCGTCCTGCCAGAGAATGAAGATGTTCCAAAAGATCTTGATGTAAAGTGTCTTTCCATGAAAGACATGGGGCTTCATTACGAGGTTGGAGGTAAGAAGTTACCGGCACCGGTAAGGATGCAGGTAACCCCTTACCTCTGAATTCCGAGGTCCCTTAGCGGGTCCCGCTAACAGGCGCCCTTAGCGGGAGCCGCTAAGGGACCAGGGAGCTATTAGCTCCATCCTCATTCCCATTGAGCCCTATTGGGGCTCGAATGGGAATGCAGAATGGTTCTCAGAATGGGGACTTACCGGGTGCTCCAAGGTTGGAATGACCCGGTAAGTCCCTATTTCGAGAACCCGGACCCGGAATGCGGTAAGGGGGTAGCCATGGTGCTAATAGCACCATGGCTACCTCCTACCTCGTAATGAGGCCCATGGAGTTAAGCATTATCCCGCCCTTATACACAAGTATGTACTGTGTAAGAAAGGTTGTATGATGCTAGTCAGCTGTGCAGAAGAGCAAACCAGTGAAGTAATGCAGGAAATACTGAACATAGAAACAAGCATCTTAGTAATTAAACAAGGCTTGTAGCTTGTTATGTAGTGAGAGTTAATTGATAGACAGTGTACAATGTATTTGTTGTGTCTTACATCCGCCTAGGTTTAAGAATAATGTTGTTGTGTTGTTGTGTTGTTTTGGTTTAGTAATGGGAAGCCGGCATAGAAGAAGAAGACGTTGACCTTCAAGTTACAGCAAGGTGGAGAGTGAATAGCGGAAGAAGAGGTGCAGCTTGGCATCGAAGAAAGAGGAAGGGACAAAGAGAGTGGAGCAGGTTTAGCCGGGAGGAGGCCCTGATTAGAGGACTTGGTCACGTGTTATGGAACTGATTAGATGTTTTTTCCCTAGTTTCATGGGACATGCAGTAGAAGAACGTTTTGTTTGTTTAATGTTCGCGCTTGAGTTAATATTAAAGAAAGAGAAGCATAATGCTCGACTCTGTGCCTTTAATAGAATCAAGACTTTCCATCACACTCAATTGGAAAATCTTAATTATCTTTTAGTAATCTAATTATGTGTGAGCCTGCATTGTGGTTTTGGCAAGTACCACAGTTATGATGACCTGTTATGAGATGGGGAGACTTCTGCCCTGCAGCTATGGGTTACTTCACTGACTCGCTGTCGGGCAGTTATAAGCCCTGTGAAGGTGGTACAGTCATTGAAAGACCTACCAAAAACTGGACTTCCACAGGGTGTTGGGAGCTGTTAACTAGAACAAATGGAACTAAATATGTGTACAAACATAGCAAAGTTAGTCTAAAAAATGGTAAAGGAAGTGGGCGGAACATTGAGATGTGGCCCCTGTGAGCTCTGTTACACTGGAGGGCCAAAAGCCTGTTAGCACTGCTACATGCATGATATTACACTGTTCACCCTAACCCCCTTAACATCCCAACAGGAGGGACAGCTGGTGGCATTCCTTTGGATCTCTTCCTAGTGACCCCGTGATGGCACAGAGATGTCGTCGGCTCACAGGCTCCATTTCAAAATGGCACTGTGAGCCTGCTCGGAGCACTCACTGGGGGATGTGGGTGGTTCGCCTCCTTTGAGGCAGGGACTGGATTGTGTATCGGAGAGCACAGACCAACAAGACACACCCACAGTGAAGACAGCACAGGTGAGCTGGATTTTTGCCCAAAATTGGTCAGTCTCCTTTCAGGAGCTAAGCGGCCATGAGCCTTCTACAATAGGTGAGGGCACGGGTGCGCACAATGGGTGCTGGATGCCCTGGGCCTCTCAAACACAACAGCGGAATACCAGTTGGCCTCTCAACATTCACGCACGGTGCTGCACTGAGGTCAGAACGACCCAGGTAGCAAATAAGCAAGTACTCGATGGACATGACACCATTCCAATCATTTTAGGAGCTGAGATGTTTGCTGCAGTAGTGAATTCCTCTTCTGCACTTTTAGTAATATTTATACGCTCTCTTCGGGACTGAAAATCTTGACACGCTGAGCCTGCACTCATTTATAGGTGCATTGTAACTTTCTCTACTGCTTAAACGCCTCCATTCCTCTAATTTCACCTCACCTCAGTTCTCTTAGGACTCAAACCTACCATGTCAAAACCTTCATCTAAATCAAAATGCTCCGACATAAAGATGTTATTGCAAACAAAAGAATTGGCTGAGAAGCCGCTCTAGTTGACTGAGTGCAAATTCAAACATATGACTTGCAATCAATGCTAGGAGAGCTGAAGCAAGAGATAAAGGGTAGCGCTGCAAACTTTTCCAAGTCAATTGCGGATCTAGATAAACATGTATTAGCAACAGAAAAAAGATTAGAGGGTGTTGAAAACACTCTTTGTGACCAGGTCTTGTATCAAGCTGTGTTTGCATGGAGAATGGATAACTTAGAAGAACAGATGGAAGTACTAATAGTAAAACAGGAAGATGTAGAAAAGCACTTTTTCATTTTTTATTTTATTGTGCATTTGTTAGGCGCTTAAATATATATAAATTGTGTTTCAAAGCACCCACATGGCAACAGGGAAAAAACATGGGATTGAAAACAATATAAACACCAGAGAATAAAGACAAACATACTAGGCCTAGTATTCAGAACGTGCAAGTGCAGAGAGAGACGAGGGGAAGAGGGAGTGGGGGTAAGTGCTGAAGTGTCCGTGCTCGTGGGTGAGCAGCAGAAGTGAATGCCAAGTATAGTATGTGCTAAGGAGCGTAGGGCTGCAGTAAGTAGGTAAGTGCAGGCCCACAAGGCATAGGCCGTGGGTGCCGAGACAAGTGCTGTGTGTAGGCAGAGGCTGAGGCGATTGGGTGTGGGGAGGGCAGGGCCCCGAGTACACATATGGGCCCTAGTCACCAATCACAGTGACTGTGAGATTAGCAGAGGAGGGAAGAGGAAATGAAGAAGTGAAAAGGAAAGTCTTGAAGAGCTTCTGGAATTTGAGGAGGTCCTGCTCAAAACAAAGCGGAATGGGAGGCTGTTCCATAAGAGAGAGCCAGCTGATGCACGAGATTGGCCACTGGTCCGTCTGTTTAGTGAAACGCTTTACACACAGAGAGTTGGTACCAGAGGAACGGAAAGGTCTAGAGGGAGAGTATTTAGTAATAGCTAGTTGCAGATAGTGTGGTCCAGGCCCCAGACAGTCTTGTGAATGATGCAGAAGGATTTGAATTTGATCCTTGCAGCAACAGGGAACCAGTGAAGAGTTTTAAGGGCAGGAGAGATGCAGTCCCTGGGCCTGAGGCCAAGGATAAATCTTGCCGCCCTATTCTGGATTAGCTGGAGGGGTCATTGAGAGGAAGAGGGTAGAGAAGGCTATTACTGTACTCAAGCCTAGAGAGAACCAGGGCTTGGGTAACATTAAACTTCTGGGGGAAAGTGAGAAAAAGGAGAATTCCTTTCAGAAGGAAGAGTTGAAAATGGGACGTCTTGACAATGTCCTGAATGTGAGGAAGGAAGGAGAGAGAGGAGTCGAAGATGACTCCAAGGTTTCTGACTTCAGATGAAGGAGAAGAGGGACAGCCCATAGAGGATGGCGAGAGTGAGGGGAAGAAAGAGGAAACAGGTGTCCCAATAGGAAGCATCTCAGTCTTGCTGGCATTGACGCAGAGATCATTGGAAGTGCAACAGGACTGGATGGCAGATAGGCAGTCCGGGATGATGGAAGAAGTAAGAGGGTCAGCGGGGAGTTTGAAGAGAAATTGTGTGTCATCTGCGTAACACTGGAAGTTAAGCGAGAAGGTGGAAATGAGGAGTGCCAGTAGATCAAGGTACGTGTTAAAGAGCCATGGGGAGAGGTTGGAGCCATGAAGGACACCACAAGTGGAGAAAGAGATAGTGGAGGAGAAGGCACCCAGAATAACCTGGGATGGACGGTCAGTTAGGAAGGAGGTCAGCCAGTCCAGTTCCCGCTCTGAGATACCCATGGTATCATGGAGCCGTTTTATGAGGTTGGCATGGTTGACCATGTCAAAGACAGAGGAGAGATCGAGTAGAATCAGGAAAGCAGGAGAGTTAGCAAGCAGTTCTTCATGGGTGTTCAGAAGAGCAGTTTCTGTGCCTCTGGATGCTTGGAATCCAGATTGATGGTCGTGGAGACTGCCAACAAGTTCAGTATGAGAAGTAAGTTGGGGTAAGGGCAGTTTCTCCAGGAGTTTCCCAAGGAAGGTGTTGATAGAGATAGGGCAGTAGTTGGCTGGGCAGGTGGGTCTGCTAAAGGTTTTTTCAGGAGAAGGCGCACAAGGCAGTGCTTGAGGGAGTAGGGGAAAGATCCAGTGACAAAGGAGTGGTTGCAGAAATCAGCTAGTTCAGGGGCCAATGTTGTCCTTAATGGTTCAGGGGGAGCAATGGGAAACCTTCATGGAGCGGACAACTCTGGTGACCTCATCAGGTGCAGAGAGAGGAAGAGGGAGAGTGGGAGACTACAGGACGCAAGGGGGTAGAGGACGGGTTGGGGGACAGGGAAGCAAGGGTGTTTAGGATGTCCTGAGATTGTGTAGTGAAGTGAGTGGCCAGTGCATTGCAGAGGGTTTGGAAGGGCAGGGGCGAGGAGGAGACTGTGGATGGGTTGGCTAGTTCCCTGCAGATTTTAAAGAGTTCAGCCGAGTTGTTGGATGAACCAGAGATCCGCGCCTGGATGTAGGCCCTTTTCTTGGCACGGATAGCAAGCCTGTGTTGTCTTTGAAGCAGGCAGCATTCGAGTTTGTTAGAAGGTGAGCCTGAGGTCTGCCACTTCCATTTCCACAGCTCTGCACTTGCGTTTCATGGCTGCTAGTTCAAAGTCGTACCAAGTGTTACGCTATGAGGCAGGTATCAGGTGGATCCTCATGACTGGGGGAAGAATGGCCAGGGTGTTGGTAATGGCCAGATGGAGGTTGCTGAGAGCAGAGTCAGTGGTGGAGTCTGGACTGGGGGGGTAGGATGAAGGTCGATGTGAAGGCAGAAGCTGACACTCATTTCATCAGATGTATTTTTGTGAATGAGGTTGGCAGGCAGGGTCGGACTGGGACAAGAAATAGGCCCCTCACCCAAAAGAAAGTGGCCCACCCCTCGCTTCACGACCCTTGACCTCTGATGGCATCACCAGAAGTGATGTCATTTGATCCCACCCCAAAGTGACATCCCGGGAAGCGATGAAGCATGACCTTTCACCCTTTGACAAAACAGGAAGTGGCATCAAATATTATTGTTCCTAAGTACACTAAATTACTTTGAATCCAAGCAGACGTCCAAGGCCAAATGATAATATTTTATTGTATAGCACTTATGCTTAAGCTCTTTTTTATAGAACAAATATGCATATAATATCACCCAACCTGTAAACAGACAGACTGCACTCATTGTTCCAGCAAAATAAAGGCCTCCTCCCGGATGTATTGAATAGAGTAAAACATTTTTTCCAATTGAAAGAGAAGATTATGTCAGCAAAAAGGTCATCCCAAACTGTACAATTATGAGATGCAGATACTGTCATATTGCAAGATGTTTTGCCGTTAACTCTCTCAAAACGAAGAAGAATAAACCTTGATACAAGCTGGCTGCACGATCACAATGCCAATTACAGATGGTCTTTTTCTTGTAAACTGGACCATTAGAGAGAAGCAAATTAGCACGAAAGGCAACAAATGTTTTGGGAGACTCCTACTCAGCACTCTATATGGATGTGTAAAAAATCTTTAGGGAGGAATCTAAGTTGATTAAAATATGTAAGAAAACCCCAAGCTCGGCTCAGAAGGACACAACTGCTTCCATAAGATGTTCCTGTGATGACATAACTTAGTCCATTTCAAAGCAGACACACAATCAATCTCTAGCTCCGATAAAGTCCCAGATGATCTCTACCAATACCTCATTGAGCTATTGCCTTTAACACATATTAGCATTTGGTAAGATTCCACCTTCTTGGAAGCTTGCTCTTATTCACCCAATTTTTAAAAAAGGTTATGGAGCCAGTCTGATGGCCTGTTGCCCATTTTCTTCCTGGATACCGAATTTAATATATTCAAAATTTTAAACCTCTGGGTTGGGAAAAAGGATATTTTGGAGATGCTGAGTTTTTCAGTGATGTAGCTTGGGGACTTCAGGGTGACAGCCTTGTAGATGATGTAGCAGGGTTTAAAGATGATATGGGCTTGCAGCGGGAACCAGTGCAGTTCGATGAGGGTCGAGGTGATGTGGTCGAATTTGTGGAGTCCTTTGATGATTCTTGTTGCAGCGTGCAGGAAATATCTCAAGGGTGCCATGGTAATCGCTAGAAGGCCTTCCAAAGGGCATTGCCACCATCAATGTCAGAGAGGACGAAGACTTGGACAGTGGATCTGAAGTTGTTTGCTGGAAGGAAGGTCTTGATTTTCTGCAGGAGAGGAAGATAGTACCAAGACGTTGGTGTTTTCCTTTCGATGTGCTGTTTGTAAGTGAGGTGTCTGTCTATGTTGGATCCAAGGGACTTGACACAGGTGGCCAACTGGGGTGGTAAACCCTCAAGGGTCATAGCAGAGAGTCAGGTGTGGATGTCAAGGTGTTCTGTGTTGTTGGTAAGTAGTATGAATTGTATCTTGATTGGGTTGAGCCTAATGTCAGCAGTGGACATCCAGGACTGGATCAATGGGAGGGAGGCCTTGAGCCTGCGGATGTCATGAATGGAAGATATCTTGACGTATATTATTATAATTGGTTTTTTATAACATGCTTAATATCGAGTCGTCTTGCTTCCAAGACGAGTGCGTTGCCACTGAGCTATTCTACCCATGCCAATCTGTGTGCTATTTGCATATTGGTAGATTGGATGTTGTGTGGAGCAAGGAGGATTCTAAGCGGTCCCATAGAAAGAATACAAATCATGGGGAGCAGGATGGATCCTTGCAGAACTCCACAGGTGATGGGTAGATGTATTGATCTGGAAGAATTCATTGGTATGAAATGTTGGCGATTAGCAAGGCAGAATTTGAACCAGCTGAGGACAATCTTGCTGATCTCCGTGCAGTGATTTACATTACCTGTGAGTGTCTGGTTGTCTAGTGTGTCAAATGATGCTGAGAGTTCAAGGAGAACTAGGAGGCAAGAATGGCCATCTTCAAGGAGTTTAAGGGCATCGTCGATGACATAAATGGTAGCCATTTCTGTGCTGCATCTGGGTCTGAAACCAGATTTGGAGAACAGAAGAAGTCTATTGTGTTTGATGTGTTGGAGGAGCTGCGTGGCTACTGCTTCCTCAAGGATCTTAACTAGAACTGGAAGATGTGTGATGGGGTGGTAGTTGCTGAGATCGTGAGGGTCCAGTGGTGCCTTCTTAAGAAGCGGGGTGATTAGACCGAACTTGAGGGTTTAGGGGAAGATGCCTTGAGTTAGGGAGCTGTTGATGATTGTCAGGTAACGGAGGAGTATTTCAGTCAGAAGGGTCTTGAATATGCAGGGAGGATGTCGTCTGGATACGATTTTGCCTTGAGGGATGCTAAGGTAGCAGTGAGGTCTTGCATAGATAACAGAGAGAGCACAGACCTTTTAGAACCTTTTCATTGTAGAGTCATTGTGTTTGCAACTAACAGGATTCAGGATGACCTTTTATGGAGTGAAAAATTAAATGACAGGTGTTTCGTTTCGAGGGCGCATTTTAATTGTATTCGAGTAAGAGCAACAACTGCAGTATGGTCAGCATTCAAGCTGACCAAAATCGTTTACTTTGATCTGCACACGGTGTGGACATGATACATTTGATATTTTTTAGCCCGCCTTATTTGCATGTTAGGAAAAGAATGATTTTAATGGCCTTAAGATGCACTGGATTGCTACAGTGTCCACCAGCTTTATGCTTTTTATTGAGTCAGTTATTGTTTTGTTGATTTAGAACTGCTTTTGTATCTTAGATAAGTGCTAAAAATTAGGAAGCAGTATTTGTCACTGTAGCGCTGTTGCGAGAATTACGCTAGGAATACCTCCGAATTACACATCCTGCAGTGTGCGCCTGAGATGCTTGCTTTTCCGCATTTATTTTGTTTGTAAAGCTCTTGGCCTTGCCTGTGCAGCGATCTGCACACTTTTCATCCACCATAGTGCACCACGAGGCTGCACTTCTAAGATGGCTGCTCCACACGCCACCTCTGCACCTGCAAACTAACCTCAGCCCAGCTTGGGTAACCAGACACCGGATTGGCCATTGTGTGATACAATAGCACCAATTACACTCCAACAGATGGAGCCGGCCCACCGTCACCAAAGCCCAGGAAATAAGGCCATTTCCAGTCCACAGCCTGTCCAGAACCATACATCGCGTCATCCAAAGACCCTGCTCCTTCTGTGCCCCGTTTCTGTTTCACCCTAAAAGGCATTGATGATCCAAACCTCTGACTCACGAAAGTTGCGATCCAACAACACCCTGCAAACTTCTACCACTCAGAAATATACCAAGGTATGCGTATATTACATTGTCCACTAAGTGCGCTTTGTGTGCCCCTGTGTTGGGGGCTGTCCCGGATCACCGGGCAGCCCCGTACTCGGGTCGGGTAGCACCCGACGACACACGCTGCAGTGCGGCGATCACGCCGCTTGATGAAGGGTGGGGGTTCATCCCACCCGCTCCGGGACACCGGAGCTCCACACACGTGGCCAGGTCCACCTGGCCACCGCGGCCCCGGCTCTGGGGGCACCCAGGCCGGGGTCGCACCCCAACCCACCTCACATGGTTGGGGGACCCACAGGGACGGCGTTGCCCGGCAGGGGCACCGTCCGGACGGCGTTGCCCGGCAGGGGCACCGTCCTCCAGCTGGGCCCCGACCTTGGGCCCAGCACACGTGGCGAGGCACCCCCCCAGGCACCAGCACAACACACCACGCGGAGTCAGGTTCACTCGTGACTGCCGAGCCGGAAGCGGCTCGGACCTTTTATTAGGTTGGTCACATGGGTAACCATGTGACCACACAACTCCAAGGAATGTACCATGGCCCCTCACAGGGGTGCCATGCAACACTCCTCCTTTTTCATAACACAATGCAAAAACTCCAAAATCCCACCATGACTACCACTACCACTACTGGAGCCACTCTACTACTTTCCACACCCTTTATTAACCTGGGTGAGTGGCTCTCATGTCCCTGAACGGCACCAGTGAGGGCTACTGGCACTACATAAAGCACTCGGAGCCTACAGGTGCGCACCACACAACATTGCCCACTAACTGGACCATTTTAAGCAAGTCCATATCTGCCGGCTCACAGTCTTCCGGGGAATGTCACTTCTGATGTCCATCTTCAGTATGGAGTCGCCGGAAACCAGCTCGCACCCTCACCAGAGTTCATTTAGGACAGTTACTAAACGGTCACACAAAACACCGGCAAAACCGCACCTGGGGAGGCCCAGGGGCCACATCGGCTAAGTTCCACTTGTATGGGGCAACACCCCTCAGTGCACCTCCTCTCTTTTCCATTGTGGGCCCGGATTGGGATGGGCCCGGATTCTGTTGGGGTGAGGGCAGGCAGCTCCCCTCCGTGTCGCGGTTGAGGGAGGGGCAGTGCCTCCTTTGTTCCATCAGCAAACCCCGTTTGGTTTGGGCCTGCATCCTCGCCTTTTTCTCTTTTTTTTTTTTTTTTTCCCCGCGGGCCCAGATGAAAGTGGGCCCGCCTCACACTCCTGGATTGGCGGATGCTGTCCACGCTCGGGTCGCACCCGCTGTTTGGCTGCAGGGGGGGGGGAAAGGGTCTCACCATGTTGCAGCCATGGGGGCGCTCACGCGGCCGCATTCGTTTTGCTCATGCGGCGACGCCGCTCCCCTTCCATTTCCTTCTTGCGGGCTCAGCTGTTGTCGGGCCCGCCCTTTGTGTGTGTGGCGTATGGGGGAGGGGCCGGCAGCCCACCTCCTTGTTGCGGGCTCAGTTGTTGTTGGGCCCGCCCTATCTGTGGCGGCCACGGGGGCCAGGTATTCCTTTCGGCTCCGGCCGCCCGCACTTCTTCGTGTGGCAGCCGCCGACTTGTTCCGCCTCCCGCAGGGGCGGGCAGCTCGGGCGGGCCCAGTTGGAGTTGGGCCCGCCTCACCATTTTCCTTCGGGGCGCACGGGCCCCTCTTCCTCCCTCATGGTGGTGCAGCCGCCGTCATGTTCCGTCTCCCGCGGGGGACGGGCGGGTAGTTCGCCCTCCTTCCTCAGGGTGGGGCGGGGATCGCCTCCTCCCTGCAGCCGCTTCCTCCACGCGGCGATGCCACGGGCCTCACCCGACGACCTCAGGGGACAGGCAGGCAGCACGCCATCCACCTTTTTCGCGGGCCCATCTGGGGTTGGGCCCGCCACGCCATTTCTCCTGCGCGGGCCCCATTGGAGTTGGGCCCGCATCACAACCTCCTGGGGGCACGCGGGGCCCCTCGCCTCGTCGCCATTGTTGGGGGCTGTCCCGGATCACCGGGCAGCCCCGTACTCGGGTCGGGTAGCACCCGACGACACACGCTGCAGTGCGGCGATCACGCCGCTTGATGAAGGGTGGGGGTTCATCCCACCCGCTCCGGGACACCGGAGCTCCACACACGTGGCCAGGTCCACCTGGCCACCGCGGCCCCGGCTCTGGGGGCACCCAGGCCGGGGTCGCACCCCAACCCGCCTCACATGGTTGGGGGACCCACAGGGACGGCGTTGCCCGGCAGGGGCACCGTCCGGACGGCGTTGCCCGGCAGGGGCACCGTCCTCCAGCTGGGCCCCGACCTTGGGCCCAGCACACGTGGCGAGGCACCCCCCCAGGCACCAGCACAACACACCACGCGGAGTCAGGTTCACTCGTGACTGCCGAGCCGGAAGCGGCTCGGACCTTTTATTAGGTTGGTCACATGGGTAACCATGTGACCACACAACTCCAAGGAATGTACCATGGCCCCTCACAGGGGTGCCATGCAACACCCTGCACAGGTCCAGTGCACTTGGGAGCTCATCTCCATAACTAATGCAGTATAACAAACTTTGCTTCCATGACATTTCTTCTAAGTCCCACGGTATGCTGTTAGAATACCACGTGCCATGCACTTTGCTCCAGAACAGTCTTTAATCAGGCCCATATGTCTACATAATCATCTGCAAATACTGATGCTCGTACTTTTTATTACCCGAGACCCGAACCGTACCTCGCAAGCCAGCTCTGACTTGACAGACTACTTGACCCGTACTCTGCTAAAGACTATGCTCCAGTTGTTCCCCCTTCAGTTGTATCTCCAACCTCCGAGACATACCCCGCGCAAGGCCAATGTGAAACACTTTTATTCGAAGCCAACCTTCTGAGCTTATCGGTTGATCTGGCACTACAGACCCTTGCCTATCAGAGTATTCCAAAAAACAGTGCATGTATATTATTGCCTTTTTTACGCAGTTAACCACTCCATGTCATACTACCGCTGCTCGTACATTCTGCAGTAACGCACATTGGTACGTACCCATGAATGTAAGCGCTATCTATTTACCTGCATTACTGTATACTGGCATGTACAAACACAAATGTAATTAGCATTGCACAGTATGCACCGCTGAATATTGGCATGCACTAATGTTTGTAAGTATGATGCACCCCTGCCTTGCAAATTGTAATCTGCCCCCACACCACTGCTAGCGCCCAGGTTATTCTGTGACTCGCCACACTAGATAGTGACTAGAATCCTATATCTATCGTGATTTTTAAAACGTACCTATATATGTCAGTTACTGCCGACCATATCCTCTGCCTGCTTCCCCATTTGTATGCCATTAGCATTCTGGTCATGGATTTATTGCCCTTTGACTGTCTAATAAGCGTTATAAGGAAGATATGTACCTAGACCTAATATATTCTAAGAATTGTTAATTGTCTAACTTGTCAATTGCTAAACGTGTTTTAAAACAGCCTGATTGTCGCTGCTTAGCATATTCTGGAATAGCCTAACCCTGATTAGCTATGCTTGCCTGAAATAGCCCAACTGTCAATTGCTAAACGTGTTTTAAAACAGCCTGATTGTCACTGCTTTACATATTTTGGAATAGTCTAACCGTGATTATTACCCCTACTCACTCCAAAGGCCGCACCCTTGACTGGGTAGTCGACCACAATTGCGATTCCACCATCACTTCCAACACTGCCTATCCATGGACAGACCATTATTGTATACAATTCACCAACCCCACTGCCCCAAGCACTAAAACGACCCCACATGCACCTACCACTCTAGCAAGAAGCTCAAAAAAATGTACTGCAAATAATCTCCCACCCTATCTTGATCTCCCGTGCCTAGCACCTCCTTTTTCGCAAGACCCAAACATCTTAGCGGATATTTTTAAGGACACCATTACTCTTGCAGTCAACACCATTGCCCCTCTAGAAAACAAGAAGGAAAAAACGTAATTCCACTCAAATTCTTGGTTCAAAGATGAGCTCCAAAACGTACGTAACAACAAACGGCAGACGCTCAAAAATTGGCAGGTCAATCCCTATGAGGATTTCAAAACAAGTGCCAAAAAGTACAAAGAGCTATTTTCACTGCCAAATCCGAAGCGTATAATCGACGCCAGCTCCCAATCCAAAGAACTTTTTACCATTATTTAATGAACGAACAGATCCTCCTATCTGCACGGATGAAAGTGTTAAAGATGAAGGTTGGTGCACTAACATACAAGCGGCTGTGCTAAAAAAAATAGACCTTCTACAAAGCAAAATTCTAGACCACTAGAAAGCACTCCAGACCCAGAACCAGCCAATACAGACCCTACCCAAACGCAAATCCATCAACTTCACCAAATTCGCATTTAAAGACATCTCCGAAGCAGAAGTGATATACATACTCAATCACCTTAAACCATCGGAATGTAATGGCGATATATGCCCCCCAAGATACTCTCGCAGTCAATACCATTGCCCCTCTAGAAAACAAGAAGGAAAAAAAGTAATTCCACTCAAATTCTTGCTTCACAGATGAGCTCCAAAACCTACGTAACAACAAACTCCAGGTGCTCAAAAATTGGCAGGCCAATCCCTGTGACGCCACTTAAGAGGATTTCAAAACAAGTGCCAACAAGTACAAAGAAGCTATTTTCACTGCCAAATCTGAAGCGTATAATCGTCGAATATCCGACGCCAACTCCCAATGTAAGGGCGATATATGCCCCCCCAAGATAATTAAGGAGTGTGCAGAGGCACTTGCTCCACTCTTGACCGCCTTCATCAACTCCTCTTTTAAATCAGGCATTGTCGCTGACAGCCTTAAAGAAGCCTGGGTGCGTCCCCTTTTAAAAAAGACAACACTAGACCCCTCCCAGCCTAACAACTACCGGCCCATAACAACCATACCGTTTCTTCTCAAAATACAAGACAAGGCCGCTCACAGCCAGATCCAACACTACCTTGAAACCATCTCCATCCTAGGAATAAGACAGTCTGGATTTCGCAAAGGGCATGGAACAGAAACTGCCCTATTAGACCTAAAAAAATCAAATCACGCAAATCCTAGACAAAGGCAAGCCCACCTTCCTCCTCCTCCTAGACCTCTCAGCAGCATTCGATCTTGTGGATCACAAAACCCTCACTGCACACCTCACACATGCTGTGCACATTTCTGGCCAAGGAGCTTCATGGATCACCTCCTTCTTAGAAAGCAGAGCTATGAAAGTCTTCTTAAACATAGCAAATGCAGCCCCACCATCATCCACTGTGCTGTCCCACAGGGATCTTGTACTGCCCCTAGGCTATACAATCTTTTCACAAAGCCCCTTTTTGATAAAGTTGATGCACTTGGGATTGCATAAACAAATTATGCTGATGATACCCAAGTGCTCCTTCCTCTAACAGGCTCTTATCACCATAACGCCACAGCCATACAGCAAATCTAATTCACTATCCAAGCATGGGGGACAAGACTTAAATTCCTATTCTTGGCCAAAAATCCACTCTAACCAAACTAGACTCTCTCTATTCGAACTTCAACATCGAATTGGTGCGCCTCCAACGATCTTTGCCTTAATGCCACTAAGACGGAAATCCTTCTCAGTGGGACCCGGTTCCTGCTTTCCCTTTCTCACCTCACTCTGGCCAACCTCCTTGGGCCATCCACCCTCGCCTTCATATGAGGCAATAAACCTCAGTGTCATCTTTGACACCACTCTCTTCTTCTCGCCTCACATGACAGACCTTGCCAAAAAGGCCCACTTCCAGCTGCATCTCCTCAGAGGTATTCCACCTTTTCTCACTTTCCCTCAGAAGCTCGCTGGCTCTGGAGCCATGGTTGTCTCCAAGCTGTAGTACTGCAACAGCCTCTTTCTCAGTCTGCCTACCTCTACTCTTTGCCCCCTGCAACTACTCCAGAACAGGACAGCAAGACTTGTCCTTGGCCTCAAGCCCAGGGACTGTATCTCTCCTTCGCTGACATCTCTCCACTGGCTCCTGGTGCCTGCAAGGATTAAGCTCAAGACCCTCTGCATCATCCACAAGGCTTTCTAGGGCATGGGCCCTCACTACATCTCCAACTCTCTTTTCCGATATATCATCCTACTAGAACTCTTTGCTCAGCTACCTCCAACTCTCTGAGGGTCAAACGATTCTTCAGGCAGCGGGTGGGGGGTAGATCTCTCTCCTTTGCAGGTACATCCCTTTGTAACGGCCTGCCTGCCACTCTCAGAGTTCAGCTGGACCACCTGAAGTTCCGGAAGCAGCTCAAGACCCTCCTTTTCTCCTCTGCCTTCTATCTCTCATCTCTCACTCCCTTGCTAACATACCTGTCTGTGGCTCCAACTGGTTTTCTTGGTTCCCTCAGAGTCTCACTGGGTACCGGGCTGCTCCATGACCAATCCTTGTTTGCACTACCTTCTGGCCTACCGCACACTTAAGGGCCTTAACTGTAACTGCTACAGCCCCCTGCCTCCTTGCACTTAGACAGAGCCATGCTGTACTGGCTTTACTTACTCCGAGCCATGCTGCTCTGATCGCACTTCCCCCTTTCCTCTACTTTGCACTGCCCCTTTGCACTTCTAGTGTTGCACTTGCACGATCCAAATGACAGAAGTTCTAGTAGGATTGTTCGTCTTGTCCTCCCTATGTCTTCACTCCCTTGTCGTGTTGCGCCTAGAAATACTTGTGTACAGGCGCGTTATAAATGCCTTACCATACCCTATCATGTCAACTCCCTCCAGATAGCTCCATCAAATTCCTGGGTACTCAGCCCATTTCTAGGGATTGCCATCAAATGAGCAGGTAGTTTCCCCATTCCAGGCACTAGAATCTAATGCTCAAGTGCCAAGGATTACCATCTAATACCTAGGTACTCAGCCCATTGCTAGAGATTGCATCAAATTACCAGATGGTTGCTACATGCCAGGTACTAGAATATAATGTGCAAATGCCAAGGATTACCATCTAATTTCCTGCCCTGGTACTGATCCCATTGCCATTGATTGTCAACAAATGCACAGGTATGCATCCCATTGTCAGTAAATGCCAAAGATGCCCATGTAATCAACTTCTTATCATGGATTTCCATCAAATGCCAGACATACACCTTACTGGCAGGGGTTGACATGAAATGACCAGGTACTTGCCCAACAAATGTCAAGGATTGTTCAAATTACATGTTACTCATTTCAAGTCAGGCATTGGCATCAAATGTCGAGGTAGGCACTCCATTGGCAGTTGAAACTTTGCAAAGGTGACCAAAACGTTCCTCAACTAAAAGACAGCTAGTTGTGGGTGACTGCATTTCTTGGGATAGAGAAGATGTGTAGCCGGACTAAGCGGTTTGTCATTCCAGAATGCAGAATAAAATGGATGTCCGCACAGGAACCAGAGGACTCCCAGGATGGCTGTGATGCTATGAGATTCTTTAGTAAATGTGGAACAAACAGGTGAGGGAAATCTCCCAAATAGACCATACAAAGTGCATAGATTAAAATATCTCCCAGGGGATATATACAAACAATAAATCATTCTAAAACTATGACATTAAGCCATGGTTTCCCTAGCCAATACAAAGGGCCAGATAGAGTATCAATACCCCAGAAGAACTATAAGGTAGGGGTAAAGGTGGGGGGAAAGGTGGAGAAAAAGGGAAAAGCAAACAGGAGCCCATGCCTTGGATGACCTGCAGCAGACACTCGAGAAAGGGCTACCTCAGCGTACCTAATCACGAGAGAACAGCCAGCTGGAAGGGAGGTGGACCTAGTGTATGGTCCTGAGCCAGGCAGAAGGTAGCATAGATGTGTTGTGCTTCCAAGAGAAAAGTCACCAGCGGCAAGAGGGTAATATAATACATTCTGCCAGAAAAGGATCCTGAATATGGGGAGAAATAACCATTGAAGTGGAAGCTGTGAAACGCAATGTTAGAGCGATGCCTAACCTTAATTTTGTAAACCCAAGGTCTGAGAGACACCTAACCTTAATATTGTGAACCCAAGGTTTGGGAGAGACCTTTCCTGAATGCTGTGAAGCAAAGGTGTAGGGGAGACCTAACCAGAATCCTGTGAAACTCCAAGGTCTAGAAGCGACCTAAACTTCTGGAAACCCTGACACGGACACTGAGGAAAGAATGGAATTATCTGGCAACTGGGAGAGGTCTTGAGGGAGACGGTGAAGGGCAGGAAAACTGTTAGTACATCTTGGGAGAGCCTTCCGAGGACAAGCGTTTTGTTGTCAGCATAGGGCTAAGCATTAATGATGAGACCTTTTTCTTTGGCCAAATCTTTATGCTTCAGATAACCTGGAGACAAAAAGACTTGCTAAGATTAGGGTTTTCGAACTGTCTTTGTGTGACATTATCTGAACATCCATTTTTTATAAAAGAGTGTTCCAAGGAGGGGCAATGACCTATTAAGGGTAGGTTAAGAAGGATACGATTTCCACACTTATTCATGAAGATGTTGGACATGGAAAGAAATCCTGAGATTCTGTTCACCCTATGGTTTACAGCTTTTACCCCAATTCTCATAGGCATTTATCAATCCCTTCCTTAACTAATCGAGCCATTTCTTTAACTATATTTAGAGTGTGTCATGTGTGTATTTCCTCAGCCTAATGGCCACTGTCAGTATCGAAGTGTATACCATTAAAAACAGAAGAATTCCATACAAAAACATATTAAAAGCCGGAACGTGTGCTGAAAATGTTTCATAAAGGGGCCTATTGTGGCTTTAATGGTTTGAGCCCAACATGGGGGAACGCTAGAGGGTGCTTCAAGAGCTACAATATGTCCTACATTTGAAAAAAACAAATGCTAATTCAGCCGTGACCACTGTGAGGATTCATGGACGCTCATCCTTTCCCTGTCTCTGGATGGTCTCTCCTGCAGCCCATGGCCTGGAGGCCCTGGGATCCTTCCTCTGCTGTACTTCTTCAAAGTAAGCCCTCTGGGCTTTTGTGGGGCCATTGAAGACTGCGCAGAGAGCGCGTGCACAGTCATATTAATTTGAATGATGGTTGCACAATTTCATGAAGAATCATCGCTGCCATGTCTTGCTCATCTGCAATCTCCTTTTTGTGCAGCTTCTATGCACTTTATCATGTGTGTGTACATGATTCAGCCCTTCCAACATGGCCGAACCCCTTTGTTGCGGCAAGCAGCCCTTTCTGCCCCTCGTCCTGCCCGCCTTTGATTGATCCTCGCCTGCTACATCCAAACCAATCAGGCGAGCTGGCAGGCGAATGCTGCCCCACCTTCAAGGCCCGTGGGTAAGGCCCCTGTTTCTGCCTTGCTCACTCTCATCGTTTCCCTGTCTCGATGGTCTCTTCTGCAGCCCGTGGCCTGGAGGCTTTGGGATCCTTCCTCTGCCGTACTCCTTCAAGGTAAGCCCTGTGGGCTTTTGTGGGGGCATTGCATGCTGCGGAGAGAGCGCGTGCACAGACACTTTCATTTGAATGATGGATGCACAATTTCATGAAGAATCATTGCTGTCATGTCTTGCTCATCTGCGATCTCCTTTTTGTGCAGCTTCTATGCACTTTATCATGTGTGTGTACGTGACTCAGGCCTTCCAACATGGCCGAACCCTTTTGTTGCGGCAAGCAGCCCTCTCTGCCGCTCGCCTGCCCGCCTTTGATTGGTCCTCGCCTGCTACATCCTAACCAATTAGGCGAGCTGGCAGGCAAATACCTCCGCACCTTCAAGGCCCGTGGGTAAGGCCCTTACTGTTTCTGCCTTGCTCACTCTCATCCTTTCCCTGGCTCTGGATGGTCTCTTCTGCAGCCCGTGGTCTGGAGGCCCTGGGATCCTTCCCCTGCCGTACTCCTTCAAGGTAAGCCCTCTGGGCTTTTGTGGGGGCATTGCATGCTGCGCAGAGAGTGCGTGCACAGACACTTTCATTTGAATGATGGATGCGCAATTTCATGAAGAATCATTGCTGCCATGTCTTGCTCATCGGCAATCTCCTTTTTGTGCAGCTTTTGTGCACTTTATCATGTTTGTGTATGTGATTCAGACCTTCCAGCATGGCCGATCCCCTTTGTTGAAGTGAGCAGTCCTCTGTCCCTTGCCTGCCTGCTTTTGAGTGGTCCTCGCCTGCTACATCCTGACCAATCAGGTGAGTAGGCAGGCAAATGCCTCCTCCAAGGCTGTGGGTAAGGCCCCTGTCTGCTACCAGAACACTGCTGAATTATTCTCTTGTCACCCCTGCATTTGAACTTGTAGGATGTTGCGACTTCATGTTATAAGCATTCTGGACTACCATAACATTCTAATCTCCATAACTATGGGTTAGTTCCCTCCTTCTGGTCACACTTCTACCCTCTTTTGACTTCCAGTTCCTTCTCTGCCTGTCTCCCATGTTTGCACCCACTGCTAGCATCTGATTTTGATTACTATTTCTAATCTGGCTGTGTTTATGCAGTTAGCCTAATTTCAGAACCTGGCTGTGTTTATGGATTTAGCTTAATTTCCAAACCTGGCTGTGTTCATGCAGTTAGCTAAATATCAAATCTGGTTGTGTATGCAAACTTGCTGTGCTATTTCCGCAGGCCCCTCCGTTGTATGCTTGTGAGGTCTGCTTGCCTGCCTGTTGCACTTCACACCCCCCCCGCTGTATGTTTGTAACACCTGTTTGCCAACCTTCTTTACTGCGCTCCTCTCTCCCACTCCTGCTTGCCTCTTCTTCTCTTTCAGCACACTCGTCATTTCCTTGTCTTTTCTTCCTCTCACTATTCTGTTTCCCTTTCCCATTTCACCCGTTCCCCTTATTATTTTCTTTGCACTTACTTACTCTATCTGAAATGTTAATTTGACCTTGAAGGATAGTAGCTTGTTTGTTTTCCTCCGCCTCCCTCCTTGTTTGTCCCTCACCCTCCAGCACTACCTGAAATGTCATCAGGCCTAGTACGATAGTCACTTGTTTTGTTTCTCTTCTCCAGGGTTGTCTTTTTCAGACTTCCCACTGGAAACTCCATTTTCTACTGTCTCCCAGAACATGTAAAGTTGGCATTGACTTTACTAGTCTTTTCAAATCTACAGACCCAGTACACACTATCGTCCATAGAGTCCTGGAAAGGGATAATAGTTATCCCTTTCTGTCTGTTTCTCATGGAACATTATTTCGTTCCCCTTTCTGTAAGATTTGGATGGTGGCAGTGGTATCTACAATTTTTTTCTACCACAGACTATGAAAATAGCCTTGCGACTGTTAGAGGCTATGGTGGTAGCCTCGAACTGTAAACCCACTGAAACCCTTTTAATTTTATTTGGTTCCGGTTGGGTTTATTCACCATTTCTTTTTGTAAAGGTCTTTCTCATGTTTTACTCTGCGGGCCAAACCAGGTTTGGTTCCTTTGTTCGACGTCCTTTGGCGGGCTTCTGCAGAGAAGCCCTCCTTAGGCGCCTGAGAGTCTGGGTGGACAAGATGTGAGGGAGGGGTTTTAGGCCCCATGCACAGGGTCTCCTTGGAGACCCAAGTCATACTCTTGTTTGATTGGATAGGTGACTGCCCTGCCAGGACAGCCACCCTGCTGTCTGATTGACAGCCAGGCTGTGTGAATGGGGGAAAACTGCATAAAAAGCAGGTCTATGGGACTTGGAAGACAGAGTCGCCACTGGATCGAGAGAACCGAAGAAAAGCTGAAGGAAGAGGACTACTGCAACTACTGAACCTCCCGGTGAAGCCCTGCTGCGGGTCCGATTCGCCTGAAACTTCAACGACAGGGAAGATCTGCAAGGAATATTCTCCCCTTGAGCTGGTGGGACCAACCAGTTTGCCAAACACCAAGCAAGGCCTCCCTCTCCTTGTCTAATTTGCTGTGCATCGCTGCAGTGAACCGGATAGCGAGGAGGACTGGACCCTGTTTGGGTTTTAAGGAGCACACCTTTTATTTGTCGCTTTGCTTTGCTGCTGCTTTCTTCCCTGGGCAGTGCAGGACCATCCAGTCTTCCTCCTTCTCGTCAGTCCGACAGTCGCTTCACGAACCGTGAGCCTGCAGGACCTGCCAGTAACTTGTGCCTCAGCTACAGCATTCTTCTTCTACTGAGGTACTATTCAAATCCAGTCGTTCTTTCCATCCGACCACAGTGTAAGTGTTTTAAATCTTTTGCTAATCGGAGGGCTTGTCCTTCTCTACTCTTTTAAATAACTTTTCTTCTGACCAACTTCATTTCAAACTCTTGGCAAAGACTTAACTGCAAACTATTCTGAAATGGGTGATCCTCTGCAAAAACACTGAACAACTAACATAGGCCCAGTCTTATTGGCTTGAATCCTAGTTGTAGTATGCCTTTTCTAGATTGCCCTGCTTATTACTTGTTGGTGCTGCTTGAACTTTGAATACCCTTGTCTTTCCCTCACTTTTTAAATTTCTGGAGTGCCATTTTGCTCACACTTCATTTTGAGCTTAACTTGTCCAGAATTGATTGGGTGGTGTGTAGTATATTAAAATTGTGATTTTCTGCTGCTTTACATTAGTGAACTGTTTTATAACTGATGGTGTAAATAAATGTATATCCTTTTACTCAGAAACCTTGAGTCAGTGTTTATGTTTATGTTTCCTAGGTATATATAGCGCTTTAATCCAAAGCGCTTTACATTATAACAGCAATTCCTGTCCTTTGTATAACTTCTGATACTGCTCACTTTACTCTTGAGACAAGTCTGGCTGCTCAGCCATCGCTACCACTTTACTGTGTAGTACAGTCTTGTACCAAGGGTGAATTTGTACTTGCACTTGTAGTCTTAATTGTGCATGGTGTTCCCAAAGGTACTGCATATGATTCTGCCTAACATCAGGCCTAGTATGATAGTCGCTTGTTTTGTTCCTCTCCTTCTCCCTCTGTGTCTCACATCCAGAGTGCCACCAGTGGCATGCAGACCCATTTGGATGTCTGCTGCTGAGTACTAGGGCCAATGTGGCCCCATATTGGGCCAGTGGACTGTGGTTCCCCAAAAAGGAGATTTTCATGGATTTAGGCCAAAGTAGAAAATAGTGTTCTCAAAAAGTTCTATGTGGTTATGTGGATTGTATCAGGAGGGCTCAAACATACTTAATCAATTTTTACCGACTTTTGGGCAAGTTTTTTTTTTTTAAACCTATTGAGATTTTCCCCAAATTTAGAAAGACTCACTTTTGGGAGAAGAAACCCTACTCCTGCTAAGTTTTGGCACCCATTGGTTCAGTGGTTCAGTGTGCAGGTGACATGAAACATTTCAATGGAAAATGAATGGCAAAATAAAGCATTCAGCCCTCATCTTATAACATTGCCAACCTAAGAGCTAATCAGCACTGTGCACACAGCTCCAGGACATAACAGGGCAATCTGGCAAATTTCCACTACGTAATCCTTTCTGCAACTTGAGGACTGTATGAACGTCTCCCTCTTTCAAACCTCTACAACTGATTTAGGGGAGCAATGGCTGCATTCAATGGCTGGATGCCATGCTTTTCCAAAAACTTGTCAGCTCAGTTTTCGAAATTAACTCCTCTCTTCTGGTCCGACCTTCTCCATGTTTCAGTGAACCCCTCTTGGTGAATCTTCTGTCTTAGTTAGAACCATGAGAATGTTAATTCCGACTTACTTCACAGAGTTTTCTGATCCTGTGTGTCCCTGGACTGCTGCCTTAATGCCATTGACTTTACCCTGACAAGTGATATTGTTAAAGTTCACATTGGCTCTTACGATCAGGAAAGCACTGAAATCTACTGCAAAATCTATCAACAGGGAGATCAATGTTAGGTCAGCCCACAGAAAAAAACCTGGCTAATACTGTATAGAAAATGGTGCAAAGCAAAGGCAATTATAACAAATATTCCATCATCAGAGAACAACTTACTTGCAAAGGGGCATTGAGCAGGCTAACAATAAGTCAGTGGAAATCTTTGAAAGAACTCCAAGCTCTACTGTATGCCCTTCAGACTCTCTCCCCTCTCAAATCCTTGCCAATGATCTCGCCTCCTTCTTTAAAAACACAGCCTCAAGCTGATTGCATTGTAGCACAGATCAGCCCAACCTGCCAGTACCGAAAGATCATGCAAAATCTCTCACTACATTCAACCCAATTTTGCCTGATAAGTTCGTCCAATGGCTTAAAAAATGAAGGCATCCCCTCAACAGTCCCATCCCTACCCAGTCAGGACAATCCAGGAAATATTATCACTGTGGCTTCTGCTCTCACCATGCTGGTCAACAGTTTCCTAACCTACTGGGTTCAATGTCTTTATCATCGCTCCATTTCCACTTCAACTGCTGGTACCATGTTCCACTTCTGTCTAATCACTAACATTGCGTTCATACGGACGTTGCTAGAAGATCTGGCCGCAAAACATTACATGTAAGCACATTTGCTTTTCCGGCCTAGCTAGTCTTGTGTCTGCCCTGGCCACAGCACATAATGAAACTTGCTCCACATGAAAGTGTCACTGGCCAGGGTGATTTGACTTATCTACAGCATTTTATGCTGTTCAGCAGCAAATTCTATTGCACAGATGTCAACACCGTTTCAGCATCACTGGAATGGTGCTGAACTCTTTCACCCTCATTATAACAGATGCTTCTATTTTCGAGAAGGGATCCCCCAAGCTTCCCATTCCTTTCCATGGCTTTCTTTTTTAGTTTATAGTATTAGTTTATAGTATTTTATTTTTATTCAAACTCAGATTACAAATCAATTATCTCAATGGCAATGAGAGACCAATAAATAATATAACATTTAAAATGCATTCCATAATATGATACCTAGATAATAGTAAACAATCAGAATATACATCAATTTAGATTGATATTGGATTAGTATATAGAAAGAAAAACACATTTTATCTTGTAAAAGGGAGAGAAAGGAGGGGAAAAAAGGGCGGTGTATGTATAAAGTACATCAAATTATTCATGAAGAAAAGCAATAGCAATAGAGTAACTGCTATTACTATAAACAATTTTAACAATAAACGACTGGGTTAAACATTTGTATCATTTAAATTATTAACAAAGTGTTGCCATTTCTTGTCATGTTTGAAAGAAAGAGAAGGTGAATTGGCAATACATTTTTGCATTCTATATACATCACAGACGTTATTCCACTAACATTTAAAATACATTTTAGTAAAAATCTTTCCAATTAGATGTAATTAAGCAGATTGCAAGGAGTATAAATGGGTCCAAAATAATAAAAGATGTTTTAATGTTCCCTGCATTAAATGCTAAGCTTCCAGGCAAGATGTTAAAGGAATAGACATTTTAAAAATGTATTGAAGGAAAATCCAAACTTGGTTCCAAAAAGCATTCACCAAAGAACATTAAAAAAAACATATGACTGAAGGACTGAAGGACCCAGTGGCTGAATGACAGGAGAAATATAAATCATCATTGGACATCTTGGACATAAAGAGTTTCTTAGGCGGAATAAATGTTATATGTGTGAAGAAATACAAAGTTTGGGTTAGGTTTGCAGAGACAGATACGATCTTAATCTTAGTCCAAATCATAGACCACATTTCATCATCAAAGTGTGTTCCACAATCCTCTACCCACTGCATTTCAGATGACCACTTAGTGTTAGGAGGTCTTTCCCCCTTTCATATTTTGTACAAGTTAGAGGCTTTGACGACATCAAGGGATTCCATGATGCGTAATCTATAGGATCAACAGCCAATTCATTGGATTCATTTCTGCTCACGGCATCCAAACATGCATTCATTAGGATATTGACAAAGAGGAAATCATGGCAATGAAAATTTAGTTTTAAATTCTTCTGCATTAAGGATATTGCCTCCTGTAATTATTTGATTAATGCATGTAACACCTTTATTAACCCAAGCTTTCTGGAAAATAGGTCTGTCATTTATAGTTATGTTTTTATTACACCATCTTAAAGGAGAAAAAGCATTAGCAGGTTTATTAATTTGATGAAAGAGGAAATTCTTCAAATAATAATTTGTAAGATATATTGCTTTGGAAAAACCCATCATGTATCCATTAAAAAGATAAATGATGTACTTGATGTCAAATGGTAAATTTAGGAACTTTTCAGCAGTCTAACAAGTAGGTACATTCATTATTGTAAATAGTATAGAATCACAGGCGTGAACATCATTTTGACGGCCTCTAATCTTCCTGACTATGATAAGCATAAGGGGACCAATACGGTTACTGATTCACTTAATTTGAATTGCTAATTTTGTACATTTTTCTTAATCTTTATCTTAATCATTTGAGCAAGAGGAGGGGCAATTGAAATGCCCAGATATTTAATAGACATTGAACTCCAACTTAGACCAAATGAGTAACATCTTCTTTTATACAATAAGCATTACGTGGAAGCATTTCAGATTTATCTTTATTTAACTTATATGCCGAGAAATGAGGGAACAAATCAATCTTAGCTAGTAAATGAGGAAGTGTTGTGCTCGGATTTTCAAGAAAGATTAGTATGTCATCAGCATATGCAGCATGTTTAAACACAGAATATACCTACAATATGTTTATTACTTCATATTAATAGAGGTTCAAAGGCCAAGACAAATAAAATAGGGGAGAGGGTAAAGCTTTGTCTTGTACCTCTATGAAGGGAGAATCAGGGAGAAAATTGACCATTGATAAACATTGATGCTTTTGTATCAGAATATAGAAATGTAGCCAATTGGATATAGCCATCTCTGAGACCATGCTACTTTCAGGCTTGAAACAAAAAATCCCACTCAAAACGGTCAAATTATTTTTTAGAGTTTGTTGAATGATTCTTTCTATTTATACAGTGAAAAAGATTCATAAAAGGTCTAGTGTAAGCTGAAATATTCCTAGCTTTAAAGGGATAGTGCGCTCAAAAATATTATTGTGCCGATCGTTCGGGCATGAGTTTTTCAGCATACAGTGATCGGTCGTAAAAAACATTACTATGCATCTAACCTTAGTGTTCCTCACTTTTACACATGCGAAAACAAGGAGACGGGCGCAGCCATCTTGTGCTAATCTTATCCATTGCAGCATCGCACTTAGGTCGAGAGCCCCTGTGGCACTAAACCATATACCCGGCCCCTGAAGATGAAATCACTTGACGCTTACGCCCCTTTTCACTAAGCCAATGCACGTCTCGTGTCAAGGTTCTCTGTGCGCAATCTATTGACGTGTCTCCATGGAAATGGCCAGACACCTCTTTCCTCAGTAAGTATAAACATACTCTGTCTCATCAGACAACATCAGAGTTGCTTTTCAAATTGTTTCACTGTATTTTTTTTATTGCCTGTAACTTGTTTCTGCTCTGTTCAGCTACTTTCTTAACACAAAGCACATGCAAACAGATACTTGGACTAGCATCACTATTGATTTCAATTGTTACCAGTACGAGTGTTCCGAGGAGGAAGTAATTGAAAGAGAAAGGTGCAGAAAAATGGTGAATCGAATGATAGTTGGAAAGATGAATCACCGGAGCATGAGCCTGAGCCTAGTTGCATGGAAGTAGTTTCCACCTGGTGTACCTGCAATCGCTGCGAGGTCATGCCAACCGAGGTGGAGAACTGCTGCTGCTGCAAAGAAAACTCTGGATGCTTGGCCTACATATCAGAAGAAGACACACCGCTGCTATGCATTACCGAGCTGCATGGCTTCAAGGCAGCCTGCCTCACAAGGTCTGTGTTGAGGATTATGATGGTGCTTATGCACGAACTTCGCACAACAGTTTGGCCTCGTAATCCAGGTAACGAGTAAGTATACTCCAGTTGTGATATAATTTTGACCACTGAGACGAATATTATTTCATGTTTGTACCCTACATTTTCGTCACTTAGATCGATCACAGATGAATGAATGTAGTCTTCAAATTGGATATATTTCTCTCGCTTTTTGCAAAGCACAGTGTTCATCACTTATGTTTGTTTCAATTTCAACTAAGAAACATTATTTCTCTTCCACAGATGGTAGAGACTAGTGGCCTACTGTTCATTTACATGGTGGCTTTATGGGAGGCTTGGATTCTGCGTTCAACTGTGTCGTTGGAGCCATTCGCGCAAAATTCCCCAGTGACGGTAGACAGTACAGGGGATGTTTGCACATTGTGCTGCAACCTCAAGTATACAATTTTTAGTTTGTTTGTGCAATCAACATCACCAAACTAAATAAAATATAAAGGAGCATATACGAATATTTGTTTAAATTTTTCCGTGAATCAAGACCAAGGTCGCTCATTTCTGAGGGACATGAAATAATGGTTGGTGCCTTTTTGTGCTCACATCACCTGCAACAAGCCATCCCACCTCCATTATACCCCACTCCAGTACTGGATGGGTGGGAACGGCCAAGGTGCCAAACACCATGTACACTTCGAAAGAGATCTTCTTTCTTATGGCCTCCCCAGACCCAGTGTCTCCAGACTCCCCTCTGCAATACCCCACCCTTACAATCCACGTATGTGCGCTCGCCTCATGCCCATCCATCCCCCCTCCAGTATCAATGTACCAACATCACTGATGACATCATGATTAGGGTGCACATTTTAGCACTGCATTGGTAGGGGCCTGTGCAAAAGCTGAAAATATATGGGAAACAAGCTAATAATTGGCCGCTGTCTCTCCGTTGCTCTTGGCACACATGGGTCCGCTGGGCTCATCTCCGTGATGTGACCATCAGGGCAAGGGAGCACACATCTTTCTAACTAAAACAAACAACAGGATCTGATGATGCAGAAATAATGGCACACATAAAATCTAGCATGAATAGGTCTATTCTGGTCACATGAGATAATATATTGGCATTCTAGCCTTTACCCTTTTGGATTCTCTTTGATACCGCAAACTCTTCACCCAGGTGCCGACCCCAAAGGTTTGATCGGACATCTGGCCCGCTTAGGTACTCATAAGATAGATAGACGTTTATTGTTCTTTGGGAAAATATATTGCCACACAGGATTAGGGCTGTGTTGGGGGTCTGTGAGTGATCTGGGCGCTGGCGGGTATGATGGGTATCACCATGAAAGGAACTAGGGTGTGGGAGTCGGAGATGGGGGGGCTCTGGACTGTCAGGGACGGTGGTTGGAAGGGCACTGGAAGTTTAGTGGAGATGAATGGGCACTTGACTTATGACTTCTCACTGTCTCACACTCTTCGCAGAGCACATTCTTTCGGAAATCATACCACAGGATTGTAACAAGGCATGGCTGGCTTCTGTGAGAACAAGGCTCGCGCAGAGATGGCAAGGTGGAGGCGATTGTGTGGGCTGGGTGTGTGAGGTGCTGCAGATGATGGATGAGAGCTGCATTTCTACATAGAGATTTTTTTCGGGCGTGGTAGAAAAGATGGCGTTGGGAATAGTTCACAAATGGTTTCTTATCGCTGAGCTGGGAGCTATAAATTATGGGTTATTTTCTATGGGCTGTGGTGCAACAGAATTCCGTGGGGGGTGGCTACGCATCCCCCCTTGGTTATTACATATGGTATGTTTCTAGAGCAACGCAAGGGTGGGAGGCAAGGATCGTCTCCTTACCAACAACGGTGACCATTGTTCTCATGGCCTCCCCAGAGCCAGTGTCTCCAGTGTCTCCAAGCTTCCCTCTTCAAGACCCCGCTCTGGAAATCCACACAAGTGTGTCTCCCTTCTGCAGTGTTCCGGACCTTTTGCGCTCGACCCATGGCCATCCATCCCCCCTCCAGTATCAATGGACACAGAGTGCATGTTCCCAAGCACTCGGTCAGAGCTCGTAATCTAAAGAATATCACCACCTCCATTTTGGTCAACTATATGCACACTTTGATGACCTTAACTAATGATACTGATGACTCTGAGACGCTTATAGATAGTTACAATAGGGAAACTACTGAAATGCTTGACAAATTTGCCCCCTTAAAATATAAATTAGTTAGAGACCTACCTAACCGCCGTAGATGGTTTTCCCCCTCCCTGGCCGAACTCAGAGCCAGTAAAAGGCAGGCCGAACACATCTGGCGGAAAGATAGCTCTGTCACCAACCTGTCTGATTGGAAATGTAAAGAGAAGAAATTCAAATCTGAAATTATTGAGGCTAAGAAAACCTTTCATAATAATCAAATTAACTCAGCTGGAGACCAGACAAAGGAATTATTCCGCCTTTTCAGATCCTGGGAAAACCCCACTGCTTGTAGTTCCCCATAAAACCCACAGCCGAAGTTTGTGATCGGGTACAGAAAGATTTTTCAGACAAATTATTAAAAGCGCAAGACAAAATTAAGCAAGAAGCATTGGCAGTCCCTTTGCCTATTGTAAAACCTTTGTCAATGCCTATGGAAGAATCCTATTCAGGTACCAATCCGACAAACACTCAGTCGGATTGTATACCCAAGATTGCCAACTCACCCAGTTTAGCAACAACTTTTACCTTTAGGGAATTCACTGTTGATGAAATTACTACTATTCTTAAACTGATGCATCCTACAAACTGCCCTGGTGCGCTGCTTCCTTCTAAACTCATTCTGGAACACAAGGAAATGTTTGCCCCCTTTCTTTGTAGATTTGGTTATTCGTTTCGGTTAGGTGTCATCCCCCAGTCGATTAAGAATGTTGCAGTCTCCCCCCTATTAAAGAAAGCAGGACTAGATCCTACCGACCCAGCTAATCTTAGACCAATTACCAATACCTTATTCTTTCTTAAACTTGTAGACAAGGTAGCAACCATCCAACTACAGGCTTATGTGCAGATGGCTGGTATACGACACGTCAAACAATCAGGTTTTAGAAGCCATCATATCACTGAGAGTGCTCTCTTGGATCTACAGACCCTCATGCTGTCTAAACTGGAGGAAAGTAAGTCTCGGCTGCTGATGCTGTTGGATTTATCAGCAGCCTTCGACTTGCTTGATCATAAAATTCTACTTGACAGAATGAAGACTGTCGGGGGCCTCTCTATCAATGCCATAGCTTGGCTGAGATCATTCTTGGAGGGCCGACGGTCACAGGTGTACTGGGGGGATAGTGCTTCTAAATCACAACTTATAACTTGTGGTGTACCCCAGGGAGCATGTTTATCTCCACTATTGTTTAATATTTACATTCTCCCTCTCTGTAGTGAATTAGAGTCTTTTCAGATTTTCTTTTGTAACTACGCTGATGACTTTCAGTTGGTTCTCGATATCACTGGTGATTATGATGCTGACCAACAAACAATGAATATGGTTTACCTACTGATAAAGCAGTGGATGTCCACCAATTGGCTCTGCTTGAATGCCTTAAAGACAGAACTGATGCTATTTGGCCCCCGTCAGGCACTAACCCAGTTGGACCAAGAGTATGTAAGTTTCAGGATAGATGGCAGTTCTATTAAGGTTGTGCAGAAAGATAAAACTCTGGGCACCTTCATGGAAAATAGCCTAGACTGTGAAGCTCATGTCACAGCCATTACTAAGAGCACAAATTATCATCTTAAAGTGCTCAGGCAGGTCGCCCCTCTTATTTCAGTTGAAAATTGCACCAAACTTGGAAGAGCCGTTATTTTGCCACGTGTAGACTACTGCAATGCTCTCCTAGGTGGGGCCAGCAAAGCTAATATCCAAGAATTACAAAAAGTCCAGAATAAAGCCATCCGCATCATCTTCCAGATGAAACGTTCAAAACCTACTACGGCAGCTAGGAAAAAACTACACTGGCTTCCTGTGGAAACCAGAATCCAGTTTAAACTCCTAACTATCTGCCATAAATGCATTTTAGGGAATGCTCTGACTTATTTGAAGGACGTTGTTGGTATTTATCAGCCTAAAAGAAACCTTAAGTCAGCTGAAGACTTCTTATTGGGACAACATCGAGTGAAACGATCGTGTGGGCTCGGCAGGGCTTTTTCCACTCAAGGAGCGAAGACATGGAATGCGTTACCAGCTTCCTTGCATAAGACTAAGGATCTCCTTGCATTCTGGAAACAACTGAAAACATACCTCTTTAATTAGTATGTATTCTCGATAGCAGCTTGGTCACTATACCTGTCTCTCGGCGCCTGGATGCCTACGGGCTTTGGCGCAGTACAAGCATAAATAACAATAACAATGGCATTTTCCACCTGTGGCCATGCGCAAGCAAGGGGGTTGGGTGGGTGCCAAGCACCATGTACACTTCAAAAGGGATCTTCCTCACGGTGACCATTGTTCTCACGGCCTCCCCAGAGCCAGTGCCTCCAGGCTCCCCTCTTCCAACACCCCGCCCTGGCAATCCACATAAGTGTGTCTCACTTCTGCGGTGTTCCGGGCCTTTTCTGCTCACCCCATGCCCATCCTTCTCCCCTCCAGTATCAATGGCATTTCACACCTGTGGCCATGCGCATTCAAGGGGGCTGGGTGGGTGTGAACGGCCAGGGTGCCAAACACCATGTACACTTCAAAAGGGATCTTCTGCATGGTGACCATTGTTCTCATGGCCTCCCCAGACCCAGTGTCTCCAGACTCCACTTCTGCAAGACCGCATAACAAACACGTCACACATTCACATACACACCCACTTTTCTAATCCCTTACAAACACCTCGACATTTAACAGTATAACATATCTGTCTCATTAAGGTACCTGTTTGTCATGCAACTTGTTCCCCTGGATAGTTGCTCCTCTGCTTGCTTAATCGGCTTCTTTTTTCATCCAGGTAAGGGTGGTAGCTCACCGAATTTCCTTCTCTCTATTCATTGACTGCCGATCTCAATTTGTTTTTACTATTTCCACCAATTGTACCAGCCATTGTAATGTTCATTTAGCCCCCAAGTATTTTCATCTTGAAAAATGCCACATTGCATCTTTGTCCATTGTAATAGAATCGAATATTTCATGGGACATGTTTGTAAGCATGTTCCCTTTTGATGCATGAAAGTACATGCAATGGCCGAGTAACGTGTTGTGAATAGCGGTATACCAATCATATCTGTAAGACAGTTACCACCGTGTTCATTCGACAACGCTGCACATGTTTTCCCTCTTTGAAAAAAACTAATATTGCATAGAAAGCTGTACTATAATCACATCAATCACTGGTATACAGTAATTCTTTTGCATTATTTCTATATTTCTATAGAGGTCTAAGAGACAATTGAAGAATGCCAGCCGTTATGGTACTCAGTTGTCCTTCTAAGAGCCATCAAAAAAGTCTGGGCATGGTCCTGCATACATTCCCGAAGGATATTGATTTAATAAGAGAATAGGTTAAATACTATGGTTTTCGGGTGGACGAGATTGAAAGTAGAGCCCAGACAGTCTTGACGGACGTTAGGGCCATTTGATTCTGCATCTACAGCCGGCACTTTACTGACGATATGTACGACCGATCCGAGTACACTAAAAAGCGCTGACTCTGAATTCTTTGTAAATTGCTTTCACATGCAATTCCAACTGAATGTATGCACACGCTGCCTCCGCTGACTCCTGCGTGATGAATTAGCTGTGTTTGTTGTTATGTTGGACGATGGGCTGAATTAATAAGTACTATCAATGATCTCTCTATCTAAATCTGGTAGAGTACTGAAATGGTAACTTCATGAACCCATTCCAGCTTTCGGTGTATATTTACTTCAAAAGTGTCTTACTAAGGTTTCCATTGCTACAAGATAGTATTGAATGTTTACTATACTAGATTTCACTACACTACATCGGTCCCCTCTTTCCTGAGCCTCTAACAAATCTAAGAAGTATGACCATTATAAAATATTGCCATTGTGCCCTTTAAAAGTTGCATTGTTTTTGAAATCGGTTGCTTGACGTGTTCCTTTCTTGGCGTAGAGCACAGTTATGGAAGCAGAGACCCTCTCAAGTGAAGAAACCACTGACACGTCCAGTGTCCCAATGGTGAGTCCTACCGGCATGCACAAAGTGATATTCTCGAGCGTTGAATCTGCCTACACGTCTAATACAACTTTGTTTTTCCCTTGGCCCACTTTATGAAAATGCTCAGAAAATGAAGGAACAATATTCTGCATCAATTTTATTTCCAGAGTCAACATCAAGATTGCTTGCCTATCAAGTAATTTTATTATACTTGTCCTTTACGAAAATGTGTTATGCTTGCAATTTAAAATGAAATGAAAATGTTTGTGTGCTACCAGGTAAGTAACACTAAGTGGCATGTATGGGTGTCCAATTGTACAATTGTACAATTGTATGTACAATTGTTTGAATATCATTGTCACAGTTCCATTTTGCTGTTTTCACCCGTACTAAAACAAGTACTGCTGGAGTATGAGGTATGCGTACTTTCATTCTTATGCTGAATACATTGCAAAATGTTTGAGGGCAACATCACAATCAGAATGTTCTGCGCAGTGATCTCTGATGAAGCACATGTGTCATCTCTGAACGTTATCCGGGGGGAAATGTGAAAGGTATATTATGACTGTTTACAAGGGTATGTTCATATCTAATGTTTTCTTAGGGCTGCGAGAACAAAACTTGTAGTGTACGGTTCTTATTCATTTAACACTACTTTGTGTGTAAGTGCATAGTGCGATGAAAGATTGAAATTTTCAGTAGGATTCACTTTTACTTTTTTTTAATGAATATTCTGTTCAAGGATTGTACACAAGGTGTGGAAATAGAAGAGGAGGCACATGGACCAGGGGTGAACACCACCTAATATTGAATACTACTGGACATCACATTGCATTTGGAATGTTGTAATTTTTCCTATTCAATCAAGTTGGTTCTGTTTATATATTTGTAAAGATGTTGGTTTGCGATAAAATGAAATGTGGTGGATGTACACCATTTAAAACACAATTTTTTTCAGCTTGCTGGTGCGGTGGAAAGGGAGAAGGCCACAGTTTCCAAGAAAACAAAGAAAACAAGGGTTACAAACAAATGAGTTTGCTTTGTAGAACTTTTTAAGCTGTTGATTTATTCATATAATATTTTTGTTAATAAAGTGGTATCTGCTGTATGTGTGCTATGCAGACGTGTGATGCTTATGCCCAATGGCCGGAAACTGAATGTAATGTGACCGGCAATCCGTGCAAAGTGTCCATGGATCTTTGCTATCATATGACAACTTGACAAGCTGAGACTGAACACAAAGAAGATGCATTGCAATTCCTTGCAGACCCCTTGACACAATCTACACCCACCAAAAAATGTTCCACCAAAGAAACATTTGATTATATCTGTTTATCCAATTTGTGTGCAAATATCACAACCTGAAATAACAGAGATTGAAGCTTAAACGGAATGACCGAGGAACTTGCTAAAGATCTCAACTTCAGTTTGCCTAGTTTTGTCAATTTGTCCATCACAGCTGAATCACAAACCACATTAATGCCGGACGATTGGCTGATATAGGAGCAAAAATTGATTGTTTTTGAGAGCTGCATGCTAAAAATAATACAGGTGCTGAAATGTGTCCATACATTAACAAAAGGAACATATGCAGGGAGCCATTGGTGAATATATTTTGTGTATTACAAGGCACTAACCTGAAAATCCAAGCCAGCTGTGTCCACCTCATAGTACATTTTCATAGTCAGCTCAACCGATGCTGGACAACGTGCCAGCTGGAAATCTTCTATGTTCAGCAGCTTTACTTTTCAGCGGGTCTACTTTTGGTAAGAATTCCAGTTTCTGTAAATTTATGGGAGTTGAGTTCCTTGCAAAAACCCAGTACTTCAAATATCAAAGGCAATTCTTATTCCCAGCCATTAGTGAATCCTGGAAAGTTGAACAGATGTCAATCTAAAGCACATTCTGTGGCAAAGTTTTTCGGCTAGCTAGTGACAGACAGTGTGACAGCCCAGGAGTTTCAGCAAAGTACTTCACATACCACTTTCAAGACATGGAAAGTTAAATAATTGTGAGTTCGGAGATAGTGCAGGTGTCCGAATGTACATCTTCTGTGGCCATGGAGAAACGTGGTTTCATCAAATCCGTCGAATTTCTTCTATCGAGGGGGATGCAAATAGAGCTGATGGCCACTGACAGGCAGGTTTCAATAGCCAAGGCCATGCAAGAGCAGTTTTCACACATTCATCATCAATTCAATGTATGGCACGTTGCCAAATCAGAAAATAAAAACATTACAGCTGATGGTAGAAAAAAGGGTTCTGAAGAAATCTTAAAGTGGTGTCAGTCTATCAGCAACCATCTTTGGTGGAGCTCCAAAACTTATCATGGGTGTGTAGAAATTCTACTTGAGAAATGGCATTCATTGATGCACCATTCTTCCAACATACATTCATGGACAGAAAACCACCATTTTCACGAATGTGCAGATGGATTTTTATTTGAGTAGCAGAAACGAAAAACAAAGTGATTGGTGCCATGTTCACCTCCACACAAAGCTCTTGAGAAGATTGTGTACGATAAAATGCTTTCCAGAGACATGAAGGGACTCACAGAATTCTGTCATACTGGAGATTTGGAAATGTTCCACAATATCTGCCTAAAGTACAGGCCCAAAATGTTGCATTTTGGCATAGACGGTATGAAAGGCAGAACAAGACTAGCTATTCTTGCGCACAATGAGAAAGTTGGGAGGGAACAAGCGAAAACTGCAGGACATTTTCGAGATGCACCGTTACCTCAAGGCCTTCACAAAATGAAGTAAACAGTGGGAGGTTAAGTCAATATATCAGGATATGGAATTCGAATTTGTGAAAGATTTGACATTGAATGTGTTGGTCATGCATCCTCATGCAATCTGCTTACAGTTACATTTTCTATATGTTCCCCAATGTTTGTACATTGTACATCAACAATTGAATGCAATTACACTAACTTTCGATGCTACAAGCAGTATTAAAAAATATTTAATTACGCAGATTAAATTTGGTGTATGATTCATGTTTCATTCACCTTCCCTTCATCGATATTTATGTTCCTTGAATGATAAGATATAGCGATTGCTATTTGTGACATATTTGAAAATGGAATTGCCCTAGCACATCGGTGCTGCACTGCCCATTTCGATTGCTGAAATAATGATGGGCAAATTAGATACTAGCCATCAGTCAATGGGACACTGATACTTGGTGTTTGCCAAACCCTTAATTCTTGACCCAAACCGCATACACATATGCAGTGCTTGGCACTGAAAGCCTATGGTGGGTAAGATTTTCATAGCAATGTTCAATCGACTGACCTGTGTCAACCCCCTAACTTCCCAAAGGTTCTACCTTAGTAGTTTTCTAATTTTTTTAAATACCTCTGCGATTAGGCCCCTTTTAACTCTCTCTGATACTATTTCAGTATTTTGATGTGTTAGTTTTTTGGGATTTTCAATAGCTCTACATAGCACAGCTATGCATCCAAAATATCATTTTCGAAGGTATTGTCTTTGTCAACATTTTGGCAATTAGTGTCTGCTGTTGCTGGGTTTCCATACAGTGTGACTCCATGTTTTGCTCTGCATGTGCCCCTGCTTGTGTTCTTCCCTTGTGTTTTTCACAGCCCCCTCCAACACCATTCTTCTTCTTACCTCTGCCTACCAACTCCCTTCTGCTCTCTGTCTCGCCGATCTTTTGTAACTGTTTCTCCACGACTAGCCTGCTCTCCTCACTAAATCTGGTAGGAAGAAGTTTACTAAGGACTTCTTGGTCTCCAACCCCAGCCTCCATATCGCTGATACCTATACCTGTGCTACGCCCAGGTGAACCCTTGGTGACATCCTCTTTGTTTTTCCCTCGCCACACCTATGGACTCTACATATGGTCTTTGTCATATGTCCTTTCTCTTCTTCTCACATTATTGGTGGCACCCGGCGGTAGGCCCTCTTGGCCTCCTTCCACTCTGTGCAAGGTCATCATTAATGTTTACTTAATGACTCTTAATTAAGAAGTCTCCTTGTTAAAGTCTCCTTCTTGGAGAATTTAACATCCAACTGGATACTTCGTGTACTTCCTAAGGACACAAATAAAACTGCTCTCCTGAGCATCCCTGAGGACATGCTTGCCAAACTTGATTCCTTCACCCCCTGTGTCCTCATCTTACTCGATCGCTACTCTGCTTTTGACATGGCCAACCCTACCACCCTTTTCCCCCTTCTCCATGATAATCGCAGTTATCACCGATCATGCCCTGGATTGGCTAACTTCTTTCCTCTCCGATCGACCCTCCCTGTTCCAATTTGGGTCCTTCTTCTACTCTATCTCTATCTGCTTTTTCTCCCCCTATCCCCAGCTGATCTGCTGACTCAAACTGTGCTGGTTGCCAGGATACCGTCTGACCCTTTGATCTTGGGGCCAAGTCCCCTCCCTGCTAGTTGCCCACCTGCACTCCCCCTCTGACAACACTTGCACTCAGGGACTGTTTCTGTATCCCTACAGCACCCAAACAGCAATTGACACCTTTTGTCTGCACTTTCCCTTGCACTTTCCACAGGCTGTCCGTGTTTTTCATTTACTGGATTCTTGGATTTGCCCTTATCGTTGGAGCATATTTTGACGATTACTCATAGACGAGACAAAAGCACAACCTGTATGCAGGATAGTAATATCTAACCACTTTGTCCCATGAAATATCAGGGTGTGCAATCAAGGTTGCATTATTGAAAACTTTCCAAGGGTAATTGGTTCGCTTTTCTATAGATAATATTCCCAGTTCCGTTACAATGCCATCTGTCTGTTGTCCCATTTCTGAGTCAATTAATCCTAACTTTGCGAGCTGTACCGACTTCTCAGCGCTAACCTTTCATGCACATCGTAGTCTAAAATAATCCTCCAATGTGTGTTCATTGTGTGTGGTTATGTTTGTTATTCTGTTTCATCCTGTGCAGAATTGCAACATAAATTAGAATAAAGAACAGATACTAAAATATATTTTTATTCTGTTATCTACACAGATATATTGTACCGTTCTGCATATGCCATAGTTTCCAGCTGCTGTCGGATGGCTTTTTCAACCAACAATGGCAGATATGCCTAAATGCATCATTCTGTAACGCTCACCTGACTCCCACGGAGGCGCTGGCCTGGTTCGCGCTGCAGTGATTTTCGGATTGGTGAGAACCAAACTTGCTTGGCTTCCAGGTAAGTTTTTTGAAAAGAGGTTCCCCTTGTGTCCATTCATTAATGTACTAATGCTAGTGTCTTTTTCCCCATAGGGGCCGGGGTACAGGTAGAGAATGCCGGGGAACAGGCACCGACCCGAGATGAGAGGTGAAATCCTTGTAGAAATCAGGTAAGTCTTTAATGAGCGTTTTTTGGTAATGTCTTTTCATTCGCTCTTTAACGCTGATGTCTCTTTTTCCCCTTAGGGGCCGGGGTCCGGAAATGCCGGGATGCGGCGCGGACCCGAAATTAAGAGGGAATGAATCAACAGGTAAGTCTTAACATGGAGATTTAGCTTTCCTTATCCCCTTCTCTCTCTCACCTTTTGTTCTGGTCTTTTTCTCCCTAGGCGCTGGGGCGTGACTGCGAATCCGCATGAACGCTGCTGAACATGGAGGCGCCCTGTAAAGGTGAGTGGAATGCGGCGCTGCAGCGATCGACGCGATGAGCTTTTAAATAAAAGTCTTCTTTTTCAGGATTGTCGGCGAGATGTCTCCGGGATGCGGATTTAGCAGGTAAGGACTTTTCCTTCTTCTGTTCTCTTCTTCTCTTCCTTTGCAGGTGATCCAGGATGCTGGCAGGCGTGGCAGAAGTCAGGATGCAGGAGCAGACACGGTGAGCGTCCAGCTGCTAGATGCAGAACAACGCGATGCACGTGTGGCTGTTCGGGTGGGGTTTAAATAGCCTTGGAAGAAGTTCCAGGTATGTATCCTTCCTCCAATCAGGTATGTATCCTTCCCCGACCACGCCCGGATGGTAAATTAGCCCCACAGGTAAAGTAGTTCCTTTCAGGCCTCAAGGAGGCCGGGATCCTGCAGAATGGTCTGCATCAGGTAAGTGCACCCAAGCACTTCCATAATGAGCCTGGCGCCTATGGCGCCAGGACTGATGTCTTTTATGAGCCTGGCGCCATAGGCGACAGGACACTGTCCAAAGGGCCCCTATATGGGGTTGCTGGGTCCTTCCTTGGGGACTGGATGTCCGCTTTCGGGGACGCAGGGCTTGAACCGGCTCCCCGGGAGCGGGCATCATGACACATTCAGCATCACCATCATGTGGGACGATAGCCCGGGACCGATATGCCCTTTGGCCGTACCAGCGACAAAGAGCAACCTCTGATCATTAACGGTGTAGCAAGAATGTGATGAGTCGAATCCACATCTTCTCCCGAAAGGAACACCATGTGCGTCATTTTAAACTTTTGCCACTCAAGCCTAAGGACACACAACTATTGGTGGTTCATTGCAATCAGTGTATCTCAATGTGGTTTTTGGAGTGTTCTTTGATAAATAAAAGCACTTGTGACATTGCAGATTAATGATGTTTTCTGTAAAAATGTTGGTAGCAAATTCTATTTGGGACGCGCTGTGACAGTGTGTTGATCTTCCGTGTTCTGCGTCAACTGACGTTATTACGAGGGTGAGGACTGGGCGCATTTGGCTAGGCTGTGCACTAACATCATGAAAATAGGTGGAGCATATCATTTGGAATAGCGATGTCAGCTTCAGGGGCGGGGGATATGATTTAGTGCCGCAGGGGCACTCAACCTTAGTGCGATGCAGCAACGGATAAGATTTGCACAAGATGGCCGGGCCTGACTCCTTGTTTTCGCATCTGTAAAAGTGAGGAAAACTAAGGTAAGATGCTCAGGAAAGTGTTTTACAATCGATCACTGAATGCTGAAAAACACATGCACGAATGATGGGGACAATAATTTTTTTGAGCGCACCATATCTTTAACGAAACCTACCTAATCAGGTTTAATTAATTAATACATAACAGATTCTGTTCTATTGGTTAAAATCTTCACAAAAAATCTAACATTCAGAGCTGATTAAAAAAATTGTCCTATAGTTCTTGGGTAATTCATTGTCTTTCTTATGTTTGGAATAGGGGATCAAAAGGTCTTCAGTAAAGGAACCCAAAGATTTACTGATCTTCGAAGAGAACTTGTATAAAGATTCTAGTTTTGGTGAGAGGGTAAAAGAAAAAGGCACAAAAAAAGTACATGGAAAATCCATCGGGCCCAGGAGTTCTGCCTTTCTTAAGGTCTTTAATGGCTTTGACGTTTTTAATTAACATGAATAGGGCTATTAAGGCTACTTAACCATAGGCGCCAGGACACTGTCCAAAGGGCCCCTATATGGGGTTGCTGGGTCCTTCCTTGGGGACTGGATGTCCGCTTTCGGGGACGCAGGGCTTGAACCGGCTCCCCGGGAGCGGGCATCATGACAGCACTCCCCCCCAAGGCCCCTCCCAAGGTTGTTCCCTCCGGGGGTTTTGGTTTGTCTTGGAAGAGTCGGTGGAATTTCCTGACTAATCGAGGTGCATGCACATGGTCGCTGGGTTCCCATGACCTCTCCTGAGGTCCGTACCCCTTCCAATCAATTAGGTAGAACAGTTTTGACCTAAACATTTTTGAGTCTAAAATGTTCTTCACTTTGAAGTCGGGCTCCCCATCTATTAGAATAGGTTCTGGAGGTTTGAGTAGTTGGGTTCCGGGTACCACTGGTTTCAGAAGTGACACATGAAAAACAGGGTGAATTCGCATACTAGCTGGTAAATCAAGTTTAACAGCCACTGGGTTAATTATTGCCGTAATAGAATAAGGTCCCAGATATTTTAGGTTAAAAGTTCGAGGCCCTTTGAGTGGTAAATGTCTGGTAGCTAACCACACTTGATCCCCAATCTTATACGGAGGTGCTTCACTCCGATGTAGATCAGCATTCTCCTTGTATTTTCTCTTGGCTTGTTGTAAATGCGTAGTTGCCTCTTTGAAGGCTTGGGTAATTGTAGAATGCAGACGTTCTACTGCAGGCATTCCGAGGTTCTGAGGTGAGTCAAGGTTTGAGGTTCGAGGGTGATGCCCAAACAAAGTATAAAAAGGACTGTGGCCAGTTCCAGAGTGTACCGAATTATTATATGCGTATTCGGCTATCCAAAGAATGTCTTTCCAGTTGCTTTCAGATTGCTGTAACATACACCGTAAGTATTGCTCAAGGGTCTGATTTGTCCTCTCGGTCTGACCATCGGTCTGAGGGTGGTGACTGGTCGATAATCTTACGTCGATCTGCGCCATTTGACAACATTTGCGCCAGAAGTGGGAAATGAATTGGCTTCCCCGGTCAGAGATTAGTATAGATGGGAATCCATGTAGCCGAACAATATTTTCGAGGAATTCTTTGGCTAGGACAGAAGCTGAAGGTAAACCTTTCAAAGGAATAAAGTGGGCCATTTTGGAAAACAAATCCACAATTACCAGAATAGTATTATACCCCGAACAAGGAGGCAGGTCCGTAACAAAATCCATTGATAGGGTGTGCCAGGGTGCTGGCGGTATGTCTAGAGGTTGAAGGAGACCGGCTGGTCTTTTCTTTTGACTTTTATTTTGGGCGCAAACACCACAGGACATTACAAAAGATTTAACATCTTTTCGCCAAGAGGGCCACCAAAATTGTCGTTTCACCTTTTCGTCTGTCTTGGCAATACCGGGGTGTCCCTCTATTAATGCATCATGATAACCGGAAATAACTAGTTTGTGTAATTCCTTATGTGGCAGGAATAAGCGTCCTTGGAAATAAGGTAAACCATTATCTATGGTAAAGTCTGATCCCTTTTGTATCCAATCCTGTAAGGTTGTATGGTCCAGGAGTTGTTTCACTCAGGCAAGAATGTCTTCAAGTGTCTGTAACGAAGTCATGCCTAGAATCCTCTGTTCGGGAATTATTGGTACTGGTTCTGAGTTTGTATCAGATTCTCCCATTCCAATTCGGGATAAGGCGTCTGCTTTGCCATTCTTGCAGCCAGGTCGATAGGTAATCACGAAATCAAATTCAGCGAAAAACAAAGCCCATCGGAGCTGCCGTGATGAATGAGCCTTGGCGATTTTCAAATACTGTAAATTCCAGTGATCAGTGATCACTGTGATGGTATGTCGAGCGCCAAGCAGATAATGCCGCCAGGCTTTAAAAGCGGACTTAATGGCTAACAGTTCTTTGTCCGTGATTGCATAATTAACCTCGGGTGCCGAGAATTTTCTGAACCAAAATGCTACGGGATGCAGTTGGTTGGTTTCGGGATCTCTTTGTGACAGGAAAGCTCCCATGGCTAGGCTGGATGCGTCAGTATCGACGACATAAGGGAGATCTGGACGCGGGCGTTTCAATATAGGTGCAGAGGTAAACTTAGCTTTTAAATCCTGAAATGCCTGCTCGGCTTCTTCAGACCATTCAAAACGTTTATTTTTCCTCAAGAGTGCAGTAATGGGTTGTACCACGCTTGAAAATTCCGGGATAAACCTGCGATAGAAATTGGCAAAGCCGAGCATGCTTTGAACCCCTTTTACAGAGCTAGGTGATGGCCATTTGAGGATGGCATCCACTTTTCTTGAGTCCATTCGGACTCCTTTGGGTGTCAGGATGAAACCTAGAAACTCGACTTCTGTGGTATGGAAAACACATTTCTCCAATTTAGCAAACAGTTTGTGTTGGCGCAGTTTTTCAAGTACTGCCCTGACGTGTTTTCTGTGATCAGATTCCGAAGAGAAGTACACCAGAATGTCATCGATATATACGACAACACAAACATCGAGTTCCCGAAGGACATCATTCATGAAGTATTGGAAGGCAGCCGGCGCGTTACACAATCCGAAAGGCATCACCTAGTACTCGAATAATCCGTATTTAGTATGGAAGGCAGTTTTCCATTCGTCGCCTTCTTTAACTCGTACCAGATGATAAGCCCCCCGGAGATCTAACTTGGTGTATATGCAAGCGTCCTTCACCTGGTCAAGGAGTTCAGGGATCAGAGGCAGAGGATAACGGTTTTTAACCGTTATCTGGTTCAATGCGCGGTAATCGATACAAGTTCTAAGGTCGCCTTCTTTTTTGGGCACGAAGAACAAAGCCGAGGATGCCGGGGACTTTGACGGGCGAATAAAACCATTTGCTAGGTATTGATCCAAATATTGTCTCAAATGCAGATTCTCAGGTTCGGTAAGGGCATAAATCCTGCTACAAGGGGGTTGTGCACCGGGCACCAGATCGATTTGGCAATCGTACGATCTGTGAGGAGGTAACGTGCTGGCCTGTTCCTTTTGGAAGACGTCCTGAAAGTCTTGGTATTCCGGAGGTAGTTGCATGGAGGCAGAGGTTACAGATGCTAGATTAATCTTCAGGTTTTCTGGGTAGCAGGTTTGTGTACAATCCGGGAAGGTTATTCTCTTAGCTCGCCAATCAATTCGAGGATTATGTGTCTCTAACCAAGGGATTCCAAGAATAACCTGAAACTGTGGAGCCTTGATTACATCAAACACAACACCCTCCCGATGGCCATCGGGACCAATAAGAGTCACCTCAGTAGTAGAATGTGTTACCGGTCCAGAGGCAATTTCAGTTCCATCGACTGTGGTGATGACATCTTTGCTGGTTTTAGGATGGAGAGGGAGGTTAATCCTAGAGACCAATTCACGATCCACATAGTTTCCAATAGCCCCACTATCGATGTGTGCCTTTATTGCATGCAACCGCTTAGGCTGTTCTGGATCTACGAGAACCATTGGCACAATGAAATGTGAGGTCTGAGAGTTAGCTTTCAAGCTCGGCAAGCGGACCCCTACACTTGTCGGGCGGAGTCGTTTCCCGAAACAGAGTCTTCATGGTTTTTATCAGCGGCTCCTACCACCATTCGGGGCGTTTTTGCTGGGCAATCTCGTAGAAAGTGTCCAGAATTCCCACAATAAAGACATCATTTTAACTGCCGCCTCCTTTCACGTTCCTTTTGAGTTAAGGGTCCTTTAACCCCTCCAATTTGCATAGGCTCAGAGACATCAACTCCCTTGGGATTAGCATGGGTCTTGACCAACACCCGGGTCTCAAACCTGGACCGATCTGCTTTTCTGATTTGAAGTCTGTGATCCAATTGGACCACTAAGTCTATATACTCTGTGCATTCTTGGGGCGGATTTACAACTTGGGCCAAGACATCTTTAAGTTCTCAGCGTAGGCCTCGATAAAACAACATGACTCTTTTTTCCTCTGGCCATCCCGTTTCCACAATTAGTCTATTAAAGGTTGCAATATAGGATAGGAGGTCCTGATTGCCCTGTCGCAGGGATAGAAGTTCGTCATCCAGAGACTGCCCCTTAGAGTGTCGAGCAAATAACCTTTCCATGCTTGCTTGAAACCTTTGAAAATCACGGAGAATCGGGTCATTTTGAGTAACCAGTGGAACTGACCAATCGGCAGCGCAGCCGCTGAGATATGACAATACAAAGGCTACCTTGGTCTGATCATTAGGGAAGGCCCCAGGTCTGCATAGGAAGTGCAAACGACACTGATTCATGAATACCGCGAATCGTTTGGGGTCCCCAGCAAAGCGTTCGGGTGGGGCCAGCGGCATGTTTCCAGGTAGATTAATCTACACAGGGTTACTGGCAACCACAGGACGGGGTTCCCTCCGGAACTGGGTAGAGGAGTTTGCCCAGCTTGACCTTGCAAAAGCTGTCTGGCCAGGTCATCAGTTCTTTCCTTTGATATTATTAATTCCCTCCTGAGGGCATTAGTCTCTTGACGAGCGGCATGTACTTCGGCCCGTAATTCCCCCAGTAATTGGGCCAACTGATCAGTCTCAGAACTTTCCATAGCGCCTGGGTGGGAATTTGTAGGAAGGCTTTGCGTTCTGTAACGTTCACCTGACTCCCACGGAGGCGCTGGCCTGGTTCGCGCTGCTGTGACCTCTTTTAAGGTGATGCGCAGGGTTCGGAAGACGGACTGGACCGGGCCCCCAAATCTGGCTTGTCTGGCTCGCAGAAGTATCCTTCTATAGGCGAAAATAGGGGATTAACTGTCTGCGGGGTAATGCAATCAGCCTCCCACTTTCCCCTCTCACCCTCCTCGAAACCCTTCTGTGATTCCTCGTAGCGTCTCACCTTAGGGTCTGGAAGGACGAGCTCTCCATCCTGCTTCTGATGCAGGGGCGCGGTGGTATCCAGTTACTTCACTGGATTTTCGGATTGGTGAGAACCAAACTTGCTTGGCTTCCAGGTAAGTTTTTTGAAAAGAGGTTCCCCTTGTGTCCATGCATTAATGTACTAATGCTAGTGTCTTTTTCCCCATAGGGGCCAGGGTACGGAATGCCGGGGAACAGGCACCGACCCGAGATGAGAGGTGAAATCCTTGTAGAAATCAGGTAAGTCTTTAATGAGCGTTTTTTGGTAATGTCTTTTCATTCGCTCATTAACGCTGATGTCTCTTTTTCCCCTTAGGGGCCGGGGTCCGGAAATGCCAGGATGCGGCGCGGACCCAAAATGAAGAGGGAATGAATCAACAGGTAAGTCTCAACATGGAGATTTAGCTTTCCTTATTCCCTTCTCTCTCTCACCTTTTGTTCTGGTCTTTTTCTCCCTAGGCGCTGGGGCGTGACTGCGAATCCGGATGATCGCTGCTGAACATGGAGGCGGCCTGTAAAGGTGAGTGGAATGCGGCGCTGCAGCGATCGATACGATGAGCTTTTAAATAAAAGTCTTCCTTTTCAGGATTGTCGGCGAGATGTCTCCGGGATGCGGATTTAGCAGGTAAGGACTTTTCCTTCTTCTGTTCTCTTCTTCTCTTCCTTTGCAGGTGATCCAGGATGCTGGCAGGCGTGGCAGAAGTCAGGATGCAGGAGCAGACACGGTGAGCGTCCAGCTGCTAGATGCAGAACAACGTGAAGCACGTGTGGCTGTTCGGGTGGGGTTTAAATAGCCTTGGAAGAAGTTCCAGGTATGTATCCTTCCTCCAATCAGGTATGTATCCTTCCCCGACCACGCCCGGATGGTAAATTAGTCCCACAGGTAAAGTAGTTCCTTTCAGGCCTCAAGGAGGCCGGGATCCTGCAGCATGGTCTGTATCAGGTAAGTGCACCCAAGCAATTCCATAATGAGCCTGGCGCCTATGGCGCCAGGACTGATGTCTTTTATGAGCCTGGCGCCATAGGCGCCAGGACACTGTCCAAAGGGCCCCTATATGAGGTTGCTGGGACGCAGGGCTTGAACCGGCTCCCCGGGAGAGGGCATCATGACACATTCAGCATCACCATCATGTGGGACGATAGACCGGGACCGATATGCCCTTTGGCCGTACCAGCGACAAAGAGCAACCTCTGATCATTAACGGTGTAGCAAGAATGTGATGCGTCGAATCCACATCTTCTCCCGAAAGGAACACCATGTGCGTCATTTTAAACTTTTGCCACTCGAGCCTAAGGACACACAACTATTGGTGGTTCATTGCAATCAGTGTATCTCAATGTGGTTTTTGGAGTGTTCTTTGATAAATAAAAGCACTTGTGACATTGCAGATTAATGATGTTTTCTGTAAAAATGTTGGTAGCAAATTCTATTTGGGACGTGCTGTGACAGTGTGTTGATCTTCCGTGTTCTGCGTCAACTGACGTTATTACGTGGGTGAGGACTGGGCGCATTTGGCTGGGCTGTCCACTAACATCATGAAAATAGGTGGAGCATATCATTTGGAATAGCGATGTCACCTTCAGGGGCGGGGGATATGATTTAGTGCCGCAGGGGCACTCAACCTTAGTGCGATGCAGCAACGGATAAGATTTGCACAAGATGGCCGGGCCTGATTCCTTGTTTTCGCATCTGTAAAAGTGAGGAAAACTAAGGTAAGATGCTCAGGAAAGTGTTTTACAATCGATCACTGAATGCTGAAAAACACATGCACGAACGATGGGGACAATAATTTTTTTGAGCGCACCATATCTTTAACGAATCCTACCTAATCAGGTTTAATTAATTAATACATAACAGATTCTGTTCTATTGGTTAAAATCTTCACAAAAAATCTAACATTCAGAGCTGATTAAAAAAATTGTCCTATAGTTCTTGGGTGATTCATTGTCTTTGTTATGTTTGGAATAGGGGATCAAAAGGTCTTCAGTAAAGGAACCCAATGATTTACTGATCTTCGAAGAGAACTTGTATTAAGATTCTAGTTTTGGTGAGAGGGTAAAAGAAAAAGGCACAAAAAAAGTCCATGGAAAATCCATCGGGCCCAGGAGTTCTGCCTTTCTTAAGGTCTGTAATGGCTTTGACGTTTTTAATTAACATGAATAGGGCTATTAAGGCTACTTAAATCAATGTTCACAGGATGATTATGGTTTAAACAGTCAAAAAAATAATTGAAGTCAATATTAGAGTGTATGTGGTCTGAGGAATATAACATTTTTAACAGCAGATAATCTAGATCTTTCTTTTTTGATTTTGAGATATGAGGCTAGAGTTTTGCCTGCTTTGTTTGATGTGTGATATATTTTGGATTTAAACTTTAGCACAACAGCACAAGCGTGTTCTGTCAGTTTTTTATTAATAGAGAAGCGAAGAGCAATAATCGGTCCAAGCAGAGCACCATTCACTTTAGTATTGTATTTTATCTCTAAAACCCACAATTGACCATGAAGAGCATCTAAATCCCTTTTTGCCTCCTTCTTTCTCTTGGCTACATAATCACATAATATGCCCCCTGCTTTATATGCATCCCAATTATTCGCTGGGGAGGTGTCATCATCTTTATTGATTTGAAAGAAAAAAATGTGAAAGTCAAGAAAAGATCAAAATTAATGTCTTGAAGTAATGAGTTTTTAAATCTCTACCTGCTTATGCCATTTCTAACACATCCCAATTCTATTATAGTTATTACAGGAGAATGATCTGATATAACTGAACATTCAATAGTGGAGTCAATTATTGCATGTGCTAAGGATTTGGCAACACAAATGTAATCAATACAAGAAAGTGATTTATGTTAAGTGAAAGGTGAAGTCCATATCTGTAGGGTGCGAAAACCTCCATGAGTAAACACCATCAATTTCCATTGAACATTTTGTAAATTCAGTGTGTGATTTGCTATTTTTAAATTGACAGGGGGATCTTTTATCTAGAAAAGGATCAATAATGCTATAAAAGTCCCCACACAGTACCAGATTAGGGAGGTCAGATTGTAAAGTCATTGGTTTCAAATCACACCAGAACCTGGGGTCGGGCTTAGTGGGCCCATGGATATTAAGAATCGAAGAGATGTGAGAGTCAATTGATGTGGCGGCTGTTCAATTTCAATAGGGGGTGTACATATATTCCACTAATTAGCTTGAACAGAGTAGTGTAGTGAAGTATCACAAAACCATCAAGCTGTCTTCGGGGGTGGGGGCTCTGCCATAAAAAAAGTTTAAATGATGGATTAAAATGGTCCATTTTCAGTAGATTTTCTATGACGAATTGGGTAAAAGGTTGCAGTTTACAATCAGTTTTGTAGGGTAACACATTAGGCACCGCTCCTCCAGTGAATTTCCAGCGTTCCTGTTGCCAGGGCAGTGTGATGTTTTGGGCCCTGCCCCCCGCATTGGCCAATACAACTGCTGGACTTGTTACATCACTTCCTGCCTGGGAAAAGCCCAGGTGAAGTCAGGCAAAGTCCCTGCTGTCTGAGGCAGCACGGAATCACGGCTTCTGGTGACTTGAAAGCTTCGAGAGACCTTTATCTTCACCCGGTTGTGAGGGCTGTGCACGCGTTCTACAGCTCACTGCAATGTTGTGCAGATTATAATCTGCCGGCCTGCTCCTCTGGTGAATTCCTCAGCGTTCCTGTTGCCAGGGCAGCGTGATGTTGTGTGCCACGCCCCATGTGTTGGCCAATCCAATTGCTGGACTTGTTACATCACTTCCTGCCTGGGCCAAGCCCAGGCAAAGTCTAGCAATGTCCCTGCTGTCTGCAGCTGTCCATGGTGGGCAGCGCCTCTGTCTTCATGTGGCTTTGCTCTTCAGACCAGGATACTATGCAATCTAAGGTTCACATTGGCATTTCATCAGTGACCATGGTTTCATACCCCATTTTGTTAATATTGTTGGTTGCCTCATCTTTTATGTTATTTATGCCAGTTTTTACTGCAGATGTTAGGCACCCTTTTACGATGCGCAACATTGCTAACCTGATTTATCCTCCTTATACTCCTAAATCTACGGCTCTGCACTTTGGATTATGGAATGCCAGATCTATATGTAATAAATCAACCACAGTACTTGATTTTCTATTCTTGAACCTACATATTTTATGTATTACTGAAACTTGGATTACAGCTACCAACACTGTTATATCTGCATCACTCACTACTTCTGTTACATTTTTTTGCCACACCACTCATATTTCTACCCGGGGAGGTGTTACTGGAATTGTATATCATGTGTCCTTTTCTCTTTTTCCTCATAATCTTATTCTCCCTTCTTTTTCTACATTTGAATTTTCATACTTTATTTTTTCTGCAGCTTCGTCTCTATCCTCAATTTCAATTTTATTGGTTTATCATCCTCCGGGTCCTGTAAGCTTGTTTTGTGAAGACATTGATGTATTGTTTTCTTTTTTGCTTCCCACCACCTTTTCCTCTTATAGTTCTTGGTGATTTTAATCTTCATCTTTTGACCACTCATTCTACTCTTCCATTTCTTTCTATTCTTGACTCTTATTATCTTAAGCCTCTCTGCACTCTTCCTTCTCATATCTCTGTCTCTAGCTTAGGTCTTATATTTACTTCTTCTATTTCTACATCTTCTGTCCTTGCTTCCGGTCTACTTATCTGACCATCACTGTCTTCTGTTTTCAATTCTTCCTGTTCCACCATCTAGTAGTCTTAGTTCTGCAACCCCTCCTTCTTACACACATCATGATTTTATGTAAGTTTAATACCACACTTTTTATCTCTACTAGTACCTCTAAGTTGGTGTCTCAAGCATTGTTCTCCAATGTAACAGCTAACGATGCTGCTACTACTCTTTCTTCTTCCCTTTCTGCATCTCTTGATTAACTTTATCCTTCTTCTTCATTTTACCCGTCTCGTAAACCTCCCCAGCCATGGCTTTCCTCTCATCTTCGCCCAATGCGACGTGTCCTTAGCCGCCTAAAAAGGAGCTGGCTAAAATTGAAAATATCTGAGAATTACTTTTCTTATGTATCCTATCATGCACTTTATGATAACTGCCTTCTCTCAGCTAACAAGTCTTATTTCTCTGATTTACTTCAATCACATTCCTCTCATCCAAAGCAGCTCTTTCAAACTTTGTCTTGATTACTTTCAACCCCTATTCCTGATCCTTCCACTTATTCTAGTCTAATTGCTACAGATCTTGCTCTCTATTTTACTTCTAAAGTTTCTTCTTTTCGCTCAGCTATTAAATCCTTTCCTAGTCAGGCCTATTCTTTGTCTCTTGTTTGAATTTTTGGTACCTCCCAAAGAAATATTCTCTAGATGTACTCCTACTTCTAATAAAGTCACTCTTTTTCTTCTTGCTCATGCTCATCCTATATCTTCTTTTTCGGATCTACTCCCATATGTGCTTGTATCTAAAATCTATCCTTTACTCGTTTCTTATCTTACTATTTTATTTAATTCTCCTCTTTCCACCTCTGCTTTTCCGTTATCATTTAAGCATGCTACTATTATTCCAATTTTGAAAAAGCCTCCTGCTAACATATCTTCTGCTTCTAACATTCGTCCTATATATCTTTTGCCTTATCTCTCAAAAATTCTCGAATGAATAGTTTATCCTCAGGTTTCTCCTTTCATTCCTCGTAATTCTAATCTTCCTCGTTTCCAATCTGGGTTTCGTCCAGGATACTCTACTGAGACAGCTCCTCTGCCTGTCCTGGATTCTTTGCACTCACACTAAACAGTCATCTCTTCTTATACTTCTGGATCTTTCTGCTGTATTCAATACTGTTGATCACACTCTTTTATTGTCTGCTCTTTCTTCTTTTGGGTTCTCCGGTTCTACCTTAGCTTGAATGTTCTCTATCCCAAAGAACCTTCTTGGTTTTCTGGGCGGGGTGTTCTTCTGAAATACAGTCACTCACTTGTGGTGTTCCGCAAGGATCAGTTCTTGGCCCTTTCATTTTTTCTCTCTATACTTCTTCACTAGCAGGGGTTATTTCTTCTTTTGGGTTTTCGCATCACTTTTACTCTGATGACACACAGTTCTTTCTTTCATTTACTCTCTTTACAGATGATATTCACCTTAAACTTAGCGCTTGTCTATTGGCTATTCAATCATGCATGTCTGATCACTTTTTATTTCTTAATGTTGCAAAGACTGAGGTCATCTTTTTTCCTGCCTCTAATATTTCATCTTCTATCTCACCCTCTTTTGTATCCGTTCCTCCAGCTCAGTCACCCATCTCATCAGTGGCTCGAAATTTAGGTCTTTTCCTTGATTCTGATCTTTCCTTTGTACATCATATCACATTATCTGCCCGTTCTTGTCGATTTCATCCTTATAACCTTTGCAAAGCTTGTTCTTTTATCACATTCAATGCCACAAAGCTATTGGTGTCTGCTCTAATTTTTTACCTGAATTTTTATTGTTCTTCTGCACTATATGGACTTGCTATTTCTCGTTTGGCTCCACTAAAATCAGTTTGCAATGCTTATATACGTACTCTCTGTCTGCTCGCTCCTTGTGATTCTATTTAAATTTCTCTCATAAAAATTGGATGGCTTTCCTTTCATCACTGTCTCAAATTTAATTTTCTATGTTCAGTATTTAAAGCTCTTCATGGTCTTGCTCCTCCCTATCTTTCTTTGCTTGTTTCTTTTTATTTTCCCTCCCGTTCACTTCGTTCAGCTTCTCATTATCTTCTCATAGTCCCAGGTCCTCCTTGTACTCATTCTCGTTTCGGTTCTTTTTCTCTCTTAGCACCTCTAAATTGAATCCTCCCTTTTCCTCTTTGCTATAATACTGTCTATTCATCTTTCCCGGGTCGCCCTAAGATCCCATCATTTGTCATCTGATTAATGAACGTTGTTGCAATTGTTGTACAATTTCTGTTTTAAGCATTTTTCGGTACCGTTTTTACTCCTATGTTCAACGCTTTGGATTAAGGTGCTATATAAATCTAAATAAAATACAAACAAAAAGATGCCATGTTACCAACATTACACGTGAGCATTTTCCAAATAATTTTCAGGATGTAGCTGCCCACAATATATGCCAAAATGATCACTGTCAGAGAGCATTTGGGTTCACTTTGCCTATTTATCCCTGAAACATCTCCATTATGGCTTTGCCCAATAAGCCCAAGGCCACTACTATGCCAGCAACTGTAAGAATACAGCTTTCTTGGCTTTGCCCAATAATGCTAGTACTGTAATCGTAAGAAGACTCCTGTATTTGCTTTATTCCCCACATAGAGACACACTCATACTTTGCCCATGATTTGTATTTGTATTTTGTTTATTTGTATAGCGCATGCGGGCCCTTGGGCATGTGGGCGCATAATGTGATTGAGGTGGTTACATACATTAGAAAAGAACAGTTCTTACTGTTACATGCGTGCAAAAGCAATGAAAATTTACAAGTAGGTATATACAGTTATATAGTTACCAATTTACAGAAATGCAATGAACATAAATGATGCAGTAATAATACAAATGTAACAAAATATATCCATGATGGCTGTGCCAGTATATACCAGAATCCCTGTGTCAGAACCTGCTTACATTAGATTTGGCCATAATGCACTATTACCTGTGTAATAAACTGTGCGAATATGCATTCCATCACTACCAAAGCAAAGAGGCTATAAAACAGACTGAAAATTGCAGGACCTGAAGACCATGATGTAGGAAAGCAGTGCACTCCCTACCTAGTAGTACTGCTTATATTTTTACCAATAATAATTACAAAAACCTACTACTCACACATAAGGCTCTTTTTCCCATGATTACTAGTTAAATGGGTGTTCATGCATAATATTATATTGTCAGAAACGTTTATGTGCTTACTGAACCTCTGTGGCGGTTACAATGAGAAAGAGGTTTTTAAATGCAAAACGTGTACATAATTATACTGATTATGGCATAAACATCAACATGGCAACGATCAAAACATGTAGAATGTAAAAGTTAAAGGAGGAGTACATAGTAAACAACTTTCAGAGTACATCCAGTAAAAGAACGTAAACATGTTCCAGTTGAAAGTGCAACTTTATTGTAGAGTTAAGCTGTGCAGGGGATGCAATGAGCAGTGCTTCACATCTATGTAAACGTGTGAACATTATTTATTTTGCTATGTGCGTACTGACACAAATAGTAATTTATACACATGCAGCCACACATAAGCCTGAACTCTGTCCTCCTTGGTTGCTCGTTTGTTAAAACAGTTGCCAGTGAAAGAGGGCAAGGTGGCAGCCAACGATTCCAGCTCCCTTCCCATGGTCCAGAGCTGCCAGCAGCCAGCACTGCTGGAGGTGAAAACACAGTGAGTCTGTCTGAGAGCCCCATTCCTCCCAGGCAGGGTGCGGTTACACATGCTCTGCAAATGCACCTCATTCTTGAAATGAATCAATACCGCTTTGCCAGTGAACTTCTTGGTTTATGTTAGGGAGCCCAAACATATGCATTACATTTATTTAATTAAATTTCAACTACGTCATGGCAAAGCCTAGTTTCTCAGGCTATGTGAGAAGGGGATTGGCAAGGAGCTTTGAAAGAACCACAGAGTTCATTTGCACGTGTCTAGGCATATGTCCTTGCCTCAAACGGGCTGGATGGATTAGATGCCACAACCAGAATTGCAACTCATTTCTTTACTTAATTGCATACTTTTGAATAAAATGGCTTTCGCGATAAAGCACCAATTGAAAGCTGCACTACAACAATGAATAACACCTTTCAGGCTCTGCTGCAGTGACAACGTGAGGCTATCCGGTCCTACGGGCAGGATGCTAAAGAAAGTTAAACCTCAAAGACTCATAAAACACACAAATGGGGACTGAGAATAATTAAATACTTTGTCCCCCAGATCATCTGGCAATGGCTCACCTGTTACGTCAGTGCCCCTTCTGGTGGCTAAGCACCGGGACCTAGCAGCCGCTGCGGTTGAGTCCTCACCTGGGCCTAGAAGTTTATTTTCATTTAAGGCAGCCCTCATCTGCCTTCTAGAAGCCGACGAACAAGTGAAGATGTGTCACACTGCCAGCAGCCTATAGCTCAAGTGATGAAAGTACGGGCACGGATGCTACTGACAGCCATCAGAATACCAACCGGGACAGAGGCAGAGCCCAAAGAGGCTCCAATCGTCAAAGACGACAGATGCCTTTTTAGGGCAGGGCCCGGACCGAGGGAACTGGGACAACCAGGTTCGGACGAGGAGTATGTCAAGGAATCAATGGTAATAAATCTATCTGATTACACCTTGACTTCTGAAGAAGAGGGTATTTTGAACAAAGGGTTGAACTATGTAATCACAAAAAGGCACGTTCCATTTGAATTTAGAACTGAATTTCACGCTTTTATGCAAAAAGTCAGATTAAATTAATTCTTTAAGGAGGGCAATGAATATGCCATCAAAAATTATAGTGGTTTACTCAACCCCTCTACTTTTTGTGCTCCTACCCATTCTTACAGCCCTGAATCCATCGTCTTTGAGAGACAGGTACTGAGAGAAATATCTAAATTGGAAGCGAAGGAGGAATCCTACAACTCTAATTTAAGTAGTACTCAGCGCACATTGATTAATAGACTAGCCAAGGACAAAAATGTAATTATTAGACAGGCTGACAAAGGGGGGGCTATTGTACTACTCAACCATGTGGATTATGTCAATGAGTGTCAAAGACTCTTGTCAGATGGCAATAGCTATATTCCTCTACGGGGTGATCCCACGACTGAATTGATTCAAATAATCAAAGAGAAAGTTTTGAGAGCACTGGATTCAGAAATGATATCCAAACAAGAATGTGATTTTCTTATCCGAGAAAATGGCAGAGTGGCTGTATTTTACATTCTGCTGAAAGTCCATAAACGACTTATTAATCCCCCCGGCAGACTTATTATTTCTGGGGTTAGCTCTATCCTTGAGCCACTCTCTAAATTTGCAGACTTCTATCTTAGACCTTTTGTGCTAAAAATAGCTAGCTATCTTAGAGACACCACGGATGCCATAAACAAAATAGAGAATTTACCTTTTGAATCTGGGAAAACATTACTTATTTGTCTAGACATCCAGTCTCTATACACAATGATTCCACAGTGAGCTACTTTAGATGTTATTGAGGAAATACTACTAAATAGAGAGGCTGGCCATCCCGTCAGCATTAGCTTTATTTTGTGGTATACGGTATTTGCTCTCACAAAGAACTTTTTTCAATTTCAAGGTACCTTCTATCAACAAATAGAAGGCACTGCCATAGGTGTAGCCATGGCACCAAATCTTGCTAACCTATATGTGGAGTTTTTTTTAAAAAAAGTGTGATCTTTCATTCAGATAATCCATACCAACAGTTCCTGAGAAAATGGCTTAGGTACATAGATGATGTCCTTATAGTGTGGGATGGATATGCTGAACAAGCAAATGATTTTGTCAATTGGTTTAATCTCCAAAATAGGTTTTTGAAATGTACCCATACCATAGAGGAACAACAAATTGACTTTCTAGACATCACTATATTCCATCACTTGGATGTCCTGAATGTTAAACCTTTCAGCAAGAAGACGGATAAGAATGCTTTGTTGCATTTTAATAGCTATCATGCGAACCATTTGAAATCCAACTTACCTTTCGGGCAGTTTTTAAGGTTAAAACGTAACAGCAGCCTAAAAGAGGACTTTGTACACAGTGCTAACATCCTGTCTCAGAAATTGTTGGCAAAGGGATATCCAGCTAAATTGGTCAAAACCTCTGCAAAAAGGGCATACAATAACAACAGGGATGCTCTACTTGAGAAAGTGAATAAAGAACAGAAAGAAGTTGGGACTGTTTTTGTCAACACCTTCTCCAATTTGTCTTACAAAATAAAGACCATCATTAATAAGACATGAAAAAAAGTCTACAACGATAAAGAGAGATTATCCCCACTGGTATCCTACAGAAAAAGTCAGAATCTGAGAAATATACTTGTTAGAAATGATGTCACTATCAAACCAGATGCCCCTGTGAAACAAACCACTTTATGGGGCCTACCTACAGTGAAGGGTCATTTCCCGTGTGGCCAATGTGTGATGTGTGACTTTACTAAAACTACCAAATCGATCCAGATCAATCCTGAGGTGTTATGGCACATGAGTAGTATGACCAATTGCAATACACAAAATGTGGTTTACATGTTTACGTGCCCGTGCGGGCTTCGATACATCGGTAAAACTAACAGAAAGTGCCGTACAAGACTAATTGAACATCGTAGTTGCATTAAAAATAAGGTGCTTACTGCTCCGATGGTGAAACATTTTGTTGATAAAAACCATGACTACACCAATTTCAGCTGGGTAATCCTAAAAAAGTTGAAGACAATAATAAAAACGAGATTGATCAGAAATTGTTAAACTTTGAACAGAAATTGATTTTCAAATTACAAAGTCATATTGTAGGCCTCAATGAAAATGTGGATTGGCATCAGGTTCATCTATGACATTGGGCTGCTATTTGTTCCATCTAAGTATATGGTTGATACTGTTGTTGACACATGTGTAGAACCTAGGACCCGTGCACTATTGGTTTTAAACTTAGAGTAAGGCATATGCAATATTATGTATTTCCTGAAATAACAGGCTCATGTCAGGTTTTTCAAACCCGGAGTATAGCATGATGCAAATATAGGTTCTGTACTTATAAAGCGTGAAGAAAAGTGATATGAACATCTTGGTTTCGAGTAGCATGATGGCATTGTGAAAGTTGAATATTTTTCCTCAAAACTCCATGACGCGATATGCGGTGAATAACATAATAACGCTTACTTCTATAAAAAGTATTTTTACACTGTATTAGAACCTGCATGTGGTTGTTATAAAATAAATGGCCATGATTATTTGTGTACCACACTTTTACCAAAAAAAAGCTGTTTGTTCAATTGTCCTTAAAATCTAATATGTGAATACAATATTGTGCACCATAGGGTGCCCTTTTCAACTTTAGTGCACTCTTTGTTGGTGCACTCTGCCATTTTTCCTTCCAACATGGCGGATACTTTTTAAGGCACACTGGTTCATTTCGAGTCCTATGTCTATATCGCTGAAATTGCAGTGAGCGTGCAAGCCTAAGCATTGTTATACGTGCCGGTTCCCGAGGAGAGTATGTGTGCTTACGGCTACAGCTCGAGTGCTTTACGAGATTCAAGAAGTAAGTGTGTGTTGTGCTATTCACCCACGGATTGTGACCGCACATGTATTGAGTTAGGCAATTGATGTGATTTTGAATGCATTTAGTGTTTTTCCCGAACTAACCTCTAAATCTCCAAGTGATTGTCGCTCTAAGAAGCTTGTGGACTTTCTGGTACAGATTACGAGATCCACTTGAGGTTTCTTGTTTGTGTACACCGTAATGAGTATGAATGCCTGGTATTTACTAATAGTCATTTTGGCGTGTTGTTTTGCAGATAGTCACTATTTGTCTAACCCGGCGACGGTGCTTGTGCACTGGGCTTTAGTGTACTATGGATGACTTTTGATTCCGAGGCAGATGCCCGTGATACTATTGATGTATATACACAAGGTAGAGAATCGATCAGTATCCGATTCCTTTCTTTTAACCCTCGGTGATCTATTTACCTTCTCACTGAAATAACCGCTATAGTAGTGGTTTGGCGAACTCACCATTTGTGGTATCGCTTTTACAAGAAGTAGTGATAAATGGCTCTTCTTCAAAATTACCTTTGTTGTAATTAGTTCTCTCTACAAGGGTACTTTGAAAACTCTTGCAGAAACTGTCATGGTGACGGGCTTTTGACCTCTTATCACTGCTTTGGCTTTGGTCTGATGGCAGTGGTGGAGGGTACAATTTGTGTTATGGATGGTACGCTTTGGGAACTGACGCCTTCTTTTTTATTTTTTATTTTTAGTGTATGTATTACATCCGTTGGTGGATGTGCTTTGGACCCCTACTGCACAATATTGAAAGAATTTTAAATGAAAAGAAGTGTTTTCCCCTGAAGAATGTTCAGCCACATGAAGGCTTAAAGAACTGAAACATGTTACATGTCGGGATTATATATGTTTTATGTGACACATTTTTTTGTGATGTTGTGATTTGCTGCTATATTTGTGTCCATGTATTTGTCTAAGGTGCAATCTTTTTTTATGAAAATGGAGTGATGTAATTGTATCTAATACGATCCGCTGTTGTGCATGTCTAGGGTTCCTACATGTTTTTAGGGTTTCTATTTGTTTTTTAAATAAATCATATATTTTTGTGAATAATCAAGTAGTACTCTATCTATTTTTTCAAGATAAAAGTACCGGTACATCATCGAAATAAGTCTTTATGTTCCCTTTCGGATACCCACATTTGTTGATTTTTATTTGTTTCACTATCTCTTTGTTTATTCTCATCATTATATAGCAGCCCCACCCCAGCATCACATAAAATTTCCATTGGCTCAAAAAACACTGAATGCATATTGATGTGTGGATAACTGACAGCAGACAATGGTTTCAGATTGGCCCAGGTCTGCTGTCAGTCACACACAGCAAGACCACAATGTGCAACTTGCACTGTTTGCGCATAGCTTTTAGAGGCAGCTGGACCTGATCAATGACACCCCACTAGCCTCTAAATGGAAAGCCCTAAAACATATGTGCAGATCCCTTTGAGCTCTGTGCAAAACATACAAAGAAAGCATTTGTAGCGTGGGACGAGCCCCACAGGCTGGTTCTTGCATCAGTGTACTCACAGTGACTCAAGCCTTGATTCCTGGCATGAGTCCTGAGTGCATGTGCAAGCATACTATTAAATTGATAATAACTGCCTGTGCTGCTGCCTCGCTAGGTGGAAGATCTGGATTGTAATCAAATTGTACATCTTTCACTTAACGTCAAAATGAAAGGAGGGTGGTGCCTCTGCGCCAACACATACCCGCCACCATTAATTGCAACATCTGACACAGGGTGTTCCAAAGCAAAAACTTGCAACATCATGATGTTCAAGACAGTCACACCCAAAATGTATGAGAAAGTCAGATGGAATAAAAATAAAAAGCTCAAAGTAAGAATTGCAACGTGTTAGGGAGAATGCTCATGTCTGTGCTAATTCCCTTCAACCTTAGAGAACCCCAGCTCTTATGCTGGACTTTAGGACTTTTTAATTTTAACCCTAAAGTGAGTGAGCCCTTTTTCTCACTCTCGTGTGTTTTAACCTGATTTAGATTATGTGTTTCCTTTGTTTTTGGAGTCTGAAAAACTCCATAGGCATCTACTTTTTGTATGGTAACACACAGCACCTTCAGTGCAGTGTTGGAGAGAAATCTTTTAAATTTCTCTTGAGTTTTAAATACCTTTTCTTGTGTGAACTACTGTTCCCAAGAATAGTAAAGTGAAATTGACTTTAATTACCAGTTCTCTTTGTGGGTCCAGCACACACCATCCGATGTGGAGTGTTGGGGGGGTTACTTGGTAGCCCCTTATCCTCCCTACTCATGTAAACAATTTTATGTTACCCTCACTACTTTAAATATCTGGTGGCAGTATTTAAATGTTCCTACCATTGTGCTTTTCTACCATAGGCTGAATCCTAAACTGCAGTATAGCACCCATGGGTGATAGTATTTGTCAAAATGACCCAGTCTTCTTTTTTCACCATTTTCTGTTTGTGAAGTCTTTCTTGGGTTTTACTCTGCACACCAATCCAGTTTTGTGCCCTTTGTTCATTTTGCCTTTGGCAGGCTGAAGTACTGAAACCCACCTCTGGCTCCAGTGTGTCTGGAAGGGCAGGAAGTGAGGGAGGTTGCAGAAACTCCCCTGTCCTTTGTCTTTAGGAATGCCTGAATGCTGCTGTTTGAGTGACAGCTAGGCTGTGCACGAATGGGAGAAATCTGCTTAAAAGGTGAGGGATTTGGGACTGAAGGCAGAGTCGACCACTAAAAAGAACAACCCGATGAAGAAACCGTGAACGAAGCTTGCTTCATCCCCCTGGACATTTGAATTGCTCCATGAAACCCTGCTGCTGTGCTGAAACTCCTTTTTCTAAATGACAAGCGAAGCTCCGGAAGGGATGACTTATTCCCTTGGGTTAGTGGGACCAACTAACCCAAAGACGAACTCCACTGGATGACCTTCCCTGATTGGCTGTACTTCTTTGCTGCTGCAGGAACCGAGTGCCAGGGGTCGAGAAATCTGTATTTGAGTGAAATGTCTGTAAGCAAGCCAGAAGCTCCAGGAGTCACCACAGGACCCTCCAGAAGCAGGACTACCAGAGCTCGAGTCCCCTCACCAGAGTGCAGGACTCAATGAGTGAAGGAAGCCCAACCAGTGTCCAAGATCCACAGTCGTGCTGTTTACTGAGCGCTGAAACTGTGAAGTGCCGCTGACTTGAAAAGAGCCTGTAGCTGCTGCCGACCTCTGATTTGCTGCCGCAGGAGTCCTCCAGACATCCTCCCTCTTGTCCCCACGACTGAGGCCTAGGAACCCAGGATCTGCATCACTGCAACCAGGCAGAAGCCAGCTGGACCAGTCTTCTTCTAACCAAAAGTATGGTTTTCACTTGGGGTACTTCACATCTATGTAAAAGTGTGAACATTATTTATTTTGCTGTATGCGTACTGACACAAATAGTCATTTATACACATGCAGCCACACATAATCCTGAACTGTCCTCCTTGGTTGCTCGTTTGTTAAAACGGTTGCCAGTGAAGAGGGCAAGGTGGCAGCCAACGATTCCAGCTCCCTACCCATGGTCCAGAGCTGCCAGCAGTCAGCACTGCTCGAGGTGAAAACACAGTGAGTCTGTCTGAGAGCCCCATTTCACCCAGGCAGGGTGTGGTTCCACATGTGTCCCTCCAGAATTAAGTAAGACACTTTCTAGATAGGGAGCCCCTGCTTTATGCTTTGCTAACCCTTGCGAAGTTCCATGTTTTCCAGGAGAAGTTACAGTAATTTTCACTTGCAGGTGCCTGATAGCCTGGTTCTGATTTTATAGCTCTGCAAATGCACCTCATTCTTGAAATGAATCAATACCGCTTTGCCAGTGTGAATCATCAGCCAATCGTCATGGACTGCCATACGAAATCCACTATCTAATGTATTCCTAAAAGTACAATGTCCTTGGGAGATTAATAATGAACCCAAACAGCGTGCAAACATTGCCTTGCTTGGATTGGGCTGACACGTTTTCTCTTCCAGAAGCCAGCTTTGCCTCAACCACTAACAATCTCAACCACTAACCATCTTAACTGTGTTAATGGGCTACTAGTTGACCAACTACCCAACAGTGTAACAGCTTAACTCAGAACATGTCTCCCACTGAACTTCTTAAACTTCTTGTTTTATGTTAGGGAGCCCAAACATATACATTACATTTATTTTATTTTAATAAATTTCAGCTACGTCATGGCAAAGCCTAGTTTCTCAGGCTATGTGAGAAGGGGATTGGCAAGGAGCTTTGAAAGAACAAGAGAGTTCATTGCAATGTGTCTAAGCATATGTCCTTGCGTCAAACTGGCTGGGTGGATTAGATGCCACACCCAGAACTGCAACTAATTTCCTTACTTAATTACATACTTGTGAAGGAAATGGCTTTCGCTTTACAGCCTGAATGAAAGCCGCGCTACACCAATCAATAACACCTTCCAGGCTCTGCTACAGTGACAACGTGAGGCTATGCAGTCCTACGGGCAGGATGCTAAAGAAAGTTAAACCTCAGAAACTCATAAGAAACACAAACGGGGACTTAGAATAATGAAATACTTGTCCCCCAGGTTATCTGGCAATGTCTCACCTGTTACGTCAGTGCCCCTTGGGGTAGCTATGCACTGGGACCTGGCAGCCGCGGTTGAGTCCGCTCCTGGGCCTAGAAGTTCCTTTTCATTTAAGGAAGTCCTCATGTGCCTTCTAGAAGCCGACAAACAAGTGAAGATGTGTTACGCTGCCAGCAGCTCCACCCCAGCATCACACATAACATTTCCATTGGCTCAAAAAACAGCCAATGCATATTGAATGTGTGGATAACTCACAGTAGACAATGGTTTCAGATTGGCCCAGGTCTGCTGTCAGTCACACACAGCAGGACCACAATGTTGCAACTTGCACTGTTTGCGCATAGCTTTTAGAGGCAGCTGTACCTGATCACTGACACCCCACTAGCCTCTAAATGGAAAGCCCTAAAACATGTGCATTACACCCCAGCCGGCCCATAGAGCTGGGGGTTCCCCAATAGCACTTTAAGATGAGGCAGCAGCACCCGTGAGATGGATGGGGATGCAGATTAATACTCTCGCATCAAATCAATAATGACAACTCAATAGTTTGGCAAAGGCAGTCAGTTTAATGACAAGTACAAAAAACATGGAGTTCATGAATATCAGCATTCGCTCGATCTTCCTTCTTGCTTAAACTCGAATTAATTTCAGAAAAAAAACATCATTTATACTAAAAACCCATCATCACTGACGTGTAACGCTTCAAATCTGGCATGCACTTCTATTGGTTCTAGGAAGGTAACTTTAATATAGGTGCTATATCTGTATATGGTAACAGAGTGAGGGGATTGGACAAACACTGTCAAGTGGGGCATCCAATGCCTAGTTCAAAATGGCTACTGTAAACGTCACTAAAAGTACAACGTCTCATTGGTTTTACTAACTATAGGACCCTTGATTGCTTGGTCCACTATGATTGGGTTGGCAATAGCCCCACTTATACTTTGCCACTTGCCTAGCAGCATGCAGAATAGCCGGCCAGGTGCAGGGAGCTCGTCTGCACCCCTAGATTCCCTCCAGTTATTGCTACAATCAATCACCACCTTAGTGGCCATGTGTCAATTATTTCTTTGTGGTTGGCCTCGAGACTGCTTCTTGGTGTGGAAAAGTTAAGATATCTGTGCATGGCCCAAGGCCATGCATAGGTTTGAAAGTTTCATCCTTTCTCGCTTGGCTGGTCACGTGATTCCGACCCCCGACATCATCTTCAATTTGTATATTTGATTTAATTCTGCCAGCCATTTGCCTTCTGTGGCTTATCTTGACCTTTCTGAACAGGATACTCTGTTCTTCTTTCGTAAATTGTATCCACTGTTGGTCTATTTCAGCCGATACGACCTTGGCTTCCTGGTACGATTTGCAAGTGTCTGAGTTTCTCTCTGTCTTTAATTCTTGATATGTTCGCTGCAAAGCTCTCCTCTTGAGACCTTTAGTAACCTTTGGTTGATTCTGCTCTTGTGCATAGTGGAAGTATACTTATATAAAGTGCTCCTTTTGAGGTAGATATAGATAGGTGGTGCTTGCCGCAATCTATTTTAATACTAAGCATAAGCAAGCCTCACGATTTCTCTGCTTCTTGCGGTTCCTTGCATATCTACACGTGTAAACTAACTGAATATCTTCATCGCACATCTGGCATTATTTCTGACCGTTTGACATCAAGTATTTCACTTTAGGCTCAGGATGTCACTTGTCCATGGTGTTTCGTATCTTTTCATAATTAACAGGTCATCATATCTTCGATATGCGAGTCGGTCCGGGTTCTTGTGACGTCACCATTCGTCTTCCTTCAGTATCTTTTTAGCTTCTTCAGGGACTGCATTCTGACAATCTTCATTCTGCCTCATTTGCCGATATGGTTTTCTCAAGGGGTACCTTACTGTCCAGGTTTTCTTAGGTGTCGATACTTCAATACGTGCTGTTCTTCTGATAGGTACTGGACAGAGCCCCACTGCGGCTCTCTGCTGGTTTATTTGCTCATCATACGTCACATATTTCGGCGTGAAATTTCCTGGTACTTCAAAATGGATGGTTGGAGTGTGAATCGTTCTTGGGACCTCCTCTACACTCTCCCATCTGGGCGATTCATCAACCACTTTCACTTCTTCTTTGGTGTCAACTTTTACTTCATCCTCTGGATCCACAAATAGAGGTTTGAAGAAATAGATCTTTGGGATCCATATCTGTATGACTTCCTTCAAGCCTCCTGCTGTTCTCACGTGCTCATCTTTGTTCCAAGTCATTAGTTGACATTGTCCACTTGGACTACAATAGATCCATTTTCCCTCATCATTTCTATGTTTCCTGGGATATCAAAACTTTGTTCCTTCTAATGCATAAATGCTGGCTTTCACAAAGTCTCTTATTTATTCATAAGTGAGGTCCTTGGTTTTCCATCCTGGTTCGACATCAATCATGATCTTCATCCCTGTTGCCTTTTTCACAGTTTTCTGGCACTGAGAATTTATTATCTTGATAAAACAGAATCCGAGCAATATCATCACTAGCAGGGCTCCTAGGAATTTGAATGCATCTGCTATCCATTGGGGAACCCATGAAAATAGTGATCGAAACCAGCTGTCATCGTCCACTTCGTCAGTTTCATCAATCATTTGATTCTGTAGTTTCGTTAGCATACCTATGGTCTCTGTTAAAGTTCAATTTTCTTCATCGTGGGATGGTATAAAGTGCAACACGATTCTCCGATTTTTGCAAAAACACCTCCATCCATAGCTGTGATCATGTCAAGGACATATCTGTTCTGGAGAGTCATTCATCAAATTGCCCTTAACTCTTCCTTGATTGCGTTGAATCCTTTTATGGTCGTGTTGATGGTCTGCAGTAACTCCAATCTGGTTATCTGCAACCATTTAGTATTTGCTCCAACCTGAATTCTCTGCATAAAAATTGTCGTGAACACTGATGAGGTCTGACTGAACAGTCTATGTTCATATGGGATAGCTAAGAAAGCTTCTATGGATTTTGCAGAAAAGTAATTCTCTCTCTTCATTCAGCTCATCAGTTCCACAGATCTTTTCTTCCTCAGGTGAGCATCTGCTTTCGGGAAACTGTCAATATTCAGATCACTTTTTGGAATCACCAAGGCTGGAACATGGACATTCACCAGTGTGCATATACCTCCCCAGTTCTTTGGCAGCCTGATATATGCTTCGGATCCACACACCCAATAATGATCCATGATCAGTGCAGTACCATGTACCATTCCTGGAGCATCAAAGACTCGGTCAGAGTTCTGGTTCTCTCCCATTTTCTTGTGCTATTATTCCAGGAGCACAATTTGAAATTCTCCAATGGTACTATCTGTAAGGGTCCTACTCTGTCTTCAACCCATGTTAGCAGTCTTGCAAGTCTCGGCCATAGTGGCTTGCATATCCTTTGTGCGTTTTCAATTGCTTCTTTGCAGGCTCCAATGACCATCCGTGCTCTGCAGATCACTACTCCTTTCTCCCATCCGTCTGGTGAAAGCACTGTTCCCCAAATTTGCATTTGGCCTCTGTTCTTCCATCTCTGAATTTCTTCTGGAGTTTTTTCTTGAACGTTCAGTTTTTGATTTGCTTCTCTTCTCATTCCTGCTCCTTTAACTCCAGGGTTCTCATATCGGAGCCCAGTGTGCTTTGTTTTTCCGTTGTTTCTTGTCTTTATGTCCTGGACATAATCGTCTTCATTTGGATCCGTTGCTTCAGTTGCCCATTTCACTGAAGCATCACTTCCCATGAACTGGCCTCTGGTCTTGCACAGTGCTACGTGTGATAGACAGTGGGCCGTCTGCACATCTCTTTCAACAGCTACACAGATCTTCGATTTCCCGATGCTATAAGGAAGGAGTGCACAAACAAAGCATTCCTCCTTTGAATTTCATCATCCAACTACTTTCATATGTTGGTACCAGATGTTATTCCCCAAGTGTGCGGTGCTGTCTACGTAGTCGTTTAGTTTGTTGCTATCTTCTTGTATGCTTCTCTTTATTCTCAAGATTTTCATGTAGTTTGCTATAGCCACATCCTTGAACACATCCGTATAGCTTCTTCTTGATGGAGGATTCTCAGGTATCTCAAATCCATGGTTCAGGCCTCTTCATCTGTACCATTTGAGTAGAAGAAAGTCTGGCAATTCTTTCCTTGTCCTCTTGTCTTTTCCTGGCTCTGGTTATGAACGGCCATATTGATTCTGCTATTATCTCTGCACGTGATACTATTGCTGCACTTGCACTTGCCCCTTCCAGTGCTGGCTCAGGGGTGCTTATCAATGCTGTCTCTGTTGGTTTATTCTCCAACTCCTTTTGTCTCATGAAAGGTTCAGCCTTTTCCATTTATCTTTTGACTTAGCTTGTAGTGGAACTTCTCATTGTTGGTTGTCCAGCCTTCTCCCATTCTTTGGATTGTGGTTCTGCAGTTATTGACACTAGACCTGGTGTATGTGCACTCATCATTTGCTTGTGTGTGTCTTTTAGTAACCTTTTCTCATTCTTGCTCTGCTGACCCTGTCTCCGGCTTTTCAATTAGCTTGTTACCACATATGTGTTTGTGTCATTGCTATTCACATCCATTTCAAGTTCACTCGCTCCTCTTTCAGACCTTCTAGGGACTGGAATCACTATAAAGGGTCTGGGTGCCTTTGTGGATTTTATGCGTACATCATTAGGTGGGTGCACTGGAATCAGAACACTTTGTGCACCAATAACAAATTCAGTTCAAATCGTCAGTGACAGTAAAACGATGATGAATATAATGCATAGGTACATTATACCTCTATAAGTTAACCTACAACACTTTGTTCCGGGACAATGTGAGCATCTCTCCTCCTGAGGGATGACAACATTACTGCTTTGGTTGCCCATCTCGATCATTTAAGGAAAGAAAACTATTTTTTAATACACTCTAGGCAATATTATCTCTGGATTCTGCTGTTTCTGCTCGTAGGTTGCAGGTACTGGAACGATTGTCCTTCTTTGCCTGAATAATAGATTATCTCTTGTCTCTGGACACAGTTCTCTTTTCTGTATATTAAACTGTCAAAATCAGGTAATAATTTCAGCAAGCCTCTAGTTTGCATGTTCAAAATAAACAAGCTCCCAGTCAATCCCTCTTATCTGTTTCACTCCAGAAGACCTGTCGTGTCCTGGTCAGCATAAACAAGAGTGAAGCGTCTGGCAACACTTTCTCGATCCGTCCCTCGGCGGAAAGTCTTACAATCTTCTCCGGAAACTTTGATGATGATGAGAAAGTTCAACCTACATTACAATGCCATGCAGGAGCATGCTCATCTTTGTAGAATTACCTGGGTACCTGATGAAAGTGAGAACGTCAACAATGGCAGGCCTCCCCACAAGCTCTGGAAAGTCCTCAATCAAGTGGAAAAAGACGTTACTGGCTAGTCTGTTATCTTCTGGTGATAGGGACATTTGTCTTGTGCTGGCTGTGAAAGGAACTGCTAAGTAATTATGATGAATAGCTTCTGTGATTTTGATGAGCGTGAAGAGCACCCTGAATTATCATTCCGTTCAGGATTATACCCAAATGTTCTGTGTTTGCTGGATCTCGTAAAAATGTCAAGACATCATTGTGTCTCCCAACAAGATCTGGATAGTCTTCACTTAAGCGAAAGAATAGCACGCTCACAAGCCTATTCACTGAGGCTTCTGCTGGGGACATTTGTCTTGTCCCCGCTGTACTCTGGAATCAAAAGAAACTGCTCGGCAATCACAGTGAGCAGCCTCCTTATTGTCTTTTCGCTTTCAGGGTTTTGATGGGTACGATCTCAATACTAATTCGAAGTAAATTAGAATGGCCCTCATTACAACTCAGGCGTCGCCGTTAACCCTTAATGCCTGATTACAAGTGTCCCTTTGCGGGTTGGTGTTTAACGCCAGCTTTTATGGGGGCAAAAATGGGAATGGGGAAGGGCAAATGGTGAATGGGGAATTACCGCCCCACTCACTTTGGAATGGGGCGGTAATTCCGCCATCCACCAGGGCGGAATCGTAACCTTAGCGGCATGGACCATGGTGCTAATAGCACCATGGTCCTTCTCCAAGGTTGTAATGAGGGCCAATGTCTTTAGTGATGTCACTGCTGTGGGACACCATAAGTGAGTCCAAACCAGGCTCCTGTTTGAAAAGAGTCTGGATACTGTATTCTCTTCCAATGTATATGTCCTCGATCAAAATTTGGCATATTCTTATCTTATCAAGGCTTCAGTGTGCCTCAGTCCAAAGTTCAAAGACAACAGACTATGCTGTGGCTCATGCATGCACTTTTTCTTCTTCACCCTGCAACTAGGATGCACAGAGTGTCTGTTTAATTTCAATGTTCTTATCCCCTTTTTTGCTCAGAGGAAATGTGCAAAATTAAGCCACAACTTTGCACAAAAGTTCTTTGCTTTTGTTTCGCTGGTCATTCGTCCTTCTTCCTCATCATGGACCTCGTCTGCATGTGCTGTGGTTCTTCCCCATTGTCTGTAGTCTCTTTGCATTGGGGTGTGGGCAGGGGTCCTTCTCCGTTGTATGGCTTGATGACACCCAGGAAGAGCCAAACCCTTCTTCCTTGTAGTTTGACTGCAGAGGGAGTAACGTCTTCCACTCTAAAGGGTCCGTTGAACCTTGGTTCTTCCCGCTTTTTTCTGGTGTGATTTTTCACCAAAACCGTGTCCCCAGGGAAAAATGATGGTAGACGTAAACCTTGAATCAGGTTTGTTGTAGTATCTCCTTCTGTGTTCTATGCTGCCCTGCACGCTTTTTGTCGTCGCTGCAGCTGTCCTGAAATTACAGTAAGACAAGATGTCATGCAATTCAAGTAATTTTGCATTTCTGATCCTAAAACTTCCCCTGTTGGCTGAGCATCACATCTAGCTCTATCTCGGGGTGTCAATGGTGTGTGCATCCTTCTGCCTGTTGCTATCTCATACGGCGTAAGATGATGGTCAGAACCAGGCTGGTTTCTGATTGCATACAGTGCCAGTGGAAGGCAGTGCGTACATCCCTTCTTTAGAGGAAGCTTCAACTTGGCTATCCTTTCCTTTAACAAGCCGTTGAGCTTCTCACAAATTCCATTACCTTGAGGATGATACGCAGAAGAGAACTTGTGCTTTATACCAAGCAGCAAGCTAATCTGTTCGAATACTGCATTAACAAAATGAGGACCATTATCTGACCTCATGACCTCACATATTCCTCATCTGGAAAATACCTCTCTCACTAGAAATGTGGCCTCATAGGTAGAGTCTGGGTGTATACATAGACCTGCTTCTATCCTTCTAGAGAATGGACACACCACAACAATTAGATACCTGTAGCCATTATGTCAGATACCAGAGTTGCCCTCGTAGTGTAGCCGATGAGTTCTTCTTCCCAATGTGCCCCTCTGGTTTTGGTTTAGAAAGAACCAGAGCGATCTATTGGAGAAAAGAATGGATGCCGATGGAAGTCCCGGAGTATCAATGGAACAACTCAGGTCGAGACGCGGGATGTCAAAGGAGGACTGGAGATGAATAATACAACAGCAATTCGAAGCCGGACCTGCAAAGGTGAGATATAACAACACACCACAGCAGCAAGATTTGAGTTGCGTTATACTAAAGATTTACCATGCAAGGCAAAAAGGGAGTTTAAGTAAATGTACCCCACCAGTAATAGTAAGAGAAAGATACACAAGCCACCCCCCTTCTTCCACCCAGGCTTATCAGAAAAGGTTAACCGCTTACCGGTGGTTTCGTACCAGGAGAGGAAATTCACATGTAGGCAAGATCCAAGCAATCCACATAGTAGCAGTCCAACCTAGCCCGACGGCACGAGGACGCCTAATAACACCCTAACCCGACGGCACGAGGACGGTAGTACACCCAGGGAGTCTCTAGTCCGTGTACCAATTCTAAACTCCAAAGTTCCAGGTAAAGAAAACCAGAAGTTCCAAGAACAACAATCCAAAGGTGGAAAAGCGTATGCAGACGAAGTCTGGCCTGAAGTAACGTGGCATCCAAGGAGCAGGCAAGAGAAGTCCAGTAGCGGTCCGTGATCAAGATACCAGACGAGGCAATTCAAGGCAAGGCGATAAGAAGGGCAATCCAATAAACAATCCGCGTCGAGGAATCAAGGTGATCATAAACTGTGGGAAAAAACAGGGAAACAAGGACAGGAACAGAGAGAACAAGATAACTTTAGACAGATTTCGAAATGCCACTAATCCGTGATCAGAAGCACCGACCTAGAGGGAGGAGGTGCTAATAAGGAGGCAAGTCACGTGACAACACAGCGCGCTACTCGGCGTGATCCCTGGGAGGAGTAGAGCGGACGCCAGCGTTGCCATGCCAATTTCCAGGCACCAGGTTTCGCGTTTCTTAAAGGGACACGAGCCCGTAGTCTAGAACAGAACGAGTGCCCATACATAACAGTATCCTCCCGCAAAGGGGCCCTCACCCCCCGAGCGGATCAAAAACGGGCCATAAGGACAGGGGCGTGAATGTTTTCAGTCGGTTCCCATGTGCGGTCCTCCGGACCATAGCCCTTCCAATCGACCAAGTACAAACGCCGTCCCCTGCACACCTTGGTATCCAGGATAGCAGCCACCTCGTATTCGTCGAAACCATGCACCCTGACAGGAGACGGGTGTATAGGTAGTTTGGTCAATGGGTGACAAGGTTTCACCAAGGACACATGAAACACCGGATGTATCCTCCAAGTAGAAGGTAGGGCTAGACGAACCACTGCCGGATTTATGACTTGCAGAACTTTATAGGGACCCACAAAACGTGGTAACAAGGCCCGTCGACCTGGCAATCGTAGGTTTTTCGTAGACAACCAGACCTTCATGCCCGGAGCATACATAGGAGCCGGGGAGCGGTGTGCATCCGCATATTTTTTCGAACGGCTCTGGGCCAGAACCAGTTGGCTCTTCACTAAGGCATGAGTGTCTGAGAGTCTCTTAAAACAACTCAAAGCAGCGGGATTACGGAATGGTGGTTCGGCACCAAGAGGCAAGGAACGTGGATGTCGACTATTCATCGCGTAAAACGGGGACATGTGGGTCGCAGAGTGGAGGGAATTATTGTAGGCAAATTCCGCCAACGGCAATACGGAGACCCAGGTACCTTGACGTTGGAAAGTGAGGCAACGGAGGTACTGTTCCATGGTTGCATTAAGCCTCTCCGTTTGACCATCTGTTTGAGGATGATAGGCGCTGGAGTATCTGCCATCGATGCCTAGGGTTGTGGTCAAAGACCTCCAAAAGCGAGAAGTAAACTGCGGTCCCCGATCTGTGACGATCATAGTAGGTAGGCTGAACCTTTTAAACACGTTCTTCAAGAATAGATCCGCCAACACCGGAGCAGTAGGGACACCATGGCATGGTACAAACATAGCCATCTTGGTAAAGTAATCAACCACTACCCAGATAGTGTTGTAACCGTCCACCAAAGGTAGTTCTACGACAAAATCCATAGAAAGCATCTTCCATGGGGCATGAGGTATAGGCATGGGTTGCAGCAGGCCCACAGGTTTCCCATGATGACGTTTGCACTGGGCACAAACGGCACAAATAGCTATATATTCCCTTACATCTTGCTTCATAGAAGGCCACCAGCACCATCTTCTCAAGAGGTCCAAGGTCTTTCCAACCCCTGGATGGGCTGCTGTAGCAGCATCATGCCACCACTGCATGGCGGTACGCCGGGTATCAACATCTGGCAAAAATATCTTACCCTGTTTATAGGGTAGTGAGTGAACGAGCTCCAAACCAAGGCTGGCAACCTCAGAGGGATGGTTCCTCGCCCAATCCTTGATGGCTGCGTTTAATGAGGGACGTAACGTGCAACCACACACCACTTGAGTAGGCAGTAACAGGGAGCCGTGAAGGTTGGAAGGAGTCAGAGGTCCATGAAGTCGAGAAAGGGCATCTGCTTTTGAGTTCAAGGAACCGGGACGGTAGGTGATGATGAAATTGAACATCGAGAAAAATTCATGCCACCTAGCATGGCGAGCCGTGGTGCATTTTACCGACTGCAGGGCTAAGAGATTCCTGTGATCAGTAAAGACCTGTACCGGCTCGGGAGAGCCCAACAGATGATGCCTCCAAACCAAGAATGCGTCTTTGACAGCCAATAACTCGCGCTCCGTGATAGTGTAATTTCTTTCATAGGGCGTAGGTTTTCTGGAGTGATAAGCCACTGGATGGAGGCTTTTGGTGTCTGGACAATGCTGGGACAAAACCGCGCCCAAGGCTACATCAGAGGCATCGGCTTCAATAACAAATGGTGTATTCGTATCCGGATGCTAGAGAACAGGAGCAGAAGTAAAGGTGGACTTCAGGGCTTCGAAGGCAATTTGTGCCTGTGCATTCCATTTGAACGGATGTTTAGTGCTGGTGAGGGCCGTCAGTGGAGAAAGTAGGGCAGAGTAATCTTGGATAAACCGCCGGTAGAAATTGGCAAAACCAAGAAACGATTGCAAGGCTTTCAATGTGTTGGGACGCGGCCAGTCCAAAATAGCAGAAACCTTGGAACGGCTCATCTGCACGCCCTGGTTGGTAATGTTATAGCCCAGAAATTCCACCTCAGTAACATGAAACATGCACTTCTCCAGTTTGGCGTACAGACGATTATCCCTTAGTCGTTGCAATACGTTAGAAACATGAGTGACATGAGAGGCAATCGAAGGGGAATAGATCAAGATGTCATCCAAGTATACGACAACATATTGGTCCAACATGTCATGGAATACCTCATTGATGAAATACTGAAAGGTAGCTGGAGCGTTGCACAGGCCAAAAGGCATAACGCAGTACTCAAAGAGGCCATACTTGGTTTTGAAAGCGGTTTTCCATTCGTCGCCTACGCGTATCCGTACAAGATTGTATGCACCCCTTAAGTCCAGTTTAGTAAACACCTTGGCCGAACCCAATTGATCCAGTAGAACCGAAATCAGAGGGATTGGATATTGGTTTTTGATTGTGATTGCGTTCTATACACGATAATCGATGCAAGGACGAAGGTCTCCCTCCTTTTTTGGGACGAAGAACAAGGGGGAGGCAGCAGGTGAACGAGAAGGGCGTATAAACCCAGAGTCCAAGGACCGCTTAATATAGTCCTTCAAAATCAAGTCTTCCCTTGGGGTCAAGGAGTATATGCGTCCTGAAGGTACCTTGGCCCCTGGGACCAATTCAATAGGACAGTCGTAGGGTCTGTGAGGTGGAAGCACCTGCGCCCCCTGAGCATAGGGTCTGTGAGGTGGAAGCACCTCTGCCCCCTGAGCATCGAAGACATCCTTGTACTTTTGGTATGCCACAGGAAGCGTAGTATTGATAAGTGCCCCTACGGTACCAGCTAGCTCAGAGAGAACGCGGCCTGGATTGACCACCGCAGGGGTTGTCAGACAATGACTCTCGCAGAAATCAGAGAGAAAACACACGTCCCCTGAACACCAGTCCACGGAAGGATTATGCAGCCTGAACCAAGGCAGACCTAATATAAACCTGAACTGTGGTGCGGCAATAAGATCAAAGGATATGATTTCCTGATGACCACAATCCGTGGTCATGACCAGATCGATAGTGCGTTCTGTCACTAGCCCAGAGACCAGGGAAGAACCGTCAACAGCATTAACCATTTCAGGACAAGATTTAAGGACAATCGGAAGACCCAATTCCCTCGCATAGGAGGCATCCACGTAATTCCCTGTGGCTCCGGAGTCCAATACCATGCTAACCTCCTTTCTCTCAAGACCGGAGGCCGTGAGTGACACAGCCAGACAATAAGGGCTACACAAAGGGGGATCTGTAGATGAAACACCCGGCTTCTGGATCCCTTCAGTCACCGGGTTTTGGCGTTTCCCTGTTTCTTGGTAGGTCTTTTGGGGCATTCCCTGAGCAAGTGTTCAGATGCTCCACAGTAAAAACATAGGCCGTTCTTCTTACGGTGTTCCCTGATTTCTGCCGATAGAGGGTTTCTCAGAGCCCCTATTTGCATAGGTTCAGAGGATCCCGAAGCAGGAACGGGAACAGAAAGAGAAACCGGAGGAGCTGTTCTTTTCTCTCCTTTCCTTGCTGCCTGTCGAGAATCGATCTGAAGAACCAAATTCAATAGCTCGGGGAATGTCTTGGGTATCAGTGGAACCGTAGCTAGGGTGTCCTTCAAGGAATCAGACAAGCCCTTATAGAAGAGCGAGTCCTTCTTATCTTCGGGCCAACCGGTCTCTGCCACCAGTTGGTTAAACCTGGCCACGTAGGCTAGCAGAGAGAGACCGCCTTGTTGCAAATTGAGCAGTTCTAAGTCAGTAGCCTGTGTAGCATAACGTGTGTCAAAGACACGACTCATGGCGTCTATTAATGCGTCACAATTATGTAGAAGATGGCTCCCTTCTTCCAGCAGTGGATTCGCCCAGGCGGCCACAGTGCCCCCTAAATGGGACAACAAAAATGCTGCCTTGGTGGTTGCATCAGGAAAAGAGGCAAGACGACAAAGAAAGTGCAACCTACACTGATTCAGGAAGGTCCTGAATGTTTTGGGGTCTCCATGGAACCGTTCAGGAGGAGCCAAGGGAAACTGGGCCGTCATATAAACAGGTCCCGTGCCCTGTTGAGAAGGGAGAGGAGCTGCGTCAGGGATACCCGCCAAAGGAGCCTCCTCGGCCCCCCGAGGCGACAAACCTGCTTGCAAATCATCTATGCGCCGCTGCGTAGCAGTGTGGGCAGCGGTCATATCATTGCGGAGTTCGGCCACCAATTGCAAAATGGTGGCCAAAGTCTCATTGGCATCCATTAAGGCTTCTGATTCTGTCAGATACCAGAGTTGCCCTCGTAGTGTAGCCGATGAGTTCTTCTTCCCAATGTGCCCCTCTGGTTTTGGTTTAGAAAGAACCAGAGCGATCTATTGGAGAAAAGAATGGATGCCGATGGAAGTCCCGGAGTATCAATGGAACAACTCAGGTCGAGACGCGGGATGTCAAAGGAGGACTGGAGATGAATAATACAACAGCAATTCGAAGCCGGACCTGCAAAGGTGAGATAGAACAACACACCACAGCAGCAAGATTTGAGTTGCGTTATACTAAAGATTTACCATGCAAGGCAAAAAGGGAGTTTAAGTAAATGTACCCCACCAGTAATAGTAAGAGAAAGATACACAAGCCACCCCCCTTCTTCCACCCAGGCTTATCAGAAAAGGTTAACCGCTTACCGGTGGTTTCGTACCAGGAGAGGAAATTCACACATAGGCAAGATCCAAGCAATCCACATAGTAGCAGTCCAACCTAGCCCGACGGCACGAGGATGCCTAATAACACCCTAACCCGACGGCACGAGGACGGTAGTACACCCAGGGAGTCTCTAGTCCGTGTACCAATTCTAAACTCCAAAGTTCCAGGTAAAGAAAACCAGAAGTTCCAAGAACAACAATCCGAAGGTGGAAAAGCGTATGCAGACGAGGTCTGGCCTGAAGTAACGTGGCATCCAAGGAGCAGGCAAGAGAAGTCCAGTAGCGGTCCGTGATCAAGATACCAGACGAGGCAATTCAAGGCAAGGCGATAAGAAGGGCAATCCAATAAACAATCCGCGTCGAGGAACCAAGGTGATCATAAACTGTGGGAAAAAACAGGGAAACAAGGACAGGAACAGAGAGAACAAGATAACTTTAGACAGATTTCGAAACGCCACTAATCCGTGATCAGAAGCACCGACCTAGAGGGAGGAGGTGCTAATAAGGAGGCAAGTCACGTGACAACACAGCACGCTACTCGGCGTGATCCCTGGGAGGAGTAGAGCGGACGCCAGCGTTGCCATGCCAATTTCCAGGCACCAGGTTTCGCGTTTCTTGAAGGGACACGAGCCCGTAGTCTAGAACGGAACGAGTGCCCATACATAACACATTACATACTTGAATCATATCGACGTAATCGACATGCATGTGCTGAAAAGGTCCATTGGGCCTTGGGATGACTCCTCTAATTACTTTTAGTGTGTGCCCAGCCGTGAACTGTTGGCAGATTATACAGTTCACCATAAAAAAATGCAACGTGTTCTGCTTAATTGGGTATAAACCAATCTTCAGCAATCAATGCTGCTAGATTCTCTTTTGTCATGTGCGCTGGGTAATGCAATTGTTCCAATGCTATTTTAAATAGGGCTATAGGCATCACCGGTTTACCAGTGCTGTCTTGTCATCACAAGCTTTCGGAGGGGTTCGAAGAACAACCCGCTGGTTCCACAGTATTTTCTGCTCCTGTGGTGCCTACCCTTGGAGTTCCATTAACTGGATTTGCCCCATGTTATTATAACGCTCAGGTTCACTTCGTGCAACACTCATTCTCTCATGCACATCATTTATTTCCACATTCATTATTATTTTGTCCTTGGACGCCACACGCTTCGCTTCCATGTCTGCTGCTTGATTTCCGCATGAGATAAAATCTGTCTGTTTTGTGTGGGAGTTGTAGTGCCTTAATGAGCCTATCGAATAAGGCTGCGTGCTGCATTGACGTGCCGTCTGCTCTGAGGTAGCCCCTCCTTTTCCAGTGAGCTAGGCCTGCGTGCACTGTTGACGTCACGTAGGCGGAGTCGCTGTAAACGGTTACTTGCTGGTCTGCGTGATTCTCAATCGCAAGTATCAACGCCAATAATTCTGCAGTTTGCACTGAATAATGAGATGTAATCATGCACTACTGAGTACTCGAAATTCTCCATTTGCCGTGTGCTTCATCACAGCGGTGCCTGTATATCTTTGCCCATCATTTGATAGATTCTCGAAGAACCGTCAACGAAGACAATTTCTCCTTCTGCTAATGCATTTTCTTTCACTCTGGGAATTTCATCATAGACTTCTTCATAGTTTGCGCAGTCATGGATTGGCTCTCCTTCAGTGACTGGCTCTGCTATAAACATAACTGGGTTCACTATCTTACATCAAATTATCTTTATCGATGGGTTTCATATGATTACCTCATAAGCAGAAGCTCTCTGAGACGAGTAACGTAATTGAGCATCCCATCACAATGGTTGTAGCCTTCTTTATGGCGAATGCTGCGGCAGCTAAACTTTGTTCGCACGGGAAGTGACCTCTCATCACTGGGTCCAAATTCCCACTATAGTATGCGAGGGGCTTGTACCCCAAAGTGGTTCTCTGTTTGAGTACTGATGTCATAACACTGTCATTCGTGTGTGAAAACATGTAGAATTCCTCTGCATAATTGGGGATTCCTAAAACTGGTGCCATGCAAATGGCCTTTGTAAGTTCAACAAACCCTTCTTCTATGGTCTCGGTCCATTAAATTTTTTCTTTCGTCACCTGTGCTTTGTTAAGAGCTTGTAACAAGGGCTTGCTATATGAGATGTAGTCAAAGACCCATGCCCTGACATAATTGCATAGGCCTAGAAAACTCTGCATCTGTTTTATCATGTGTGGCTTGTCTGTGTTTAATATGGCCTCTGCCCTTTCAGGGGTAACCCTTTTGCCCTCTTGTGAGATCAGCTGGCCTATGTACAGCACTTCTTGCTGACAATATTGTAACTTCTCTTTGTCAACTTTATATAATTTCTCAGCCAATATGATCAATAGCTGAATAGAATCGTGTCTGCACGTTTCCTCTGTCATGCTGCAAATTAAGTTGTCCACATACGGATGAAGTGTGCGGAACGGATGAAGTGTGCAGAGCGGATGAAGTGTGTGGAAAAGATGAAGTGGGCGGAAAGGATGAAGTGGGCCGAAAGGATGAAGTGTGCGGCAAGGATGAAGTGTGCGGAAAGGATGAAGTGTGCGGAAAGGGTGAAGTGTGCAGAAAAAAGGATGAAGTGTGCGGAAAGGATGCATTCTGCAGAAAGGATCAAGTGTGCGGAAACGATACTGAAATCTTGCAAGTCTTTGTGCAATGGGATTGAGAAAAATGCATTTTTCAAGTCAATCACCATGAAATATTTTGCCTCAATGGGTATATTACATATGATTGTTGACGGGTTCGGGACTAGAGGGAACTCGGCCTCTACAATATCATTTATTGGCCTTAGGTCCTGGATTAAACGCCAAGACCCTCCCTTTGATTTTTTAATAGGGTACACTGTGGTATTGCATGATGACTCTGACGTCACCAAAATGCCCTGCTCCATCATAGCAGAAATTGTATTGAAAATCCCCTCATTCGCTTCTCTAGACATGGGATACTGTTGTGCTTTGGGCAAAATTGCTCCTGGTTTTAGTTTAATCCTCACTTCTCCGACTCCTTTCAATAAGCCTACATCATAAGGGCCTGTAGTCCACACTGAGACAGGCACCCTTGCCATGTCGTCATCAAAATATTCAGGACGGTTTTGTACCAGCATCATTCTCAGGGGCACCTCTCTTTTGATCATCTTTACCCAATAAACGAGATTAACCTCAACTGTTGTTTCATCTATACCTGTTTGCTCTTCAAACAGATCGTCATCAGTTACGTCAGTCAATCTGTATCCTTCCTCAATGGCGATCACTGCATACCATTGTCTGCCTTTGTCATCACAAGCATCGATCAAAGCCACTTTTCCTCGCACTATAGCTGTGTGTATTGCTAGGGGAAACACTCGTCCCTTTTCCTCATGTATAGGTATTCTTGGCCTGAATAGAAATTCACCGGGGTTCTCAGGGCTTTGTCTGCAAGGCCTGGAAACCCTGCCATTAGTATTCACACTCCATACGCGAATATTTCTGGTTCCAATGGAACAGCTCTCATAGCCGTTTGTCCTGCGTGCTCTAATCATTTCGCATACATTCAAATAATGCATTCCGGGAGTTGAACATATTATGCCCTTCTCCGTGAACGAGATTGTCATGTTAAAATTCATCATTAGGTCACGCCCCAATATATTTTATGGGGGTCTGCCGTGAATACAGTAGTGGCACGCTCATGTCACATTCTCCTATTGAAACTGGAAGTTTGTTTGCAAAAGGAACACGACTTGTTGCTCCTGTGAAGCCATGAGTATTTATTGCATCGTCGGACAAGGAAAAATTGCCATCACGTATACATGAGCGTGTTGCCCCCATATCAACTATGAAGGAATATTCTTTATCCCCTATAATGACATCCACCCTTGGTTCCTCATGAGGGTTTGTTGTCACTGATCGGATAGAACACACAAGGTTTCTCACATAAGGTGAGCTGTCCTAATCCATATATAACTTTGTCCCATGCTGAGTGAATGGATTTCCTCCATCACCAGAGTTTTTTCCCATTCCAGGATTCAGCACCTGTCCTGTACTTGTTATTCCAAACTTCCAACATATTAGTGGTGGTCTGATTATTTGCCCATTTGACATGTCCTGATTGCCGTTTTGCATGTTTTGAAAACCAACCTGATTACTTTGGAAACCTCCCTTATTACTCTGCCATCCTCTTCCTCGAAAGCCTCTCCCCCTTGGGTTATTGCCTTGATCACCCTGCCCTTGATTGTTGACCTGCTGCATGTTTGATCCGTCTGTGCTAGTTATCATTGCCCCTTCACTGACATATTTTGACAATTTTTTCTGCACTAACTTTGCCTCTTCAGCTTTTCGTGCAGCCTCTTTTTAGCGATTTTTCTCTTGCAGCAGCCTGCAATAGTGCCCTATCGTCAACTGTTTTTCAGACCACGTTTTGTCCTTAATTCCTACCAATTTCTTGAGCTTCTTCTGTACCTGATCTGGCAGCCCTTGGCACAATATATGGTAGAACAAGGGTATGGATTTACTCCAATATTCACAAGTTTCAAGCACCCACGCATCTTGGAAATTCTGAATGTAAAGCAAAGGATCCTCTGACTCCTTCATTTTATGTGGCATTATATCTCCCATGTCAGAAATGTCCGGGTGTAGCAATCGGAATGCTTTCCATACCGCGGCTCTATAATTGTTAAATGGTGCTCCATCATGTGCAGTATTAACTGTAGTCACGCCAGGGTAACCTGCACGTGTCCACACATCATCAGCTCTATCACCAAGTATGGGGATTAAAAGACCCTTAATATCCCCTATAGGTAACGTGTTCCCTCCCGTTATTATTTCTAACTCATGCATCCATTTTCGGCCCCCGATGTTAACATTGGAAGCTTTTTTTCCAGATTTTCTCGATCCATGTGTGGCCACAGTATATACTGCGGCCTCATTCCTCCTTTTACGAGCAACGGGAATTGTAACACATGGCACTCCTTTTCTTCTCTCATCATTCTCCTATCCACTGAAGGGGTAATATTCCTGCATCACCATCTACCTGGCAGTGTCCTTAGTCTGCCCACATAGGGTGGTGGAGACACCCCCCTCTGACCGTGAGATACTCCTTTGTGTTGGTCTGATTGTGTGGCTGACTCTGATGCCTTAGGTGCAGATCCACTAGAGGCTGACCATCTTATTCCTTTTCTTCCAGAGAAGCGTTTTTCGTGTTGTCTTCTCTCTTCTTCCTTTTCCTCACATTCTTCTCTTTCTGTGTCTGATATTGTCTGTGCCCAACTCGTGCAACTCCTCTCATCTTCCTCATTTCTATTTAGTGTCAACCTATCTAGGGACAGCTCTCTATTTCTGTTACTTCGGGAGGCGTTCTCAGTATCGTACAGCTGAGTTCTATCCCCATTTCATCAAATATTCTATCGATCATCTCTCCAATGCTTCTGGTGTCAAAGTCATCTTCCATATTTGCCCTAGATTTGCCTGGTACTGAATCGTACTCAGGAAATAATTCTTCTATATCTTCCCAGTCTACTACTGGACCGGGTTTTTTTTTAAAAAAACCTTTTCTTTATTGGCATGAGGAGAGAACAGGTAAACAACACGGTGCACAAAACAGATAATATTGCAGACACATGAATGGCATTACATATAGGGGGGTTTCAAGCAAGGGGTAGACAGTAGGCCTCACAGTTCAGTTTGTTTCAGGAGTAACCAAGCTTATTTGTCTGGGGGGAGGCGAGAAGTTCAATATCATCCTTACTGTTCAGATAGCTACAAAACTCAGACCATACATTTTTGGGACAAGAGGTCATTGGGAGGGTATTGATGTAGTCCTCTTCACACATTTGAGTCCAGGTGAGGGCCCTTAGCCACATCTCGAATGAGGGGGGGAGCGGCATTTCCAGCACTGCAAAATGCATTTTTTGGCCACCATAGTTGCAAAGTTCAAAGACCTGGACACCTTCCTTAACTCAGGCCCGTCCCACATTCCGAACAGGGCAGCCAGTGGGTCGGGAGAAACATGGGTCGCTGTTATCTCAGAGAGGGCTTCTATGACAGCTTTCCATTACGGACCCAGTGCTTCGCAAGCCCAGAACATATGAATGTGGTCTGCATTGATGGATCTACATCTAGGGCAGGTATGAGCCTGGCTGTGTGCAAACCTCCCCACCCTGTGTGGCGTGTAGTATAGGCGGTTCAGGAGCTTATATAGCATACACCTAATCTGACATTTAGGGAGACCTTGCGTGTATGTATGCACATGCTTCTCCACATAGCATCAGTGAGGGTCAGGCCCAGTTCGCCACTCCACATGTCACGTGACGTCTGCGGTGCATCATCTAGTTTGGCCAGCAGCATTTTATATAGAGAGGATTTTATGCCCATAGCCCCAGCCAAATTGGTTATGTAGTGGATTTCAGGTGAGTCTGGGGGTTCGTCGGGATAGGTGGGCCACATGGCGCGGACCGCTGCCCTCAGCCTGAAATATTGCAATAGTTCCAGCGCCGAGCCAGAGTGCCCGGGCCGCCATATCTGCGGGGTGATGAATTTCCCTTCGGGATATAGGTCGGACAGTGCCCGGTAGCCCAAGTCGTGCCAGTGTCGCATGAGGAGTTTGTCATGAGTGGGGCTGAGGCCCGGGAACTGCCAGATGGGCAGCCACTTATAGAATGGATGGTGGCCTGGGTGTGATTGTAATAGTCGTTTCCACGCCATGGTTGTTGCTGCCACAGGGTCCGCCGGGGCGTCGGTGTGGAATGTGCGGTGAAGAATGAGAGACATAGTGTTGACTTCTTCACTCGCTATTTTCTCGAGTTTCACATGTGGGGGGGGGTCCGTGTGTGTATACCAGTGTGTGGCATGTTGCGCCTGTGCGGAAATCCAGTATCTAGCGAGGTCAGGGGCCGTGAAGCCCCCTTTCTCATGTGGAAGAACCATGTGCTGCCACTTCTTGGAAACCGCTCCAGAGTGCCACAGAAATTGGGCGCATGCAGTGTGTAGGTTGTTGAAGTATTGTTTCCCGGGCCAGATCGGGACATTTACGAAGATGTAAAGCAGCTTAACGACAATTATCATTTTAATTAGGGACAGCCTGCCCGACAAGGAAAGCGGGAGGTTGCACCATTTCGACATCCAGGCCTCCACGAGCGGCGCCGCAGCCGCGTAGTTGTCAGCTAATAGCGAAGGTTTGGTGAGGGATACTTGTCCCCAAGATATCTGATTCCACCTGGAGACCAGCGGAGAGGGAATTCACATGTTGGCTGGGAGGTTGCCACAGTGAGTGGGAATATTTCAGATTTAGTGTAATTAATGCTAAAGCCAGAGAATGTGCCACTTTTAGTTACGTCGCGGATAATCGGGTCTAGATGGGCAGCCTGGTCTCTGATATAGAGAAGTACGTCATCGGCGTACAGTGAGATCATCTCTGGGGTGTCACGCAGGCGTATACCTTTTCGGGTATGTCTGTCTCCAACACTGTCAGCCATGGGCTTGATAGCAAGCGCAAACATTATTGGGGAGAACGGGCAGTCCTGGCTAGTGCCCCTATGGAGCGTGAAGGGAGACGAGACCTGGGAGTTAATAAGGACTCTGGCCACTGGGTTTGTATAGAGCAGTTTCATATATGACATCATACGGGGGCCAATTCCCATTTTGTGAAGTACAGCCCACATATACTGCCAAGACACCATGTTAAATGCCTTCTGGGCATCGAGGGTGACCGCTACGGCGCTGGCATTGGGATCAATTCTGGACATAGCATTGAACAGCCGGCAGATATTGAGGGCCGTTGGCCGACCAAGGACGAAGCCACTCTGATCTGGGTGAACGAAGTGGGTCATTATGGGGAGGAACCTACTTGCGATTATCTTGGCAAAGATTTTCGTATCAGTGTTAATTAGAGATAGGGGTCTGTAAGACCCATATTCGTCCAGCGACTTGCCCGGCTTAGGGAGCACGGTTATGATGGCCTTGTGCATGGGCTGGGGCAAGATGGACAGACCGAGTTATTCATTCCAGATCTCGAGGAGTCTGGGCGCAAGGATGGCGACATACTCCTGATAGAACTCCGAGGTGAGACCATATGGGCCGGGTGCCTTGCCCTTCGGGCAGCTCGAGATAGCCTCAGTTATTTCGTCAAGGGTGAATGGAGTGTCTAGCTGACCTCTGGTGGCACGGGAGAGAAGGGTCATGGGGATTTGATCCAGAAGGAGGTCTGTATCCTGTAGATTGTGTTCCTGCTTGGGAGCATATAGGGTTGTGTAGAACGCAGTGAATGTCTCAAGGATGTGTTGGTCAGATCAGCGCAGGACGCCATTCGCATCTTTGATGCAGTCTATGCGGGTTCTACCCCGCTCCGTGCGAACCAGCCTGGTATTGTATCTCCCTCTGGGCGTGGGCCGCAAAGATCTCTAGTTCTGATCTTATCTGTGCTAGTATGGTCGGGGAAGGGGCAGAGGTGTGCTCCCTCTCAAGTTCTTTAAGCTTTCCTTCAGATCGCTGCAAGCTATTTTTAATGTCTTTGAGGACCCCAACCTCCCTGGAGATGCACATCAAGGATGAAGACCTTGAACGCTTCCCACCGGACCCCATCGGATGTATCATGTCTGTTATTGCAGTCGAAGAAGGTGTTAATGTCAGCCAGGATTTCGGCTTTGGAAACTATCTCTGAGTGCCTCCGACTTGAAATGCGAGGCAGGGCGGGGAGGCAGGTCATGTCCCAGTGTGATTTGCAGCGTTACCGGGGAGTGATCTGAAAGTGTGCGTGGTAGTATCTGTGTGTCTATAGCCCTACCCACCATTCCACTCGATATGAGAAACAGGTCTATTCTAGACAGGCTATCATGTACTGATGTGTAAAAGGTATGCTCTCTCGCATGTGGGTGGAGAACTCTGCACACATCTTTGAGGCCCAGGTGGCAATATGTGCTTGTAGTCTATTGGCCGCACGCAATGTAGCTCTGCGGGCGGTACCAGATCTGTCCAGCTCGTTGTCTAAGATCAGGTTCATGTCTCCCCCCCATATGATTGGGAACCCGATGTATTTTGCGAGTATGGTGGTAGTTTCATCGAAAAAATCTGGGGCGTCGAAGTTTGGGGCATATGTGTTCACGAGGAGGCATTCCACGTTGGCAAGTAGCCAATGAAGGGTTACATATCTGCCCTCCGGGTCGATGTGGCTGGTGCTCAGCAAAAATTGAACTGATTTGTGGACTAAGGTGAGCACTCCCTGGACTGGGTTGAATATTTTGTGGAGTACCTGTTAGTGCCCCAGGCCGGAGCCGGGTATGACGCTAGGTATCCCAGGGCGTGTGTTTCTTGAAGGAGGTGTATTTTAATTCCGTGCCTCTGGGCGTAGGCGGTTATCCTGCGGGCTTTGGTGAAGTTACTTAACCCCCGGACATTCCATGTCATGAAATTAAGCGACATAGTGCTGTATTATGGAACATCCCAGCAGTGATATTTGTTGCCATTTGGTCCCATGTGCACAGCTGCAGTACAGCCATACCACGTTGTAACCGTGTCCCCCGCTCCCATGCCGTTTTCCTCTAACCACTCCCCAACTTTACCTCCCCCCACCCTCACTGCCCACCCCCAACTTGCAGTGCAGACACCCCACTCCGAGCACAGGTGTCACCAAATAAACCGACACTCGCTAGGAAGGCAGAGGTCGGTGGGCAAGATCCAACGTAGATATGCCCCTTTTGAGGCCCAACGGGGGCCAACAAGCAGCAACAACCAAATGAAAATAAACATTGCAACTGCAGTGAGGTGCGCTGGTGCCGGGCGGTCAGCATTTTAAGCATGGAATAGGACAGCGTGTGCTGTCCGGCACAGGTTTCTGCGGTGAACGGATCCTATGTCTGGCCCCTTGAATCAGTAAACATCTCAAAGCAAAATGAGGCTGAAGGAATAACTAGGACTCGTGGCCAGCTCCAGGCACTGGAAAGGAAGGGTGGTTAGTGTCTACAGTTCAGGAGCCGACCCGTAACCCGAAAGCATGTAATAGGGAGCCATATTTGCTGAGTGAGCAGTACAACCTTGCCATCATCACATCATGAGTCAAGGATCACCAGATAGGATGGGCATCATCGAGCTAAGCAGTTCATGGCTAATCGTCATTGGTGCCGTCGCCTCATGGATTATGAAGTGGTATTTGCGACTCAATAAATTTCACAGCTTCGTCTGGGACGGTGAAGAAGTACAGTTTACCATTGTGGGTGATTTTGAGTCGCGCCGGGACAAGATGGCATAAGGGACGTTGCGCTCCCTGAGCAGTTTCTTGATGCTGAGGAATTGACGCCTCTCCTGTTGTACCTCTAAGGAGAAAACTGGGAAGATCCTAATGGTGTGGGCCTCCAGGCGTAGGTCTCCTTTCTCGCATGACAGGCGTAGGATGAGGTCCCTGTCCCGGTAATTGAGAATTCTGGCGATGATGGGTCTCGGAATGTCGCCCGGCTTTGGGCGTGGTGACAAAGCCCGGTGAGCTTGTTCGACCGTGAAGTATCGTGACAGGGCTGGATTGCCCAGAAGATCTTTGAGTAGGTTTTCAACAGCGTCCTCCATACACCCCTTAAGGGCTTTCTCAGGAATCCTGATAATATGCAGGTTGTTTCTGCAGGAGCGCGACTCCAAATCGTCGCACTTTGCCCTCACACTCTTCATGTCGCGCGACAAGGAGGCGACCGTGTTCTGCAGTACATGAATTTCGTCTTCATTCTCAGAGATTCTATTTTCGGCGTCAGTGATCCTGGTCCCTGCATGGTCCACTTGTTTTTTAAGTGAGGCGACATTGGCATTAATGTCGTCCAATTTCTCGTGGAAGGAGGCGAAGTTTTTTGCCATTGATTCCATAAGCGTGGTCAGATCTGGAGCCATTGCACTAGGACGAGGATCAGACTCAGGTTCCTCCTGCAGAGATGATGTGTGGCCCGCCTCGACCCTCGGGACAGTCTTAGCAAACTTATCCATGGCTACCCCTTAGAGGCCCCTCTGGATCTAGTCGACGTTGCAAGTATAGGCCTGGATGCGGCAACGCCCCGCAGGTGGAGCCGGTGGCAGGGTGGATGGCAAGGGGTCCGAAGTGTTAGATGATACTAGACAATACCCCAGTTCCGCGCACCTAAGGAGAGAGAAAGACATTATTGCATTCAAGAAAGGCTTACAGTAAAACAGGGTGCTTACTCAATCACTCAGATTTATTTCACTAAAGACTGGGCCCGATGACACCAACCGGCACCACGATTACCTGAGGTGTCACGAGAGAAAGTGGAACAGGACTTTCCACTCCCACCGCAACTGAACGCCGGGGACAGAGTGTTGATTCAGAACTTCACCAGGAAAAAGCAGAGTGAGGCCCACTTTCTGGGGTTTTACACTGTCACTTACGTGACTCCCACTGCGATCAAGGTTGAGGGATGGCGTCAATGGATCCATCCAACAGATGTCCAATGGGACCAAAGCTGTGCCCTCCCTGCTGGAGTATAAGGGGGAAGAAATGTCAGCCGACAAAAGGGCAGTGTCTGCCATTTAAGTATTTCCTTTTGGTCTTACTTTTGCAGCTTCAGGAGGTCGGTCTATCTTCCTTGGTGGTTTCAACTGAAAGGGGTGAAAATGCTGGAACTTGTGATGTTTTGCTTTGTTTTCATCTCAATTTTTTCACTTCTCTTTCTTTCTTCACTTCTCCTTATTTTCATTGACTGGACTGGGGTTTTTGTATATGGCAGGAGGGAGAGATAATATGCACCCTCAGCCACTGTGCATAATGTGGCAAGAGTCAATGCACCCCCATCCACAGTCCATACTGTGGCAAGAGCTAAGAGGGATGTTTCACACTCTGATCTGTTTCTAGGCCAAGTAGGGGGCTGACCTCATACCGACTCTGGTAATGTGGTACAATCACATGGCAGCACTGGGGAGAGAGGGGGTTAATGGAACATTTTATGTGTGCTCCCTTATTACGCATGTAACGGGAACGCCAAGAACATTTATTCCAAGGGAGGTGTAGGCGCAAAAGGCGCTGTGTTTATTCCATGCGGCGTTGTGTGAAGTTACAGGTCTTTTCCAGGGACGTCAGTTTGTTTGTTTGTTTGTTTTGTTTATTTTATTTATATAGCGCACCAGACCCTGGAGTAAAAGGGCGCTTACAGACAAGTTACAGAAGGCACAGTATATGTAGAATTTACAGTTATACGATCTGTGGAGGTAATATACAATATATACAGTCAGTGTAATTAGGGTAAACAATTGAAACATTTGAATAGTATGTACAGTATATACAGTATGCATGGTCTTAGTCGGGCTGAGGATTAATTTATTGTTTGTCCAGTAGCCAACCAATGACTAGCTTCCTGAACATATGGAATGAGGGGGCAGACTTGATGTTCAGCGGTAGGGAGTTCCAAAGTTGAGGGGCGAGGACCGAGAAGCTTGAGCCACCAGCTTTTTTGGAGGAGAATCTGGGCACCATGAGGTAGAGAGTGTTGGCGGATCTGGTAATTCTGGTGTTAGGTTTCAAGGAGAGTTTGTTGGTAAGATAGGGGTGGCAAGGAGGTTTAGGGCTTTGTATGTGAGGCAAAGAGTTTTTAAGTCGATTTTTTGTTGAATGGAAAGCCATTTGCAGGAGATTCTGATGGGGGAGATGTGCTCTTTCCTAGGGATGTTTAATGCTGCACGCAGCGCGTTGTTTTGGATAACTTGGAGTTTATTAATTATGGCTTGGTTAGCCCCTAGGTGAAGGCTGTTACAGCAGTCAAGCTTAGATTGTATGAGCGCTCTTGCCAATGTGAGGCAGCTATTCGTGGATAGAAAAGGTCTGCAAGCTCTGATTAGTTTCCCGGTGTAGGCGGCAGTAGAGGCAGTCATGTTGACTTGTTTTGAAAGGTTGGTGTTGGCGTCAAAATAGAAGCCTAAGGTTTTGATGTGTTTGGCAACGGGGATAGTGTTGCCATCAATGGTGATGTTGGAGTAACCAGGGCTAAGTTTCTGTAGATTATTAGGAGAGCCGACCAGGAGAAGTTCCGTCTTCTCATCATTCAGGCAGAGGCCATGTGTGGCCATCCATGCCTGAATGATGGAGAAAATTTTGTTGATCCTGGTGACGTCAGCCAGGTAGTTGCCAGAGATGGTGAGGAGTATCTGGGTGTCGTCTGCATAATTAGTGTAGGTGACACCCGGATGGTCCAATTTGTCGAAGAGGGGTTTTGTAAAAATATTGTAGAGGGTGGGGGAGACACACGATCCTTGCGGGACGCCACAGGTGATGGGGATGGGGTCTGCTGCAGCTGTCAGTGAAAAGACTCTCATAGTTCTATTGGCTAAGAAAGATTGTATCCAGCTGACAGCTGGCGGTGAGAAATGGGCGGCAGATGAGAGGTGGTTGCATAGTATTTTATGTTCGACCCGGTCGAAAGCTGCTGAGAGGTCGAGAAGGAGTAGTATGGCCGCTTTTCCTTTGTCTTTGATGTCATCAATCTGACTTTTGAGTTCAACAAGGGCCGTTTCAGTTCCATGTTGAGGTTGAAAGCCAGATTGACGTAGCCCTAGAAGTTGATTGGTAAAACAGAGAGAAACACATAGCAAAACACAGGTAAGAGGGGGGGAAAAGCTCTCACTCTTACCAAGTGGAAAAAAATAAACTCCAGAAGTCCAGCAAAGCTGCTGGGGGACTCACTAGGTGAGGGAAATTAGTCATAGATGAGAATTCTCCCTAACATTGATGAAGAAAACAATCTAAACTCAGTTGGAATGTCATGCAACAATTCTGATGATTTTTGAGATGTATAGTTATTAACTCTCCTTCTTTTACTCACTTTGCGGAAAATGTGCAACTGGCCCCGGTGTCTTTCGACCCTGGCTCCGGCCCTTTGACTTTTGAAGTCCTGTCTTTGAGTGTTTCTTGATTCTGCCTGCCTAACCAAAATATTGCCTGTGATTTTTACTTCCAACTCTCTCTGGGTATCTCAAGTGCTAAGTGTGCTTTTGCCCCGGTAGCATTTCATGTCACGGATACGTGTTTGTTTAGCAGACCGAACTGTCAAAAAGTGATCGCAATCATATCCGCGGTAACGTGCTTTTGTGCCTAACACCGGTTCATGCCAAAACAGGGTACTTCCCTTGAGACTTACTGTACAAAGTGAATTGGTTAGTTGTAGTATATTTAACGTGTGGTTTTTATCAAAGTTTCTTAGAAGTGTTGTGTTTATAACGAATGGTTTCAAAATAAATGTAGTTATATTTTTATACCTGAAACCTTGAGTCAGTGCTTGCTTGAGTCACAGTAATTGTGGTCCCTTTGTGTAAACTCTGCTACTGCTCATATACTCTTGAGATAAGCCTGGCTGCTCCACCACTGCTACCACTCTGACATAGTAGTACAGGATTGTACCAAAGGTAAAACTTGTATTACCACCTGTAGTCTTAATCAGGTGTAGTGGTCCCTAAGGGCACTGCACAGGATTCTGCCTAACTCTGGTGGCAGCGGTTGTTACGCTCACCTGACTCCCACAGAGGCGCTGGCCTGGTTCGCGCTGCTGTGACCTCTTCTAAGGTGATGCGCAGGGTTCGGAAGACGGACTGGACCGGGCCCCCAAATCTGGCTTGCCTGGCTCGCAGAAGTATCCTTCTGTAGGCGAAAATAGGGGATTAACTGTCTACGGGGAATGCAATCGGCCTCCCACTTTCCCCTCTCACCCTCCTCGAAACCCTTCTGTGATTTCTCGTAGCGTCTCACCTTAGGGTCTGGAAGGACGAGCTCTCCATCCTGCTTCTGATGCAGGGGCGCGTTGGTATCCAGTTCCTTCACTGGATTTTCGGATTGGTGAGAACCAAACTTGCTTGGCTTCCAGGTAAGTTTTTTGATAAGAAGTTCCCCTTGTGTCCATGCATTAATGTACTAATGCTAGTGTCTTTTTCCCCATAGGGGCCGGGGTACGGAATGCCGGGGAACAGACACCGACCCGAGATGAGAGGTGAAATCCTTGTAGAAATCAGGAAAGTCTTTAATGAGCGTTTTTTTCGTAATGTCTTTTCATTCGCTCATTAACGCTGATGTCTCTTTTTCCCCTTAGGGGCCGGGGTCCGGAAATGCCAGGATGCGGCGCGGTCCCGAAATGAAGAGGGAATGAATCAACAGGTAAGTCTTAACATGGAGATTTAGCTTTCCTTATTCCCTTCTCTCTCTCACCTTTTGTTCTGGTCTTTTTCTCCCTAGGCGCTGGGGCATGACTGCGAATCCGGATTATCGCTGCTGTTCATGGAGGCGCCCTGTAAAGGTGAGTGGAATGCGGCGCTGCAGCGATCGACGCGATGAGCTTTTAAATAAAAGTCTTCCTTTTCAGGATTGTCGGCGAGATGTCTCCGGGATGCGGATTCAGCAAGTAAGGACTTTTCCTTCTTCTGTTCTCTTCTTCTCTTCCTTTGCAGGTGATCCAGGATGCTGGCAGGCGTGGCAGAAGTCAGGATGCAGGAGCAGACACGGTGAGCGTCCAGCTGCTAGATGCAGAACAACGCGAAGCACGTGTGGCTGTTCGGGTGGGCTTTAAATAGCCTTGGAAGAAGTTCCAGGTATGTATCCTTCCTCCAATCAGGTATGTATCCTTCCCCGACCACGCCCGGATGGTAAATTAGTCCCACAGGTAAAGTAGTTCCTTTCAGGCCTCAAGGAGGCCGGGATCCTGCAGCATGGTCTGCATCAGGTAAGTGCACCCAAGCGCTCCCATAATTAGCCTGGCGCCTATGGCGCCAGGACTGATGTCTTTTATGAGCCTGGCGCCATAGGCGCCAGGACACTGTCCAAAGGGCCCCTATATGGGGTTGCTGGGTCCTTCCTTGGGGACTGGATGTCCGCTTTCGGGGACGCAGTGCTTGAACGGCTCCCCGGGAGCGGGCATCATGACAGCGGTGGGATTTGGAAGTAGAGTGATTACACCTAGAGTGCTGCTATTGCCTGGGTTCAACTAACCACAAGGCTAACACCACTTATTCTATTTAACTAAGAAATCATGCCAAATATGGAAAACTACACTGAAGAGAGTCTTTTACTCTATACTGCTGAGGTTCTGAGAACCATGTGTAGGGATAAGAATATCTGTGGTAAAGGAACGAAATCTGATCTGGTTGCAAAGTTAATGGGAAAAAGTCTGGAGAGTGGTTCAGAAGGACCTACCACTCCAGCAAATGTGGAATTTGATGTTTCTAATTCTGAGATTGTTAATTGTGAAGAAGTAGATGAGTCTTTGCTAGCAAACCCTGCATCTTCCTTGCCTGTTCAGAATGCACAACCTATGTCCAGAGGGACCCCCACAGGTCCTACACTTACTCCTGAATTTATTGCACTTGAGAAAATGAGACTTGAATTGGAAGTGAAACGTATTGATGCACAAACTGCCCTGAAACATCAAGAGTTAAGGCTCAGAGAAATGGAGCTGAACCATGAACTAGAAATGAAGAAATTGTCTCTAGAAAATGCTTCTCTCCCAGAGTCCTGTAGGTCTTCAAGCCCTAAGATACCCCGTATGCCAAAGGAAATGATTGGTACGTATGAGACTAAACTTGATGTTTTGGATTGGTTAGCAATGTTTGAGTACAATCATGGGATTCAAGGTATCTCAGGGAATCAGTTGATTCCTTGGCTTTTCTCTAGGCTGCCCCCTGTTGCAAGTGATGCTGTAATGGAGTTGGGGGAGGAGGATAAACAGGATTATGAGTGTATGAAACTAGCATTAATAGCTAGATTTGGGGAGACCCCTTCCCAGTATCTTAAGAGGTTTAGAACCCTCAAAAAGCATGATGCTACCCCTTGGGCTAACTGGGTGTGTGAATGTTTCAAAAACTTAGATGGTTGAGTTAAGGGTTATAAAGTGAACACTTATGAAGGTTTGAGGAATCTTGTAATGTTGGAGTCTATTTTTGATGTCTGCTTTCCTGAGCTTAGACAGCACTTGGCTGATTCAAAGGAGATAGATCCTAAGAAGCTTGCTAAGGCTGCTGACTTGTGGGTTTCCAACAGGGCTACTGACAAGGATTCTGGGGCTACTCAGAAGAAGGATGAGGGGAAGCAGCTAAAGAAAGACAACACAGAGGACCCCAATAATTCCAATCCAAAAGAGGGCCCCAAACATAACCAGGGTAAGCCACAAGGTAAACCAAATCAGGCTAGTGTACCACCTGGATCCACACCAGATGGAGGCCAGGGCAAACCCCCAATCCAGAGAGCATTTGGAAAATGCTTTGTTTGTGGGTTGCCTGGCCATGTGAAAGGAAATCCCAAGTGCAAGGGTAAACCTTCATGGATCAACACTGTCTCCTTAGCCTTCTCCCAGGTGGATGAAGTACCAATAACCAGTGGAAACTTTCAGCTACTTGCTGATGAGCCCATGAGAGTCTCAGCTAGTGTTTCTTTAGTGTCCTTGGGTCTTTGGGAACAACAGAACTCAGATGTCTATAACTCAATCCCGGATAATACTAAAGAGTATTATAAAGATAGTGTTCTTGTGAATGGTCAGGAGATCCCTGCCATCAGAGACACTGGAGCCAGCATAACTGTGGTTGATGAAGGTTTTTTCAAAGTGGAGGATGTTGCTAAGGCACCCAAACACTTAACCAAGTTAGCTGGAGGCCCTGTGCAAATGGTTCCCCAGTTACCAGCTCTCATCGAGTGTAATGACATGACTGTCAGAATACCTGTAAGTGTGCAAAATAACGTACCTGGGAGGGTCATGTTGGGGAATGACCTGAAAACTCTTGGAGTTGTGTCTAGCACCCCCAGGCCCACCAGCAGAAGGAAGCAGGAGCTCACAAGGTCTGCAAGGGAGAGAAACTTAAGAAGCTCTCCTGGGGACATGATAGAAGAAGCTATCACCCCAAGTCCACAGGACTTACTTACTGCCATTGCAGGGCAGGAAAAGATAAAGGAGAATCCTAAGTCTGCCAGCAAGAAACCAGCAAGCTCTCTTGTGCCCAGAAGGACATCTCCGAGACTGTCAAAAGTCACACCTGTGACTCCCACACCAGCTGGGGCTGAGTGTGAGGTTCAACCCTGTATGGTCAAACTAGATACTGAGGAATCAGATCTAGAAAAGGATCTTACCTTGGTAGGAGATCTGGACCCTGTTGACCATCCTGAGCTGCAGTCTTTACTGGCAGACGGTGGAGCCAACAGAGAAGATTTCAGTAAGGGACAAAGAGAGTGTCGTACCTTGGAAGATCTTTGCCAACAGGCAGCTTCTCAGCTCAATGGGACTGAGCCTGGGAAGTATAGGTTGCACTGGGAGGATGGCCTCTTCTACAGTGAACCAATTGAGTGAACCCCTGCAGACTACAGAAAACTTGTAGCACCTCTAGTGAACTGACTCCAGTTTCTGCAGTTAGCCCATGAGGTACCTTTGGCTGGTCACATAAGTTTTAACAAGACCAAAGAAAGGTTATCGCTGCACTTCTACTGGCCTAAAATGGGTACGGAAGCAGACAAATTCTGCAGAAGCTGCCACACTTGCCAAACCTCTGGCAAGAGTGGGTCCAAGAATGTGACACACTTAGTGCCTCTCCCACTAGTGGGAATTCCTTTTGAGAGGGTTGGGATTGACATTGTTGGTCCTCTTGATCCTCCCACATCTTCAGGCAACAGGTTCATCCTGGTTGTAGTGGACCATGCCACTAGATTTCCTGAAGCCATACCTATTAGGACTGTTACGGCTCCGGCTGTGGCTAAGGCCCTACGTGGTATTTTTACAAGAGTAGGTTTTCCTAAGGAGGTGATATCTGACAGGGGATCAAATGTTATGTCCCACTACATGCAAACCATGTGGAAAGCCTGTGGAGTCACCTACAAGTTCTCATCTGCCTACCACCTCCAAACCAATGGGCTGGTAGAGAGATTTAACAGAACTATGAAGAGCATGATTTAGTCCCTTTGAACTTCTCTGTGGCCATCCAGTCAGAGGTCCATTGGCCCTGATTAAGGAGGGGTTGGAGAGTGCTCCTTCCCCCAAACCAGTCAGAGTGACTGACTATGTGAGAGGTGTCCAGAGGAGAATGTCACACACGATGGCAGAGGCAATTGATAACTTGAAGGCTGGTCAAGCTCTGGTCAAACATTGGCATGACCAGAAGGCTAACATGGTTGAGTTTACTCAAGACCAGCTTGTTCTTGTTATGGTCCCCACAAGGCAGAGGGCCTTGCAGGACAAATGGATAGGACCCTTCAAAGTTGTGGGTAAACTTGGAGAGGTAAACTATGTGGTGGACTTAGGCAATCCCAAGGAGGCTCCCAGAGTCTTTCACACCAACCATTTAAAGGCTTATGTCTCCAGACCTGACATTAGAGCTTTGCTTCTAGCTTCAGCTCAGGAGGAGGAGGAGAGTGAACCTCTACCTGACCTCCTCAGAGGCTTACCTTTAGATGAGCAAGTGGAAGGAGTTAATCTCTCTTCCAGTCTCACATCTGACCAACAGGATGAGTGCAAGTTGCTGTTAAATCAGTTTGCCTCCCTGTTCTCACTTTCACCAGGTTTGACCCCTTGGGGCCAGCATGACATACACACTGGTGACTGTTTGCCTGTCAAAAGCAGAGGGTACAGAATGTCAGACAATGTCAGATCCCACATAAGGAATAAGGTCAACAAGATGCTTGAACTCGGGGTAATAGAACCCTCTACTAGCCCTGATCAAGCCCTGTTGTGCTTATACCAAAGGCAGGATCCAAGGAATTGAGATTCTGCGTGGACTATACAGCTCTAAATGCAGTCACTACGACTGATGCCCATCCTTTGCATAGGACAGATGAGCTGGTGGACAAACTTGGTGCAGCCAAGTACCTCAGCACATTTGACCTAACGTCAGGCTATTGGCAAACAGCCCTGACAGACCATGCCAAGGAGAAAACTGTATTATCCACCCCAGCTGGCCTCTACCAATTCAAGGTAATGCCTTTTGGATTAAAGAATGCACCTGCTACATTTCAGAGGATGGTCAACCAAGTTCTGAATGGGATGGAGGACTTATGCATGGCATACTTGGATGACATTGCTGTGTTCAGCCCTACATGGAAAGAACATGTTGAACACCTAGGATATGTATTGCAGGCTCTTGAACAGGCCCATCTGACCATAAAGGCAATCAAATGTCAAATTGGTCAGAATTCAGTGGTCTACCTTGGACATGAGGTAGGAGGAGGTGAAATAAGGCCACTGCCTAGGAAAGTACAAGCTGTACAAAACTGGGCCACCCCTACTACTCAAACCCAAGAGAGAGCCTTCCTAGGTCTCACTGGGTATTATAGGAACTTCATAGAGAGCTATGGGACCATAGCTTCTCCCTTGAATGTCATCTCCTCTCCCAAATTTCCTAAAAAGGTCAGGTGGAATGAGGAGTGCAATCAAGCCTTTGAAGGTCTAAAGAAAGCCCTTTGTCAAGCTCCAGTCCTAAGAGCTCCTGACTATCACCAACCCTTCATTGTACAAACTGATGCTTCTAATGTAGGTATAGGTGCAGTCCTTAGTCAACTGGATGAGAAAGGTAGGGAACACCCCATTTGTTTCATCAGCAGGAAGTTAAAGGATCCTGAGATAAGGTGGGCAATAATAGAAAGAGAATGCTTTGCTATTGTGTGGGCACTGAAGAGGTTTAGACCATACGTGTATGGATCTACCTTCACCATTCAGACTGACCACTAACCCTTGAGATGGCTGATGCAAATGAAAGGGGAAAACCCCAAATTACTCAGATGGTCAATCTGCCTGCAAGGATTTGATTTTTCCATTGAGCACAGAGCACAAAGTCACCACGAAAATGCTGATGGTCTCTCTAGGATGTTTGTAACCGACTAGAGGTATGAGGCCCATACAGGAGTGGATTAAATCCTCCTGTCCCTTAGTCTGGAGGAGGAGGGGGGGCGAGTGTTAGGGAGAATTCTCATCTATGGCTAATTTCTCTCACCTAGTGAGTCCCCCAGCAGCTTTGCTGGACTTCTGGAGTTTATTTTTTTCCACTTGGTAAGAGTGAGAGCTTTTCCCCCTCTCTTACCTGTGTTTTGCTATGTGTTTCTCTCTGTTTTTGCGATTGTGGACTCTGAAGCACACCACTTCAGTAGCTCCCTTCTTTTTGTGTGTCACACAGCACCTTCAGTGCCGTGGCATAGGGTTGTCTTTAAGACTTCCCTCGACTCCATTTCTGAGGCGACTACTGTCCCCCAGAAAAGGGTAAAGTTACCATTAACTTTACTTAGTCAATCTACCACAGATCCAGTACACCCCATCTTCCATGGAGTACTGGGAAGGGTTAACTCGTATCCCTTTTTATCTGTACCTCCTAGAGAATTGTTTCGCTCTTTTAACATTTAGACTTGGCTGGTGGCAGTGGTATCTACCCTAACTTTTCTACCGTGATTATATTATATAAACGTGGTACTGTTCTTTGCTATTATATTATCCTTGAACATAGACCCGCTTGACCAAATCATCTTTCTTTTGGCTCCGGTTGGGTTTATTCCCAATTTCTTTTTGTTAAAGTCCTTCTTGTGTCTTACTTTGCGCAGCAACCTAGGTTCGCCTTCTTTGTTCACCGTCTTTTGGCGGGCTTTCTGTTCAGAAGCCCTCCACCAGGCGCCTGGGTGTCTAGGTGGGCTGAATGTGAGGGAGGGGTGCAGTCACCCCCTGCACAGGGTATCCTATTAAACCCAAGTCGCACTTTGTCATGATTGGCCAGGGTAGTTGTCCGGGCTGGACAACCCCCCTGCTTGGTGATTGACAGCCATGCTGTGTGAATGGGGTTTTTTCGCATAAAAGGCAGGTCTCTTGGGCTAGAAGTTAGAGAGTCAACACTGGAACTACAAGGAACCGAAGAGAAGTGGAGAGAACGACGGCTGCTGCAACTACCCCGTCCCGGTGAAGCCCTGCTGCAGTCCTGAGCTATCTTCCCTTCAACAACTTAGAGAAGATCCAGTCTGGGGTCTTCTTCCCTTGAGCTTGGTGGGGATAACCAGCTCATCTTCTACAGCCAGAGGATCCTCTTTCATGGTCGAAATCACTGCACACTGCTATAGTGGTCTGTATAGCCACCTGAAGAGCCTCTCCTGTTTTTAAGGAGCGTACTTTTTATTCCTTGTCGCTGCTGCCGGCTTCATCCCTATGTGGTGCAGACCCCCTTCAGATGTCCTCCTTCACGACGAAGCTCCAGGAATCGTGGGTCTGCGGGAAACCAGCAGGAACAACTGCCAGGGCACCAGCTACACCATTGGAACAAGGTACTGTGTTCTGTTGAGGAAACTGGCTGAATCCCTTTTCTTCATTTCCAAGGCTTGCCCTTGTCTTCCCTCCTTCTTATAACTTTTGCTTCCGAACATTGACAATATCGAAGTCATTTTGGCTACGTTGAATCGTGAACTGTCTGACCGTGTGATCTTCGGCAACTGGCCCCGGTGTCTTTCGACCTTCGCTCCGGCCCTTTGACTTTTGAACTCCTGTCTTTGAGTGTTTCTTGATTCTGCCTGCCTAATCAAAATATTTCCTGTGATTTTTACTTCCAACTCCGTCTGGGTATCTCAAGTGCTAAGTGTGTTTTTGCCTCGGTAGCATTTCATGTCACGGATACGCGTTTGTTTAGTAGACCGAACTGTCAAAAAGTGATCACAATCATATCCGCGGTAACATGTTTTTGTGCCTAACACCGGTTCATGCCAACACAGGGTACTTCCCTTGAGACTTACTGTACAAAGTGAATTGGTTAGTTGTAGTATATTTAACATGTGGTTTTTATCAAAGTTTCTTAGAAGTGTTGTGTTTATAACGAATGGTTTAAAAATATATGTACTTATATTTTTATATCTGAAACCTTGAGTCAGTGTTTGCTTGAGTCACAGTATTTGTGGTCCCTTTGTGTAATCTCTGCTACTGCTCATATACTCTTGAGATACGCCTGGCTGCTCTGCCACCTGTAGGCTTAATCAGGTGTAGTGGTCCCTAAGGGCACTGCACAGGATTCTGCCTAACAATCAACAAAATGTTTTGCATCTCTTTTAGCACCAGGTTTTCAGGCAGTTGTGAATGCTAAATGGATCCAGATAACACACTGGGAGCTATGGCAGCTAGCCAATGCAACAGAGAGGTGTTTATATTTGATATGAGAGGAGTTTAGGGCGTTGAGATTGATGACCCTGCAAAATTCATACATTGTATACCTGTTTACAGCTATGGAAGGGGGGGTATGTGCAAAGATTGGCCCATGCTGCTGCATCCTGAAACCAGCTGACAATGAACGAAATGGTAGTTTCACCGCAGTCATAAATGCTTTTCACAAGTTTAACACGAAGATGGAAGAAGAATCTAGTAGTGTCATCAAAAAAGATTAGTATGATGCCATTTTTTCATGACTGCCCACGTGGTTGGCTCAGATCCTGAAGGTATTGGACCCTGACCCTGTCCTCATCATGGTGCTCATTGTTCTTTTCGCCACCCAAGTAGCATTTGGTTTTTGTGCACGGACTGGGGTGAAATATGGGAACAAAGTAGGAAGGATATTAGAGAAAGAGAAGGGAAGGATGTTTTCTCTCCAGACAAAGGGACCGGGACATGGGGTGGTGAAGGAAGATGGAAATGGGGGTTGAAAGAAGGAAAGAATAGTAGGGGTGGGAATAATTGCTGTTTTTCCCAGACGTACAATTTTTAGAGCCTCCGGATCGTGAGATATATGATATGTACTGTGTGATTTGGTTTGGGGTAGAAGATTGTATTATCCTTCCGAGGACCCCAGAGGAATGTGCAGAGGAAGGGTACAGGATGGTCGTAAGATGTGGGTAAAGAAAAAGGAGGGGAAAGATGGGAAAGGGGGAGGAGATGTTTGTTACTGATGTAACAAAAGGGGGGAGTATTCAGATGCCCAACACACAACTTGAGCACAGTGTGACGAATCCTTAGATGTTGTCCCTTCTCCCATAGTGGGGGACCCTTCCCATGGGACCAGGGCAGTGTAGCCACAGTCCAATAGTCCCCATGGGGGTGGTGCATTGTGGGGGGATCACATGGGTAGGGGAACCCCTTATGAGACAGAGGAAGACATCCTAGGGAGTATGCTGTATCAGTCCACCTCTTTACCACCTCCGTCACTCTCTTACCCTGTGATGTGCAGCACAGTCTCACATACCACCATCCATCTCTTCAAGGTAGACATTTGCACCCCATTGCCTTATACTGAGAGGAGGAAGAGTAGGTACTACCCATGGAAATTCCATTGCAAAACTGGGACGAGGAAGAACATCTGTAACCGAGCAGAGAATGATCATAGTTGTACTGAGATGAGATGAGGAAGAGACACAGAGTATTGAGGAGCACCCTGCAGAACCAAAGTTACCCTGATCAGATGATCAGGGACAGCTGACTCCAAATATTAAATAAAAAGGGAAAAAGGACTTTGTATTGGAGTTACTCCTGCCTGGAGGAACTGCAAGAGCAAGTTCTTGCACACAAGAGAAATAGAGAAGGGATGGCGAGCCGGTGGACGAAGCCTCGAGGCAGTCCTGAAGCCTGGGTAGCGCGACTGCTATCAGGAGAAAGATTGGTGTTGTGTACCCACTGCAGACCAAACAAAGCTCATGGGAGCACCATGAGTCTCATGGCTGACTGCAGATTCTTGGAAGGAGCCGGAGCCAGACCAGAAAGCAAGGTACACTAACGGGCTGAAAGGCACCATGGAATAGAGGAGGTGATGGCAAACAGAAAGGGGTGAAAGCAGCCCGTAGTAGAGGTTCTGGTGCTCTAAAAATAATTTTGAAGAGACTTTCATGCCCATTGCGATATATGGTAGTACTTGGCAGGGGACTGAACCAAGTCTACCACGAAGGAGCACCCACTAAGAAAGAAATGCAACTGTGAAGAGACTTTCACGCTCATTGAGATATATGGTAGTACTTGGCAGGGGAGTGAACCAAGTCTTCCAGGAAGGAGAGCTACCTGAGAAAGGCAAGTCTGGCACTCGCACCCAGAAGAAGAAAAGATAGTTTGCCAATCCTTATAGTCACAGTACCTGGGGGAGAAGTGGGTCAGGTTGGCTGTGAACCCAAGAGATAGCCTGGGAAAGGAAAACATTACCCCTGATACAGTGTTGTGGACATTGATCTTCATAGTCACTGTACCTGTCCAAGTGGTGATCCAGGTTGGAGGTAAAACCAAGCTAAGAAGAACCAGGGTAAGGGATTCAGACCCCCTGGTGTTTGCAGACACTGCTAAAAAGTGTAACGCTTACCTGGACTCCTCGGGAGCATAATACCTTCCCAGCCTGTGGACCTGATACCTTGGAGCCTTTAGGATTCTTTTTCTGTTTCAACCAACAAATGACAACAATAGAAATGCTATAACATCTATTAACTGAGATAATACTACATGAGATGTGTATTGCCTTAAATATCTCTCTTCTAACTCTGGGACTGAATTCCCTTCTCACCTTTGTTTTGTTATTGTGGAGCTCTCCATCCTGCTTTTCTACAGGGGCACGTTGATGTAGAGGAGGTCCCAGACATGGCCTGCACCTCAGCCCCCCCATTTCGAGGCACCAGGGACATACTTGCCAAGGTATGTGACATATGAGGAACAAATGAACCAACAGAGAGCAATTCTAGGCCTCTGCCCAGTGCCCATCAGAAATGCAATACCTGTCGAAGTGCCTATAACCAGCCAGCCATGGGCAGCTCAGTACCCACTGAGACAACCGTACCAGCAGCTGACACGAAATAAAGACTACTTACAAACTGTCCCTGAAGAGATCCAAAGAGCCTTAATGGAGGGCAAATGGTGATGACAGAAGAGCCCAGACAGACGTATAATGAACATAAACGACAAACTAAAGTTGACACACAAGGGCGAAATGCAAGGAATAACTATGTAATGGATGTGTAAGAAGAAACAATGTTAATATAAAGAAACGTAACCATGAAGTGAGATAAAAATATGCAACTGACTAAGATGCCTGTAAATAGGCTTGGAACGCATGAAGCTAAGAAAACGGTACTGCTTGCAATGCTTAGTAGAAGAATAGAGCGGCAAGCGCCAACTATATTTCTACTTCAACTAAGTGCATTATATAAGTGCGACTCCATTTTGTAAAGCAGAATTAAGCCCAGGCCGCAAAGGGTAAAACTGGCCGAGATTCACATTCCAGTTAAAGCCAGAAGGGAAGAGCGGAATCGAAACTCAGTAAGAAGTAGCCCATGCCTGGGAATTCGAGGTCAACTCCAAATAGAGAGGAGGGCAGCTTCAAAGAATCGAAACGTCAGAGCATAGCAGCCAGCCAGTGACGGTCGAGATAAGGAGGCCTCATGCAGGTGGCGAGGCTAAGGAAGAAACAAATACACTAAAAGAAGGAAAATGAAGCAGATTCACGGTAAACAGACACGTGACCAGCCATGGGCGAAGAGGTACCAACGTCTGATGTCACCCAGAACCCGAGGATGCCATAACTTTTCCTAATAAGAAGCTACAGTTTCGAGGCCATCCTCAGCCAACTAATTGACACATAGCCCTAAAGTACTGATTGATAGAAGGGAGGCAAGGTGAATCTTGGGGCACAAGGCACCTGGGTGTCTATTCTGCATGCTGCTAATTAAAGTGGAGATTTATGCCTAGGGGTGTAACCCACGCAATCACAATGGACCACATAATCTAGGGTCCCATAGCGGTATAACCAATAAGACATTGTAGTTGTAGTGACGTCTATCACGAGCGATGTAGAGGGATGGGCGTAGATGCCCAACCGATAAGAATGATCCAATCCTCACACTCTGTTACCATATACAGATGTAGCATCTATACTTAAGTTACCTTTTCCAACCAATAGATTTGCATGTCAAACTTATGAGTGTTGCACGTCAATGATGACGAGAATTTACTATAAAAGTTACTGTTTGCATGAAGAATTTGGAAGTTGAAGCGAGACAGGCGATCGCATCACTGCTGATTACCATTTGTTCCCCGTTTTTTGTACTTGTCATTAAACAGACTTCCTTTTGCCAAACCATTGACTTGTCCTTATTGATTGGTGTTGGAGTAAGAGAATCCTGCACCTCATCCTCCTCAAGGTGCAGCTATCTCGTTTTAAGGTGCCGGACGGCGAGCTCTGAATCCCATGGGCCCGTTCAGAGGTCGCTCCGCCCTCCAGTACATTGAGATTGAGAAACAAATGTAACTTGGGTTGCTGATGAACTCTAAAGCTTCTTGCCTTGAAAGGTCTATTCTTTTAAGAATGAGTCTTTGGCTAAGAAAGCAGTTGAAGATATTGTAATCCTAAAGGGCTTGAATTGATTCCTACGTTGGAGAGATCTCTCTTTCAAATTATGATATGATATGATATGATATGGCCTTTATAACGCGCCTGTAAGCAAGTGTTTCAAGGGACGACGAGGCAAGGGAGGGGGAACAGAGGGAAGACAGACAGATCCTACTAGGCCAGGTATCATTCAGATCGTGCAAGTGAAAGGGAAGGGGAAGGATGAGAAGTACGGAGGGGAAGAGGAAGAGGATAGTGCAGTACATGGGATAGGGAAATAATAACAATAAGTACGGCCAGCAAGTGGCAAGTGCAAGGGTAAGTGCAGACATCAGGTGTCAAGTGCTGGTGGTGGGACTGTAGGGGTACAGCAAACAGTCCCAAGCATTGGAGTTGTCAGGGGGGCAGTGCAGGAGTACGTCTGGTGGGGGAGGGGACCTGGGCCTGAGATTAGAGGGGGGCCAGGTAGCCAGTGCAGTTTCATTGTCAGCCAGGAAGTCAGCAAGGGAGAGGAGGAGAAAATGCAGAGGCAAAGAGAAAGGTGTTGAGGAGCTTCTTGAACCAAAGATGATTCTCCTCAAGTTTAAGGGAGGCAGGGAGGCTGTTCCAGATGGAGGCCCCAGCCGAAGAAAGTGATCTGCCACCAACTCGTTGCTTGGAGAGGTGACTGACCCTGAGAGAGTTTGAGGCAGATGAGCGAAGAGCTCAAGAATTAAGGTATTTAGGAAGAGAGAGTTGAAGGTATTGAGGCCCCAGGCCCCAGAAGGCCTTGTGGACGATGCAGAAAGTTTTGAACTTAATCTTCGCAGCCACTGGGAGCCAGTGCAGAGATTTCAGTCCTGGAGAGATACGATCCCAGTCTTTATATGCAGTTCTTATGTTCCTTTTAGTTCAAATAATAATGTCTTGCTTCTTTCCTTTTAGGTATGGAAAGGTATTTTGGAGTTGTCATGCAGTTTGAAAATGAGCATGGGCCAGTAGGTGAAAGCGCGGTGTGCGCAATGCTGTCCGGTGAGTAATGCGAAATGCGCGGCGCTGTTTCGCCTTTTATATTGCTAACCTGTGTCTTTTCTCTCCTTGCTGGTTGCGATGTTCCTCGCCGAGCACCATAATGTTCCAACAATGATACTGACCAAGAGATGACTACCCAGTTAAGAATTGTGTGGCTTTCTTCATTCAGAAGGAAACGTGAGTAAACACTTACTAATGCTGTCTTCCTTTCTCCTCTTTCCAGGTTATGGCATTCCAGGATGCATTTGGTGCAGGTTGATGGAGTACGAACCTTCAAGTGAGTGGAACTGAAGTTGGCGATAGATTGAAGACAGGATACTGTTCCAGGTAAGTTTCGTAGTGTTCTTTCTCTCTCTGCAGGTCCTTGGTTTCAGGTAAACTGGCATCAAAGAACTGGACACAGTGAGCGTTACGCTGCCCACAGCAGAATAACGCAAACCATGCTCTGCTGTTTGGGTGTGGTTAAATAGTCTCAGGTAAAGTAGTCCAGGTAAAATAGTCCCAGGCCTGCCACACCCAAAGTAGTCCAGGTAAAGTAGTCCCAGGCCTGCCACACCCAAAAGACTAGACCACATAGCTCAGTTCCTTGTAACTGAGCTATGTGCGTGCCTCCATGTTGGCTGAAACCCCCAAGTTAAATAGTCCCAAGTAAATAGTCCCATTCTAATGTTGGTCTTCATGATGGTTATGAGCCTGGCGCCTAAGGCGCCAGGACTGACTCCAAGAGAGTCTTGGATGAGGTTTTAAGGCCTTTGACCTGGCCCTAACTGGAAGGCTGACTTGCCAGTGAGGGCCAGGGGCAAGGGTCATGTCAGACGTCAGAGATGTGAGGCGAGAAGGAGATTGTAGAGTCGAAAATGACCCTGAGGTTTTTAGCCTTGCAGGTGGGAACAGGAAGATGGCCAAGAGAAGCCAGCCAGAGAGCTACAGGAAAGGAGGGAGCTGGTGTGCTGATGAGGAGAATCTCAGTCTTACTGCCATTAAGGCAGAGGTCATTGGCAGCACACCACTCCTGGATAGCAGATAGAAAGTCAGAGATGAAGGAAGTAGAGGAGGAGGCCGAGGGTAGCCTGAAGATGAGCTGGGTGTGATCCGCATAGCACTGAAAGTTGGGTTAGAGAGCGGTGATGCAGTGGGCCAGGAGTGCCGGGTATTGGTTGAACAACCAGGGGGAGAGGATAGACCCCTAGGGGACACCACAGGTAGAGAAAAGGATAACAGAGAGGAAGGACCCAAGTTGGACATGGGAGGGTTGGTCGGAGAGGAAAGAGGTCAACCACCCCAGAGCCTGACCAGTGATACCCAGGTTATCGCGGAGACGGTTGAGCAGGATGGCATGGTTGACAGTGTCAAAGACAGAAGAGCGATCAAGCAGGATGAGGACGCAAGGGGTGTTAGAGTCAAGGTTGGAGAGCAGGTCTTCACGGATGTTCAGGAGAGCCGTTTCCATGCTTCTGGCAGCTCTGAAGCCAGACTGATGGTCATGAAGACAACCAACAGATTCAGTGTGGGGATTAAGCTGGGAGATGGGCAGTTTCTCCAGGAGCTTTCCCAGGAAGGGAGTGATGGAGATTGGGCGATAGCCGGGCAGGAGGGGTCGCAGAGGGTTTCTTAAGAAGGGGGTGCACAAGGGAGTGCCTCAGGGGGGAAGTGAAAACACCAGTGGCGAAGGAGTGATTGCAGAAATCAGCCAGGGCACGGACCAGGTAGTCGATGTGGTCCTTGATGGTTTTGGAGGAACAGGGGTGAACCTGTTTCGACGAGAAGTTCATAGATCAGACTTGTCTAAAAACCTCATCTGCGGAGAATAGGGGAAAGGCAGAGAAGGAGGGAGGAGAGGTTGCTGCAGAAGGGCCGGAGGAAGAGCAGGGAGTGGGGGGAGTCTTCTTTCTCTTTTTCGCAGATTCTAGGAAATCGGGAACTCAAATAAGGATGCGGATGGCAGCGGAGTTACTCAGGATGATAAACGTTTTAAAAATGTAAGTTCATCAATACGGAGTAACTGCAGCCTTCAAAGTGGAGCGTTGTAACAACTGTGAGGTGAAAACTTGAAGAACGTTCAGGTACGTAAACGCTTGTCTTCTCAGTTTAACTGTTAAGTTCGTTTTTTACTTAAATACCTCTTGTGTTGTCTGCGGGTTTTCGGAAAGCTGAAGAAAAAACCTTTGGAAGATGCGGTGGCTGCGGAAGAAACTTCTTACTGAAGATGCTGCGGCTTTGCGCAAAGAAATTGCTGACTGAAGATGCTGCGGCTGTGAGTGCAACCTCTGACGGAAGATGCTGTGACTGCGAGCGAATAAATGTTCTTACTGAAGATAACATCGTCAGAGATAACTTCTGTCAGGTAAGTCTCTTCTGTGAACTATGGTACTGTGTAGCTGTTCAGAAAACTAATATCTCTATTATCTCCTTTTTTTGACAATCTCTGTAAGGAGAAACACCGGCAGCGTTACCTGCTGTCAGCGGAGCAGTCGTGAAACGCGTGTTCCTGTGGATTCAGGGCTTAAGTAGCTCCCTCTGCAAATATGAATAGAACAGTGCTGCTACTTTAGTTTAGCGGTGGCCATGTTAATTGTATGAAATTACTGTTGAACATCACAGGAGTCTATGGAAGTAGATGCTGTGGGTGGTGTGAGTGCCCTATGTGCCAGGCTAACACCAACCTTTGACCTGCTGATTGACATAATGTTTCCTGCCTAGCCTGAATGCCTGAATGAGGACTATGTTCACTGAATGGGAAATGACCGCTTTCCCCCCAAGACCCGTCCCAAGGATGGACCCTCTAGCCCTGGCTTAGTGGGGTGATTCAGATGAAACCTCTGAAGCAATTTGGGGTCATGAATATTGGAACTAGGTTCCCAAGTACCGTCCTGTGGACCAAACCCTTTCCAATCCACTAAGTAGAACAATTTCCTTTTGACAATCTTGGAATCTAAGATTTCTTTCACTAAGAATTCGGGTTATCCTTCTATAATGATGAAATTGGGTGATGGTTGTAGTCTGGTCCCCGGATTGATTGGTTTTAACAAGGAAACATGGAATACATGATGAATTTGCATGTGAGATGGTAGGTTAAACCTTAGTGCTACAGGGTTGACAATATCTTCCACAGAGAATGGGCCCAGAAACTTAGGCTGGAATTTACGGGGGTGTAATAACTTTGTTAAAATAATGCTTCTAAAAAGCAGATAATCCTTTGGCAAATGTGAATGACACCTACCTTCTCTTCAGTCAGCCTTCTCGGGATAGAAGGTAGAGGGAATCACCTGGAAACTCCTCTCAACCCCGGCCAAGAGGGTAGGGTGAAGTGGAGCCCCCAGGGGAAACCCCGAAGGGAAAAAACCCCGCGATGAGCTGCTGGAGAGCGTGGATTCCTGCAACGGCTGTTGAAGGTTCACGCCTGTAGAAAGGTATTCTTTTAAGTCTTGTCTGGTAGAATTCTGGATGAAAAGAATAGAGATAGATAAGTATGGTTCCTGAGCTCCAATATCGAAAGAGAAAAGTAAGAGAAAGGCTTACCCTAACAGACCTGATCTTAATTAGATTTCGGTATTAAACTCCGAAGGAAAATGCAGACCTGGAGCCTATAGTCAAGCACGACAGTTAGACAAAGTTTCAAATTCAGCTCGGAAATGAACTCGTAAGAAAGGGAAAGAATCTTACCCACAGATACAAGCCCCAAGGTGATATGGGTGAAAACTGAATAATGAGGCTATGACAAGCAGATACTGGAAGCAAAATGTAAGGTCTGAGGTCGCGTCCTGTGGGACGTAAATACAAAGAAACAGATTAAAAGAGAGAAATCTCTGCGGGAAAATCGGGCCAAAGGAAATGGCGAATAACTACCGGTGGACGTGGCTGTGACAACAGGAAGGTATCGTCTACCGGATGAGAATAGCAACGGAGATTTCTGGAGCCAGAACAAGAAAAGGTAAGTGAAAATAAGACTAATATTCAGGCTAACATGATAGCTGATTCTAGAAGGTGGAAAAAAGACGAACTCACGATGCGCAGCGCGACTCTAAGGAGAGAAGCAACGCGTAGGACTGAAGCTCCAGCTGCCGGATATCCCATCCCGGAAGTCGGGGGCGGGGCTACCCGTAAAGTCCGGTGAACGCAAACAACTGGTGCGTTGCTCGCAGTCTCGGGTACCTCCATGTTGGGAGTTCCGATCCTGAGCCGGAAATCGGGAAATGCAACCCGGCGAAGAAAGGTAGCAGAGTTCAAGTGGACAGTTGTAACAGTATGCCCCCTCTTAAAGTTACTACCCCCCGGTTTGTCCGGATGCTTCTTGTGAAATGCTCTGATTAATCGTGGAGCATGAATGCAGGATTCAATTTCCCAAGTACGATCAGCAGGGGTGTAGCCCTTCCAATCCACTAGGTACTGTAATTTCCCTCGGTGAATACGTGAATCACACAACTCTAAGACTTCGTACTCTGCATTAGTATCAAGCATAACTGGAGGGGGACGAGAAGAAACCACCGGATGGAAAGTGCTTCTAATGTCAGGTTTTAGCTGAGAGACATGGAAGACTGGGTGTATCCGTGACCAAGTCTTGGGTAGTTTCAGTTTAAAGGCTGCAGCTCCTATTGCCGAAATTACCCGAAAAGGGCCCATAAATTTCGGTGAAAATTTTGAAGGTCTAAGATGTCTAGGCAAAAATCGGGAAGATAACCACACCAGGTCCCCAGGTTGTATTACCGGAGCTTTAGATCGAAGACGATCCGCCATCGTTTTTGTTCTTTCTTGAGCAGTCCTGAGTGCCTGAGAGGCTGCGTGTTGACCCTGGTGTATCTTTTCCAGAAGAACCTTCACATCCGGGCATTTGTCATCCGAAAACCTTTTATCAGGAAATGAGGCAGGGTGAAATCCATAGGAACAAAAAAAAGGAGAGGTCTTAATCGCTGAATGATGAGCATTATTATAAGCATATTCAGCCATTGGTAACAAACCCAACCAGTTGTCTTGTGCTGCTGAAATATAGCTCCGCAGGTATCCTTCTAATGTCTGATTCAGTCTCTCGGTCTGGCCGTTGGTTTGAGGATGAAAACCGGAACTCAACGCCCGAGTGATACCCAAAATTTGGCAGACCTTCTTCCAGTATCTGGACGTGTATTGAGAACCTCTATCCGAAATTATAGTCTCTGGAAGACCATGGAGGCAAAAGATACGGGAAATGAAGGTTCGAGCCATTTGAGCTGCTGAGGGAAGACCGGTGAAAGGGAGAAAATGAGCCATTTTTGTGAATGAATCGACAACCACCATAATGGTTGAACATCCTTCGGAGATAGGTAATTCCACAATGAAATCTGTTGAAATGATTTGCCAAGGCCGTGTAGGTAGGGGCATCTTTACCAGAGTTCCAAAAGGTGAATGCCTAGGGCTCTTATTCTGCAAACAAACCGGACAGGACCTGATGTATGTAAAAATGTCCTTACGCATTAATGGCCACCAAAAATATCGGGAGATTAATTCGCGGGTATTCATATTACCTCTATGTCCTGCGGATTTTGAGTCGTGGCACATATTTAGAACCTCCTTTTGTAAGGTTTTAGTGGGTACATAAACCTGTTTCCCATGAAAATAGCAACCGTCCTTTTTTGACAGGAGCTCCAAGTCCTTCTTGGTCAGCCTTCTTAGGACAGATGGTACAGAACTTAATTCCAAGCGTTTGAGAAAATCTGTAGATTTATATTTCTTTTCAACGCTAAGAATACCCCTGGGAAAAATGGGTTCTGGTTTGACTGGACATTGAAAAGAGGTCTCCTTTCGTGACAAGGCATCTGCTTGCAAATTGTTTCTTCCGGGAATGAAAGAGAATAATATCCTGAAAGGAGAGAAGAAATGAGCCCATCTAGCCTGACGACTGTTGCAGGTTTGGGCGTATTGAAGAATCCTTAAATTTTGATGGTCGGTACGAACCTCTACAGGAAACTGAGCTCCTAGCAACAAGTGTCTCCACTCCTCGAAAGCTTTCTTGATTGCCAATAACTCCTTCTCCAGAACGGTATAATTCAATTCTGCAGGAGCGAGGGTTTTGGACAAATACGCAATAGGCCGTTCTACCCCTTGATCATCCTTTTGAAGAAGAACAGCCCCTAAGGCAAACTGAGAAGCATCTGTTTCAAGAATAAAACAACGTGTTTGATCAGGCGTCATCAGTATGGGTGCAGATGTAAACCTCTTCTTTAAGGTATCGAAGGCCTTTTGAGTTGCCTCATTCCAGACATATGGAACTCCTTTCTTCAAAAGATTGGTTAAAGGCTGAGTAAGGGCCGAGAAATTTGGGATAAACCGACGATAAAAATTTGAAAATCCCACAAAACGTTGAATCTCCTTAATTGATCGAGGATTAGCCCAATTCTGGACTGCCTTTACTTTGTCTGGATCCATTGCAATGCCTTGTGCTGAAAGGATATAACCCAGATAGGTCACCTGGGGCTGGTGGAAAAAACATTTCTCCAAATTGCAAAACAAATGATTATTCTGGAGTCTGTATAGCACTTCTCGGACATGAGTTTGATGTTCAGAGGCTTCCTTAGAGAAGATCAGAATATCATCTAGATAGACGATGACCGTGTGTAATAATAGATCCGAAAATAGATGATCCATAAATCTCTGGAATACTGCCGGAGCGTTGGACAATCCAAAGGGCATAACCTGGTATTGAAAATGGCCAAAAGGTGTCCGGAAAGCCGTTTTCCATTCGTCTCCCTTTCTAATCCGGATCAGATGATAAGCGCCCTTTAAATCTAACTTGGTATAAATGCGGGATCCTTTTACAGCCTCTAAGATATCAGGAATTAAGGGCATCGGATATCTGTCTGGAATAGTGATTTTGTTCAATCCCCTGAAATCTATACAGGGTCTGAGTTCTGAAGTGTTCTTCTTGGGCACAAAGAAAAGCGATGCGGCCGCTGGAGATGTAGATTCGGTAATAAGTCCGTTCCGTAAATTCAGGTCAAGGTACTCCCTAAGAGCAAGCTTCTCTGAAGAGGAAAGTATGTACATCCTTCCGAAGGGTAAAGGCTGGTCTGGGATAAGATCAATCACACAATCGTCTCTGCGATGAGGAGGAAGTAGGGAGAAATCGGAGGAGGAAAAGACCTCAGAAAACTCTTGATACTCGATGGGAAGACCGATTACAGACCCGATAATAGTAACCTGTCTGTTCTCCTGTGATTGAGGATGACACATCGTGCTAGTTCTTCCCAAACAGTTAAGGAGACAAAACTCAGAACCCAAAAAGAGTGAACCTGCTGCCCAATTAATATAGGGATTGTGTCTTCGCAACCAAGGCAGTCCTAAGATAACAGGGTAATGGGCAGTTCGTATCACATCCATGGTAATGACTTCCTTGTGTGTAGCGATAGACATAGCCAACGGACCGGTTTGGTTGACAATTGGCCCAGAAGTTAGCGGACTACCATCTACACTCTCCACCGGGATAGCTTCGCTTTTAGAAACTAATGGTAACTGATGTTGTCTAGCCCAAATTTCATCAACAAAGTTCCCGGCTGCGCCGCTGTCTATAAGTGCCGGAATCTCGGTCAAATTCTGGGAACCAAAAGAAAAAGTAATATGTAAAACTAACATTAGAGAGTGGGAATACTGACTCCCTTGTGAAGCTGGTATGTTTAAAGAGGAACCTAAATATACATTAGAATCCCGGATCGTGGTTCCTCCTACGACCGGGAGTTGGCGTTTCCCGACCGCCTCGGTGGAGTGATAGGACACTCCTGGACCGTGTGGGTATTTGAGCCACAATACATACATAATCCCTGAGTTCTTCTACGGGATCTCTCTTCAGGAGATAAAGGCCCTCGGGTAGCTGATCCCAACTGCATTGGTTCTTCATTAGAGCTTCCTCTTGATGTAAGAGGAGCAGAGGAAAATGGACGAGTTGCGGGCTTTCCTTTGCGCCGTTCACTGTTCCGTTCCTTTATCCTATAGTCAATCTGCATGACTAAGGCGATAAATTCAGTCAATGACGTGGGGCGAGCCACCCTAGACACTTCATCCTTTAGATCTTCCGATAAACCTCTCCTAAAAAGAGTAACCTGGGCATCATCTGACCACGTAGATTCACTGGCAATCTGTTTGAATCTAGTAATGTAGGTCAAGATGTCCTGATTCCCTTGTCTGAGATCAAGTAGTTGTTCTTGAGCTGCTATTCGAATCTCCTGTCTACCAAACATAGATCTGATGCTGTTACAGAAAGCAGTATATGAGTCTAATATGACGTTATTAGTAGTGACCAAAGGCGTGGCCCAGGCTAAAGCAGGTCCTGTCATCTGCGAAATCATATACCCTACTCTATCCCGATCAGTATGAAAGAAAGCTGCTTTAAAAACGAATTGAACTGCGCTGGCATCAAGAAATTCTTTTATTTTATGGGGATTGCCATCAAATTGACCCCCTGGAAGGGGACCCGGGGGAACTTCAGAGCAATGAGGAACCCTGCAGGCTGTTGCCTGTTGGGAAGCCAATTGCGCAGTCTGTTGCTGAGATTGCTGTTGAGCCTGCCGAAGGTTAGCATTCTCTTGTTTCAGATTTTGTACCTCTGAGGTCAGAGATTGCACAGCCGCTATAAGTTGCTGGATCTGTTGATCCATAACGGAGGTAGTCTTTCACAAATGCCAGGAATAAGGATAATTATCAAGGTCAGCGAGGCGTTGCTTACTGTAATAACTTTGTTAAAATAATGCTTCTAAAAAGCAGATAATCCTTTGGCAAATGTGAATGACACCTACCTTCTCTTCAGTCAGCCTTCTCGGGATAGAAGGTAGAGGGAATCACCTGGAAACTCCTCTCAACCCCGGCCAAGAGGGTAGGGTGAAGTGGAGCCCCCAGGGGAAACCCCGAAGGGAAAAAACCCCGCGATGAGCTGCTGGAGAGCGTGGATTCCTGCAACGGCTGTTGAAGGTTCACGCCTGTAGAAAGGTATTCTTTTAAGTCTTGTCTGGTAGAATTCTGGATGAAAAGAATAGAGATAGATAAGTATGGTTCCTGAGCTCCAATATCGAAAGAGAAAAGTAAGAGAAAGGCTTACCCTAACAGACCTGATCTTAATTAGATTTCGGTATTAAACTCCGAAGGAAAATGCAGACCTGGAGCCTATAGTCAAGCACGACAGTTAGACAAAGTTTCAAATTCAGCTCGGAAATGAACTCGTAAGAAAGGGAAAGAATCTTACCCACAGATACAAGCCCCAAGGTGATATGGGTGAAAACTGAATAATGAGGCTATGACAAGCAGATACTGGAAGCAAAATGTAAGGTCTGAGGTCGCGTCCTGTGGGACGTAAATACAAAGAAACAGATTAAAAGAGAGAAATCTCTGCGGGAAAATCGGGCCAAAGGAAATGGCGAATAACTACCGGTGGACGTGGCTGTGACAACAGGAAGGTATCGTCTACCGGATGAGAATAGCAACGGAGATTTCTGGAGCCAGAACAAGAAAAGGTAAGTGAAAATAAGACTAATATTCAGGCTAACATGATAGCTGATTCTAGAAGGTGGAAAAAAGACGAACTCACGATGCGCAGCGCGACTCTAAGGAGAGAAGCAACGCGTAGGACTGAAGCTCCAGCTGCCGGATATCCCATCCCGGAAGTCGGGGGCGGGGCTACCCGTAAAGTCCGGTGAACGCAAACAACTGGTGCGTTGCTCGCAGTCTCGGGTACCTCCATGTTGGGAGTTCCGATCCTGAGCCGGAAATCGGGAAATGCAACCCGGCGAAGAAAGGTAGCAGAGTTCAAGTGGACAGTTGTAACAGGGGGCCCTTAAGTGCAATGTGTTTAGAAGACAACCATACCTTCTCTCCCGCCTTATCATCTGGAGATTTTCTTTGAAGTTTGCACATTTCTTTTGACTTTCCTTAGCTATAGTTAAATGTCTCAGGACCTCTTTCTGTACCTGGGTAATGTTCTCATGAAGATTCTGTACTGCTCACATCTCTAAAGATTCTGTTGGATTGAAAGTAAAGGTCTGAGGATGTGAACCGTTAGGGATGTAAAAAGGGGTATAACCTGTGTAAGTGTGTTCAGAGTTATTATAAGCATACTCTGCTACCCAGACGAGATCTACCCAAGAACAATCTATTTGGTGGAGAAGGCATTGAAGGTATTGTTCTAAGGTTTGATTGGTTCTCTCAGTTTGACCGTCAGTTTGTGAGTGGTGGCTAGTAGATAAACGTACTTTAACTTTAGCCAACTCACAACATTTCCTCCAGAATTGGGAGACAAATTGACTCCTCTATCAGATATCACTGCTGATGAAAATCCATTAAGACATACAATTTGTGCTAGGAACCTTTGCTAAAACTGAGGATGTGGGATGTCCTTTGAGGGCAATAAAATGAGCCATTTTGGAAAACAAGTCCACTACTATAAGGATTGTATTATAACCCGAACAAGTGGGTAACTCAGTTACCCATAGCCCATAGAAATGGTATGCCATGGTGCTGGTGGAACAGGTAACGGTTGAAGAAGGCCTGCTGGTCTCTGCTTTGAGCATTTGTTTTGAGCACAAATACCACAAGTTTGGATGAAATCTATGATATCCTTGCACCATGTTGGCCACCAAAAATGTCTTTTGATATTGGCTGTTGTGTTAGCGATTCCAGGTGGCCTTCTAGAGTTGCTCCATGGTAATCTGCCATGACCTTCCGTTTTAACTCCTGATTTGGTAGGTAAAGACGACTCTGGAAATAAGGTAAACCTTCTTGAATACAACACTTTGGCTCTTTTGACTTCCAGGTCTCTAACTTTGAAGTGGTCATGCTCAGTAGAATCAGTGACTTTAGGTCTCCTTCTGAAGATCCAGTGACTCCCAGCACCTTCTCTTCTGGAATTATGCTTACTGGATCCAAAGTACTTTGGACCTCTTCTTTCTCTCCAATACCTGACAAGGCATCCGCATTACCATTACGTACTCCTGGGCGGTAACTTATAACAAAATCGTATTTCACAAAAACCAATGCCCAGCGGATTTGTCGGGGTGATTGAGCATTTGCATTGAGTAAATATTGCAGCTTTCGGTGGTCTGTGAGACATGTGACCGTATGCAGGGCCCCCAATAAGTGGTGTCTCCATTCCTTGAAAGCGTGTTTTATTGCTAGTAATTCCTTATCTGTGATACTGTCATTTAATTCTGGGGTTGAATACTTCTTTGACCAGAAGGCCACTGAATGCAGTTGTCCGGTTTCTGTATCTTTTTGAGATAATACAGCTCCCATTTCAGCACTGGACGCTTGAGTTTCTACTACAAACGTTAGCTCAGGTTGTGGGTGTCTCAAAATGCGAGCGGTGGTAAAATGTTTTTTCAAGGTCTGGAAAGCCTCTTCTACTTCCTGGGTCCAGGAGAATTCCTTGTGCTTTCGTAATAACGAAGATATTGGATGGACTAGTTGGGAAAATCCTGCAACAAAGCGTCTATATAAATTGGCAAATCCTAAAAAACTTTGGACTCCTTTCACTGACGTAGGGGACGGCCAATTCAAAACTGCTTCAACTTTTCGATTGTCCATTTGAATTCCCATTGGTTACAGGATGAATCCCAAAAATTCCACTGAGGTCGCATGAAATGAGCATTTCTCCAGCTTGAAAATAACTTGTGTTGCCGTAGTTTCATAAGTACTGCCCTTACATGTGTTATGTGCTCTTGGGCTGAGCTTGAATAAATTAGAATGTCATTGAGATACAGTACGGAACAGACATCTAGCAATTTGCGTAATACATCATTCATAAAGTTCTGAAAAGCTGTTGGAGCATTGCATAAGCCAAAAGGCATAACTTGATACTCGTATAAGCCGTATTTTGTGCGGAGGGCAGTTTTCCATTCATCCCCTTCTTTGATTGTCACTAAGTGGTAAGCTCCTCGAAGGTCCAATTTGGTAAAATCTTTGACATCCTTAACTTCGTCCATTAACACTGGAATGAGTGGAAAGGGGGAACCTGTTCTTAACTGTGATCGGGTTTAAGGCACAATAGTCTACGCAAGTACGAAGGTCCCTTCCTTCTTGGGCACAAAGAAAAGAGGAGATTCCATAGGGGACTAAGAAGGCCGAATAAAACCATTAGCTAGGTAGTTATCCAAATATGTCTTCAAATTAATATTTTCTTGTTCGGTTAAAGCATACATTCTACTACATGGGGTTTTGGAACCAGGGATTAAATCAATTAGACAATCATATGGCCGGTGTGGAGGCAACACTTGGCCTCTTCTTTTTCAAAAACTTCTTGAAAATCTTGATACTCTGGTGGAAGGGTTTCTATTGATGGTAAGGTGGGTTCTTCTCTTGAAATTGCTTAAACTTCTTTTCCAAAGGTTCCGCCTTGAACATAGCAGGAGTGTTTGCATTCTTCGGTAAATACTAAGGTTCTAGCACACCAATCAATCTGTGGATTATGTTTCTCTAACCATGGAATACCTAAGATTACTTTAAACAGTGGAGCACTGATTAGGTCAAACAAAATCTTTTCTCGATGTCCTTCCTGGCAAAGCAAGGTGCAAACTTCAGTACACTTCATAACTGGTCCAAATATCAGTTGAGTACCATCCACTGCGGTGAAATTTTCCACCATAGCCCTTGGGTGTATACAAATACCCATCTTGCCTGCTAGTTTGTAATCCATGTAGTTTCCAATCGCACCACTGTCCACATATGCTTCCAGAGCATATATCTTGGAAGGTTGAAGGTCGCTGTTTAAGATAGCGGGAACAACGGAATGAGAGATCTGAAGTTCCTTCTTCTGGCTCGACAAGCAACCTCTACAATTGTCTGGCATTGGAGTTTTCCGTCAGTTCATTTTTTATTATATTCCTATCTGCCTTGTCTACGGCTCCCACTGGTTTCCACAGCGGTTTCACTGGACAAATACGAAGGTGATGACCGGCTGAACCACAATAGAGGCATACATTCTGCTGTCTTCTTTTGTCTCTTTCTTCTTTAGAGATTGGACCCCGAACACCTCCTAACTGCATTGCCTCAGAGTGACTTTCAGTCACTTGACGAGTTCCACTGTGTTTTGAACGAACATAGAGTGATCTAGTCTCTGATCTGGCCCGATCAGTGCTCCGGTCCTGCAACCAGTGGTCCAGTGGTATAGTTAGGTCAATGAATTCGGCACAACGTGTAAGAGGGTTCAATACTTGCGCCAATATGTCCTTGAGTTCTCCTCGTAATCCTTCATAAAAGAGTGTTGTTCTCTTCTCCTCAGGCCAATTAGTCTCTGCTACTAGTCAATTAAAGGAACCTATGTAAGCTAACAATTCTTGGTTACTTTGGCGTAAAGAGAGCAGCTCATTATCTAAGGCCTATCCCTGAGCATGCTGGTCAAAGAGTTTCTCTAATTCCTGCTGAAAAAACAGGGATGTTTCTTAATAATGGGTCATCTCGATTGACTAAGGTAATGGACCAGTCAGCAGCATGTCCACCCAAATATGTTAACACAAACACCACCTTACCCTGATCTGAAGGAAAGACCCAGGGTCTACACAGGAAGTGTAAATTACATTGGTTCATGAAGATTGCAAAACGCTTCAGATCCCCCATAAACCTTTCTGGGGCTGCTAGTGGAATGTTCCCTGGTAAAACCACCTGTAGAGGAGGACTGGGAACGTAAACTTGACCCTGTGGGACACCACCTGGAAGTGGTGCTTGTCCTGCCTAGGACTGTAATAATTGGCGACCCAATTCATCAGTGTGCTCTCTGTTAACCACCAACTCTCTCCTGAGAGAATTGTTTTCTGACCTAGCTGCATGGACTTTTGCCCTTAACTCCCCCAAAATCTGGGATAAATTGTCTATTTCTGTGTTTTCCATTACGCTCAGGTGGAGTATTTTAAGTATGGCATTGCGTTCTGTAACACTTACCTGGACTCCTTGGGAGCGTAATACCTTCCCAGCCTGTGGACCTGTTACCTTGGAGCCTTTAGGATTCTTTTTCTGTTTGAACAAACAAATGGCAACAATAGAAATGCTATAACATCTATTAACTGAGATAATACTACATAAGATGTGTATTGCCTTAAATCACAACTCTAGGACTGAATTCCCTTCTCACCTGTGTTTTATTATTGTGGCGCTCTATATCCTGCTTTTCTACAGGGGCGCGTTGAAATGGAGAAACAAATGTAACTTGGGTTGATGATGAACTCTAAAGCTTCTTGCCTTGAAATGTGTTTTCTTTTAAGAATGAGTCTTTGGGTAAGTAAGCAGGTGAAGATACTGTAATCTTAAAGGGCTTGAACTGATTCCTACGTTGGAGGGATCTCTCTATCAAATTACTTTTGTCTTCTTTCTCTTTTTCACAGGTTCTAGGAATTTGAAAACTGAATTAGGGCTGTGGATGGCTGTAGAGTTACTCAGGATGAGAAAATGTTTTTAAAACTTAAGTCTGCCAATACAGAGTAACTGCAACCTTCAAAGTGGAGCGTGGTAACCACTGTGAGGTGAAAACTTGAAGAACATTCAGGTAGGAAAACACTTATAAAATGTCTTCTCAGTTTAACTGCTAAGATTGTTTGTTACTTAAATACCTCTTGTGTTGTCTGCAGGTTTTCAGAAAGCTGAAGAAAAAACCTTCGGAAGATGCGGTGGCTGCTGAAGAAACTTCTTACTGAAGATGCTGCGGCTGTGAGCGAAAAACTGCTGACTGAAGTTGCTGCGGCTGTGAGTGAAATTTCTGACGAAAGATGTGACTGCGAGCAAATAAATACTCTTACTGAAGATAACAGCGTCAGAGATAATTTCTGTCAGGTAAGTCTCTTTTGTGAACTACAGTACGCTGTAGCCTTTCATAAAACTAATTTCTCTATTATCTCCTTTTTTGATAGGTTCTGTGAGGAGAAACACTGGTAGTGTTACCCGCTGTCATCTGAGCAGATGCGAAGGGTGCGTTCCAGTGGAGGCGGGGCTTAAGTAGCTCCCTTTGCAAATATGAATAGAACAGTGCTCCTACTTGTAAATGGGTTTAGCGGCGGCCATGTTAAGTGTATGAAATTACTGTTGAACATCACGGGAGTCTATGGAAGTAGATGCTGTGGGTGGTGTGAGTGCCATTTGTGCCAGGCTAACACCCACCCTTGACCTGCTGATTGACATAATGTTCCCTGCCTAGCCTGAATGTCTGAATGAGGACTATGCCCGCTGACTGGGATTATGACAAAAAGTCAAGAAAGGGAGTCATTCTCTTGGTATTGTGAGAAGCCTGAGAAGAACCAGGGAGAAGAAAGCCATCCCCCCTTTGTTTGTGGACACTTTGAAAAGCCAAGAGAAGAGTGTGATTCTCTTGGCATTGTAAGAAGCCTAAGAAGGCCAGGGGAATTCCCCCTGGTATTAGTGAACATTAGAAAGTGCCTGAGCAAGAACCAGAGAAAGGGGTAATTCTCTTGATATCATGGTGTTTAAGTTGGAACGCTGGGGTATAGTACAAAATTGGAACTTTGTTTTACACAACTTAGTTTTGCCTAAGAGGAGGATTGTGATCTGAGGAAAGGAGACATTGCCCATATTTTGTTGAACTGTGTTCATGCAGAAGAAGGGAGTCATTCTTCTGGACTCAGAAGGGACTGATTCCGTTTGGTTCATTTATAAGTGTAAGGAATAGAAGTAGGATTAGGACACAGCACGGTGAACTTTTTACTCTTAATTCTGCACCCTTATTTATTGTGTCAGAGTGGGATATGACCTAATTGATGCAGACTTAGGGACCCTTGAATTCACCAAGTTAAGCGAGAGAGCTTTGAGCCCAATGGTGGCTACTACACAATCAATAGCGTTCGATTTCTCCAGTAGCTATGATATCATTATAGAACCCGGGCAGAGACAGCTTGTACCTACTGATCTACTTTTAATTGCCACCAAAGGTACATACAGCAGACACGCTTCAAAGTCTGGAGTAGCATGGAAATATGGGATAGATGTCATGACTGGCGTGACCGACCCAGACTTCTGAGGCAATGTTAAGATCCTACTACAGAACAATGGTCAATTCCCATAGTCCGTAAAAGCAGCAGAAACAATTGCCCAGGGAATTCTTGAAAATGTTTTATTCCCAAACCTCCAAAAAGACGAAGATACAGAATGCACAGAGAGAGGAAATAATGGCTATGGAGAAGCTGACCTAGAGCCCAAAGCCATAGCTGAGGTACCCATGCCTGATAAGGGAGGAGATCTAAACAGAAGAATGTACCCTTGCTACTATTTATTTTCATATTTTTTCTTCTTTAAAAATAATAAATTATTATTTTTGAAAGGTTTCCGGATTGCGGAAATCCTAAGGTAAGATCAACCGCTGTTCTTATATATCCACCCAAATAGTGAAGTAGCTCTGTGTTTCAATGGACAATATTACGGTGATGCTTCCAGTGTTTGAAAAATAAATAAAAGGTAACTAATATAGTTTAGGAAGAATACAAGACAATCACTTTCTACTTCCAAGGACATAAAAATCATATATTTAAAGAAAACCGGAACACATAATCGGAAGTCAACAAGGTTATAATCTCAACCAAGGGTAGAACAAAATACAAGTACATCCACATGGTACATTGAGAAGACAACGTTTGTTTGGAGCGAGATTACAGTGTACATAAGTGTTTTAACACAATTATATTCACAGAACAAAAACAAAAAAACACAAAGAACATTGGGTTTATATTCATTTCTTTACACTAAAGTGACTAAATCATAAGGTAGAGTGCAAAATGGACATATACATGATACTGGTTCAATAAATAAACAATATCATTGCCCAAATTGTGGATACTGTTCAGTGATAGTCCCTTTTTGCAATTGTTAATTTCAAGCAATTAATGCTGCAGGGTCTTTGATACAAGATATCTTTTTTATCCTTGCCAACGTGAGGTTTGATGGTTGGAACCGGAATATAAGTTCCAAAGGATCAGGGATATATGTGTGTGATTTGATTCCCTGTCTTCGTCACGTTTCGGCGGTAATCTATTGCGATAGGTCCGCCTTCATCAGGGCTCCTAGTTGGGGACCCTGTGGAGAGTATATGGATATCGAGTCAGAGGGGTGGATGTGAGCAAGCGGAGCCCCTTGTACTTAGGGCACTGCACAAAAATATTTTAAAACTCTCGGCACCGGTGGCCGGCTTACCTGCCGGTGCTTCAGATCCCAGAGGTTCGGGTGTAGGCCACACGGGGAGAAAATCAGGCGACAAGATCATACGTCCATGTGAACACTGAGAGCTCTCAGATAAAGTCACAGTCACATCTTGGTGATATCCTGCATAAGGTTTGAAAATAATAGAAAAGAGGGGAACAGAGGCTGTAGATCGGGGGTCTTGCCCCCAAGTTATGTAGTACTAATAGGTAATTGCTAAGTAGCTACATATAAGAAAGGTATTATACATATAAGAAAGGTATTAAAAAGCAGAGAGTAATGCTCTACCAGTAGTGATTACCTGATAGTAAAGAGATTGCACCGCTTGGATGAATTTTCAACTCTGTCGGTGCTTTGTGGAACGTAGTTATTCACTGTGGGCTGGCGACTGTTGCCTGTATAAGAAAAACAGAACTAAGGACCAGAACTCGTTTGTTTCGAGAGCGTTTGGATGGTGGATTAAAAATTCTTTACACCAAAAATGTGGCTTAAATGTTGTAGCCACTGTTGCTTGGATCCAAAACCAGGATAGTGAAAGAAGTGCTCCAAAACTGCGCGCTGTGCGTTTGGATGCCTGTGTGCATTCACGATGTCGTGTGCACAAGAGGTTTGCAAGAAGCATTGCTGCGGCCGGTCTGGAGTGTTTAAACTCAGTTACGTGGGTCGAAGTGCCAAATAAATGGGCTGCAAAAAGAGTTTTACGTGGAGAGCGGGCCGGTGGCATGGAGTATTAGAAGCTGCATGCGAGGTGAAGGCGTGCCTGGGGAAAAGGACAAAAAACCCATTTCACGCCTACCCGCTGCATTGCTTTTATGAACTGTTGCATGACTCAGCAAACATCCGCTGGGAGAGGGAGAGGCTGGAGGCTCGTCTCACCCGTCCCATCTGGTTCGAGGGTGTGTGCAGACTGTGACTGCCTGTTCTAAATTGCCGGGGCCGTGATGATCACGCATGCGCTGAGCTGCGTAGTTGATCGCTGTCATGGCGACCCGAGACAAAATCACTCGAGCATGCTGGGGGATAGTATCAGTTTACAGTCTGCCTCAGTGTAGAGAAAGTGTTGCTGTCGGTCTCATGTGAAGTCGTGGGCTGAGCAAAGAGGCAAAAGGAGGAATGTGTAACTCCGTGCGTATTTTTAATATATACATGACAAGAACAGAGAAAAGCAAGAGCTTTGTTTGTCGCAGTTTATTGATTAAAGCTTGTGTGCATATGGAGGGTCTAATCAGTAGTGATGGGCAGAGACGTTGAAGCAAACATACGTCATAATTGTTATATTACTGGCTGAAAGATTTCATTGAGGCCATGGTGGTAGGTGTTTAATCGATGTATCCACCTGGACTCTTTCCTAAGGAGGCTTTGTTGGATATCGGGGCTCCCCTTAATTTTCTCAACTACCCACCAGAAGAGATTGTTTGGTGTGTGGTTTGCCTCCATGTAGTATTCAACTAGGGGTGATGTGAGATTCTTACACCTGATGCTAGATCTGTGTTCCGAGATCCGGATGTTGACTGCTCTTGTGGTTTGACCTATGTACCGAAGTCCACAGGGGCATTCGATACAGTAAATCACATTATGGCTTTTGCAGTTAGTGAGATCCCTCAAAATCCATTTGCGTTGTCCAATTTGGAAACTACTCATTTTCTTTGTAAATTGGCAAGCCACGCAATTGCCACATGGGTGATGGCCCTGCAGTGGTCTTAATGTTCGTGTGGGATTCTTATTTGGCTGGAATTGGGAGTGTACTAAGTGTTCCTTGATGTTTTTTGCTCTTTTATAGGCAAATCTGGGAATTGGTTCCTCTGGAAGGTTGAGGCGTGCTATGTGCCAATGTTTACTGATGATCTTCTTTATTTGTGATGTGTGGGTTCCAAAGGTAACAACACACGTGAGGCGATCTGCTTGGGTGTCTTGGGTATCGCGTTGTAACTCGAGAAGGGTTTCTCTGTTACTGTTTCGTGCCCTTTTCCTGGCTTGCTCAAGCTGTTTTTTAGGGTAACCTCTTACTTTTAGGCGGGTGGTCAGATTATCTGCATGGTAATTAAAGTCTTCAAGTGTTGTGCAGTTTCTATGTATTTGGAGATACTGTCCATATGGGAGGTTGTCCTTGACGTGTGTAGGGTGGTTACTGGAGTAGTGCAATAATGTGTTCCTGGATGTGAGTTTACGATACAGATTACATGTGAGTTTACCATTTTCTTGTTGAATGGACAGATCCAGGAACTTGATTTCAGAAGCACTATGCTCAATGGTGAATTGAATGTCAATATTGCATGTGTTGAGCCAGGCCCAGAAGGACATTAGTTGGGGGGTGGTACCGGTCCATATGAAAATCACGTCATCTATGTATCGGTACCAATGGCTAATCTGGGGCTGCCATATGTTAACGTTAGAGAGTACAAAATCTTGTTCGAATTTGGCCATGAACAGGATTGCTAGGCTGGGAGCAAAAGCTACGCCCATGGCGGTACCTTTTGTCTGTAGGTACAATAAATTGTCAAAGGTGAAAAAGTTTTTCCGTAGTGCTATTGACATTAGTTCAAGGATAAAATTGGTGGGGGTCCGGTCGGCTGGGAGCTCGGCGGTTAGCCATGTCCATATGCATTCGATTGCTTCCTCCTGCGGTATACTTGTATGAAAGGGACTTAATGTCCATAGTTACCAAAAGTTGTTTGGTGGGGTCAAAATCCATGCCCTCAAATATGGTAATGGTATGTGTAGTGTCCCTAAGGTAGGTAAATGTATTTGTACTGATGGGTTGTAGGAAGAAGTCAATGAATTTACAGAGTGGTTCAAGAATGGAGCCACAGCCAGAGACTATCGGGCGGCCTGGTGGGTTAGTGGGATCCTTGTGAATTTTTGGAAGTGCATAAAAACAGGGAGTTCTTCCTCGTGGTTTGATTAGGAATTCAGATTCTTTTTTGGTGATCCAGTCGCGCTGTAAAGCGAAATTTACGGTTTCTAGGATCTCTTGGCAGATTTCTTGTGTTGGGTCTGTACGAAGGATAGTATAACTATCTGTATCATTAAGTAGTGCCAGCACCATATCTTTGTATTGGTCAATGGTCCTAATGACCAGGCCGCCACCTTTATCTGAAGGCTTAATGATAATGTTTTTATTTTTCTGTAGCGACATCAAAGCTTGTTTTTCAGATAAACTTAGGTTGTGTTTGGTCTTGATTGTTTTGGTTTGTAGTTTGGCGAAGTCATTCAAGATGCATCTTTCAAAAGTGAGGATTTCAGTAGGTATTTGGCTGTCTGAGGGCGTGAATGAAGAGGGATTATGTAGCCCAGAGTCTTTCTCATCTTCCTCCGTGCCTAGGTTGTGTTCATGAAAGAATGTTCGTAGCCTTACTTTACGTAGGAAGGTTCGAATCTCCATTTCGGAGTCGTACCAGTCAGTGGGACCTGTTGGTACGAATGATAAACCTTTGCTGAGGACGGATGTTTCTGCCGTTGAAAGTGGTATGCCGGCTAGATTGAATATAGGAATTATTTCTGAATCGGTATTGGAGTTCGGTTGTCGGCGTCGGGGACGTTGGTTTCTTCCACCTCCTCGTGGTGGAAAACCCCATTGTGGAAAACCCCACTGGGGGTTGCCAAACCCGCCACCCCCTAAAAAAGGATAAAAGGATGGTGGGGGAAAGGCTGGGTTGGGCAGCGGGTGACCCTGTGGCAGTGGTTGTCTAGATTGGTCGTCAGACGATGACCCGCTGCTGGAACCGGAGAAGGTTGCTCCTTTCCGGCGATTTTTCTGTGTCCTTGAGCCTGTGCCTTGGGCCAGACCTATGTTTAAACTGTTGATGTAATTATCAGCAATATAGGGGTAGATGATTTCAAGTTGAAATTCCTTAATGTCTTTCTGAAGTTTCTTGGTTTTTCAGGTGAGAGTAGCAGTTTTAAAGTCCGAGAACTGCTTGTTGAGATCAGTTAACTGATTCTTGGCATTAGTAATGGCTGTGTTGGTTACGAAGGTTGTTTCCTCTAAATCTAAATCTTTTTGAATTTGGGTAGCAATACGTTGGGCCGTGGTAATTGTTAGCACCATTAAGTCCCGGCTACACTTTGTTGCCACATAACTAAAGTTGGTTACGTATTCTTTGTCATCTAAAAAGAGGCACAGAGTATTTCTCACTATTAGTCCACTAGGGATAATGCTGTTTCTTAAGTATTCCCTTAGGAAGTGTGCGTGGAGTTTGGTACGGAAACACTTCTTTTTAAGGCGTAGAATGTTGTCTCCTGTATTTGTGGCACCTAAAGGGGGATTATCACCTGTGGGGTCAAAAAATGAGGGACCACTTATGGTGTCCTGGATCTGTTGGTCAGTAAAGCTTAATGTAGCATTTTCAGCCATACCCAACAGGGGGATGTCTCACGGGTTGTTCTGGATGGCGGATAAACGTAGGGTCTGTCGTCCAACATCCCCGTGTAGACCAACACCCGAAATAGGGTTAACTCTGGGAGAGAGTGTAGAAATTAGAGAGGGAGATGGACAAGTTCAGGTTAAAAAGGTTAACTAGAGTCCTATCAGGGAAAAACCCTAAGCAACACGGTTGCCGTGGAATGATAACAAACAACCCCAGATGGGGTCAGTAGGGGGAGGCCTTTTTTGAAAGGGTACTAGGCCAAAAATAGAACATCTAAACAGAAGAATGTACCCTTGCTACTATTTATTTTCATATTTTTTCTTCTTTAAAAATAATAAATTATTATTTTTGAAAGGTTTCCGGATTGCGGAAATCCTAAGGTAAGATCAACCGCTGTTCTTATATATCCACCCAAATAGTGAAGTAGCTCTGTGTTTCAATGGACAATATTACGGTGATGCTTCCAGTGTTTGAAAAATAAATAAAAGGTAACTAATATAGTTTAGGAAGAATACAAGACTATCACTTTCTACTTCCAAGGACATAAAAATCATATATTTAAAGAAAACCGGAACACATAATCGGAAGTCAACAAGGTTATAATCTCAACCAAGGGTAGAACAAAATACAAGTACATCCACATGGTACATTGAGAAGACAACGTTTTTTTGGAGAGAGATTACAGTGTACATAAGTGTTTTAACACAATTATATTCACAGAACAAAAACAAAATAAGGGAGGAGAGACTTTAGAACTGATACCAGACTTAGTGTTCGCTCAATGCAACGATCCGATCCTCGCTGAACCTTTCCTTAAGGTTATACCTGAATAGGTGGCCAGCGGAAGGGAGACATTTCCCTTACTTGTAAACTGTGTTCATCCAGAAGAGGGAGTCATTCTCCTGGACTCAGAAGACACTGATCCAGTTCAGTTCACTTATAAGTGTTAGGGATAGAAGTACGATTTGGATACAGGGAGGTGGACTTTTTAGTTACGGACATCCTGAAAGCTCGAAAGTTTTTGTTTAGGCAGGGAAAACCCTCTTAGAGTTAGGGATAGTTAGCTTTTACTTTCTGGTTGGTAATAATAAAAGTGTGCAGCAATCAACATTCCACCTTTGTGTCGATCCCTTCCGCACCCTTACAGCAGGTATCATCTGAGAAAGATCTTCTAAGAGGGCATCAGGACCCCAGCAGTGACGTAATGGCCATGTGCTGAGTTAGTAGCTAAAATGTGGCTCAATATAGCTCATAGTAGTACATTTTTGTTTTTACATAACACAGCTAATTGTTGCACTGTAGCTTTGTGTTAGGAAAGATTCCTCTTTACTGCACCTTGCCTTCCATCTTTAACTATTATTTTAACTTGCACAGACATTACATTCTATGTCACATATAGTCATATTACTGAATAATAGCATTGTACAAAGAGATACACATTCCACATTTACCATATACACTTTATAATACTTACCCTTGATCGCTCTCATTTGCACCAAATAGGTGTCACCTGAAATTGCCCCAGATATCTTTCGGTCTATTTATGATTGGTAGCAGGCTGGAGTATACCTCTTCATTATCGTTGGCCCAAGTCATGACTTCCATCCATACATTAACCCCAAAACCTTTTGCTTTTATTTTTTGAATCTGACCTGTACTTTTTGCAGTACAGTGAAGCCCCGGGCTTCACTGCACTGGCTTATGCTCATATGTCATGGGGAAACTGATATGTCCTTCAGGCTGTCAGTACTGGGAAACATTGTTTCCCTTAGTCATGTTACTGTGTTACTAGTTTTGTTTACTTTTGTATCACTTGTGGTAACTTTGTATCATTGTGCACAGCAGTTTACACTGCAGTACAATGGGGTGCATTTTTGTTTTGCTCTAGACCAACATTTTAGGTTACTCTAGGTGTGCCAAAACGATAAGCTGGCGGTAGCAGCTACTTTTCCCCACTTTTTGGGAATTCTCGTTTTAGTCTTACTGCATTTACCGCGTTTGGCTACTAACTGCGGCTACTGGTCAAACATGGCCATGCCACAAGATTTTTTGCTTGTGCTTTTGCTATCTTTTTCCTTAGCATTCTTCTTGGTCTGAGAGTAGAGGATAATCCTTATAAGGACTTCCAGTGCCTAGGAAAGCAGAAGCTTTAGGCGGGCTACTGGAAGGCTGTGTGTTTTTGCTGGCAGGATGTGGGCTGGGACTGTCTAGTCCCAATCCACAAACTGATTTCAATGTGTCTGAGTGGTATGCATGAATGTTCCTGCCAGTGGTCCTGATTGGACTACTGCTGGGGTGTGTGGGCTAGTCCAGCTATTGGCTAGTGAGGGCAGCAGCTCCCACCTGGCTTTTAGGATAAGAAGAGGGCCCTTGTACCCATTCTTCAGAGATCCTGGAGAAACCTGAAGGAGCAAAGTATCCTGTCCAGCTGTGAGACCCGCGAAGAAATCTGAGACCTGAATGAAGGAGACCTGGCAACCAACTTCTGCTGCTATGCTGGAGGGGCCCTGTCTTGCTCGTGATCTTTAGCAGTCATGTGAAGGTGCTGCAACCCTTGGAATGGAGGGACCAACCATTCCTGAGTTCTGATTGGTGCCCTGCCAAAGGAAGCCTTTGGAAGTGCCCTGGAACCGTCCTGTGGCTGACCAGCTTTGATTTTGGCCTACCCTGCTGCCAGTGTCACCGTTCCGAGTTTCAGCCTGAAAGCTGAGGGATCCTCACCGTGCCCTACAAGGCTAACCTCTGCGAACCTTCGGCGTCCTAGTGTTGAGGGGACCCGAAATAGGAGGGACGGTCTGATCACGGCTGCTGAGTCCTTTTGCATCACGTGCTGTGGTGACCACTGTCCAAAATAGCTTACCTGACCTGAGTCCAGTCCTGAGAGGGGTCCTACATTAAAATTTCAATCAAGAGTCCTTGCAACAGTGAAATACGCTAACCAGAGATCAGCTCGAACCTGCAACCCCTGGAAATCAAGGACTGCAACTTTTGTTGGGAACATTAACCTCGGATCCTCTTCCTATATCTTGCCAAGTCAGGGGAAGAATCGGAGTACAAGTATAGAGCTTCTAACCTACCCCTATACTCCCATTATAAGTCAATGGGCCTATAATGTGACCTTAATTCTAACAGGATTGGCTTTGCCATTGCTTGCTTATACAGACATCTGAACGTTGGGGCTACTTTTGGGCATTACTCTAACTTGAACCCTAACCCTAAGTACACTTCACTGGACCCCAGACACCATACCTGCATTTTTTCCTGCTTCATAATTTCTGTGGAACTTTTACCTGAACAATTGGGCAAAAGGCTCCAGACAATTTAGGGCTGGACAATGTTAGTTGGGGATCATCTCTGTGGACCTTGAGTGCCTATTCTAACCTTTCCTTTACAGGTGTTTCTGATATGTATTATGCCCTATATAACAAAGTGCATGCATATATGTATTTAGTTTAATAGTCTTGTGTGATAAATCTACTTGCTAGTAGTCATTTTTTATAGTGTATTTTTGGCCATAAATAAATAACTGTATTTTTATACAGCCTGTATAAGTGTAATTTGTGATTCTCACTGTGCAGCCTCACTGTGGACTCCTTACAAGCTCACCATCGCTGAAGAACTTAGCCTAGAACGCCTGTCACTGCTACTTGAACTGGTTTGGCTGCACCTCCCCAGAGTTCTGTCACAATATAGGTTGGCCTTCTATACATCTGTCCACCAGGCCAGAGTATAGACAATCAGTCCTTATACTTTGGTTGCAGTATAGACAATCAGTCCTAACACTTTGGTTGCAATGTAGCTTTGCTTTTTGCCAGCATTCTGGCACATAACATTGTATTGCTTGCATCCACTGCACCTCACAAAGAGGATGCAACACTTTGCCCCACTTCTGAGCATGACACGCAGCACACTGCAGGGCACCATACTTACTACACTTTGGCCCTCATTACGACCCTGGCGGTAAGTATGCTACATTACCGCCATGGCGTAATCATCGTTTACGCCATGGACCGATGGCGTAAAGAGCGCCATATTCCGACCCATCGCGCACGAGCATTACGCCATGGCGGTAATGTAAACTACACCATGGCGTAAACAGCCCTTACCGGCATCGAACGCCGCACTGGGTGACCTACCGCCACCCATCATTGCGCCGACCATAATCAGCGGGCCCCGTAATCAGCGGGCCCCGTAATTAGCGGGCACCGTAATTAGCGGGCACCGCAAATAAGCGGAACCGGAAGTAGCGTCATCGCGGCGGAACGGGAAAGAGCCCAGCGGCCATCTTTAAAAACACAATCCATTGCCATCCTACCCAACCACAATACATTCGACCCTGAAACCCTGTGAATCCCATTACCCACCCATTTCCTCACCTAACCATGCCAAAAGTTGTTAAAAAAGCCTGCGACAGGCAGCGGCAGGACCGCTTCAGTCGCGAAGAACTAACTATGCTGGCAGAAACGCTGCAGGAGAAGGCAGACATCGTCTTCTCATCAGAGATGACGAGACCAGCCATAGCCCGGAGAAAAGCAGTATGGGAACTCGTGGCACAACGCGTCAGTGCCGTAGGTACCACCCCACGCACCGCCAGACAGTGCCGCAAAAGGTGGGATGACCTCCGGCTCCGAGTAAGGGGCATACTGTCAGCAAACCGCAACCTGGGACTGGCAACTGGCGGTGGAGCAGACTCCCCACTGAAGATGCAGCCATGGGAGGAGACATGTGCCTCATTGATCGGCATAGAGTGCATTGAGGGCGTCGGCGGAATGGAGAGAGGAGCCCCGACATCAGGAGACACAGGTAGGTGCCTCCAATTCAGCCTTGCAAAACACCCTGAATCACACTTACATGGGAATCACAATGTCGCCCCATATGGCAAACGCAACACATCAGCAGAAGACCCACACCCTGCACACATGCAGCATGTACACTCTACAGCAGGCACACACATTCCTGCATGCTCAACCCACCCAAAAGGGAGACAACCTGTATGTCACGGCCTACAAAGTCCACCATCTATCCATCTAAACCATGGCACTCATCACAATGCCTGCTCAATGTCCGCTGAACCATCAATAACACTTTCCCTCCTCTGCTCCACCACAGGCTCACACTCGGACACCGGCAGGGACGAGAGTGGCACCACCCCAGCCAAGAAGACCAGGACAGAGGGAAGAGGCCACCAACCATCCACCTCTGCTGACCCATGGCCAACCCACAGCAGGCCAAAATTCCTGTTGCCGAACAGCCCAGGGCAGCAATTCCCCCCGAGGAAAGGGACATGATGGCACCCACGGCAGACCCACAACCACTGCTGCCCACTGAGGGGATTGTGTCTGCGGGGAGCAGTACAGTCGGGGAGACTGAAGCCATCGCAGCCTGTTCTGACAGCGATGTGGCGAATGTGGATGATGACATGGAAGGTCCCCCCAACACCCAACTTACCTCCCCACACCTGTCCCCATGTAGCCTGCATGGACAGGACACACAGGGGCAATCCCCTGGAGGTTCATGGCCAGCCACTCCAAGCCCAGTGGGAGTAGGGGAAGAGGGGAGTAGTCCTATTGGGCCTGCAATTGCAACCTCCGTTGTGCCTGATTTCAGCCAGGTGCTGGACCAAATATCAGCAAGGCAAGAACAACTGGTGTCAATCCTAACGCAGCATGTTGCTGATTGTGGAGGTGCCAGTTCAGGCATGGAGAGGTGTGCTGAGAGCATCAAGGCAGCCATCCAATCAGCAAGCACGAACATATGCACAGAACTAGCTGCAGTGCGGAATATGATTAGTGAACTGATACGGACAATCATGGACACACGGCGTACCGAGCAGGCCGGTACCTCCTCAGCTGCAAGTTCGGCCCCATCCAGCCCCGTCCGCAGGTCATCCAGGACCCGGAGGAGTACAGGCAGGGGGGCCCCAGGTTCCGGGATAGGGGGCTGGCAATAGTGCCCGCCCAGTGGACCACTGAAACATTACCCACTTCACCACGGGCACTGGCACTCCTTTGCAGGGATTTCTGGGGGGAGGTGGAGGGGGGATTGGGTGTGTTGGGGTGTTCAGGGGGGAGGGGGGATTGGGTGTGTTGGGGTGTTCAGGGGGAGGGGGGATTGGGTGTTTTGGGGTGTTCAGGGGGGAGGGGGGATTGGGTGTGTTGGGGTGTTCAGGGGGAGGGGGGATTGGGTGTGTTGGGGTGTTCAGGGGAGAGGGGGAGGGGGGATTGGGTGTGTCATAACTTTTCAGAAGGACAATACACTTTTTCGTTTATCACAAACCAAATGTGTGGACATTGCTCATTGTGTATGTGTGCTTTATTGTTGTACAGTCTACAGTGTGCATATACCAGACACACACAGTGCCCCAAGTGCCGTCCACTTGTTACACGCACATGCTGTGTGTGCTAGAAGTATTGGTCAATGAGATTCTGACGCATTTCACGCCCCTCCTGTGCATCGCTGCCTCCTTGAGGTGCTGCCCCATCCCCACCCTCATCATCCTCATCATCAGGTGGTTGCAGTTCTTCGTCAGGGGGCAGAGGCACGTTACGTCTGACGCACATATTGTGTAGCATGACACATGCCATGATGATCTTCGCAACCTTCTCATGGCGGTACAGGAGTGCCCCGCCAGACCTGCTGAGGCAGGGGAAACGTGCCTTCAGTAGGCCAAAGGCCTGCTCTATCACCACACGGGTATGTGCATGGGCACGGTTGAAGTCCACCTCATGCTGGTTCTGTGGGTTCCGGACTGGTGTAAGGAGCCACCTCTTCAGGGGATAGCCTGCATCACCTGTAAATGGGCAACAATGTATGTGTCAGGAATGAGATTGCTTTCTGGACATGACGTGCCACCATGCCTTGCATTCAACTGTTACTTTGCACCAAATTTAGTTGTGCTAATGGATTCACACTATGCAACCGGTATATGTTCATGGCTCTCATGTACTGTTTTGCATGCCAGGACACAATGCAGGGGGGACAATTGCCTTGTGAGTGCCCATCCACTGTGTCCGTTCAGGCCGTTACTTTATGTGACCTGGCACGTGTCCTGTGAGGTCAAAGCTCACATGATTGCAACATTGCTGTCTGGCTCATTATGACCACAGGGAACAATACTGGTGTCAATGGGGACAGTTTGTGGGTCTTGCTGTCTGTGTAGTGGTGCATTGATGTTCCTGTCTGACATGTGCCTCCTTTGTGCGCAGTTATGGGGGACAGGCCTTTCAGTTGATGGTGTTTGGTGACGTGCATCTAGGTGCGTTCCTTTGGAGTCAATGTGGTCACATTTCGTACAATGCACTTGCAGATGGTTGTGTCATGGTTGGGGTACACTTTCATTCACATGTTATGGCTGATTAGATCAGGCATCATGTATACAGTTGTCAGATGACATGAGTGCTGCCTCAGGGTATGATCTGGCTACTGCTAGTCGCAGCCATGTGACGTATGCATCATTCCCCCCCTCTTTCTGCCAGGTGAAATATGCATTGGTACGTCGATCACCTACACACTTCGCATTTCCATGCTCATGACATTAGACTCACCGAGTAGGCAGGATCTTGGGCCTGCATGTCGCTCCATGTAGCGTGGTATTGTGGAGTTCCGAAGGACCATTGAATCATGGGTTGATCCGGAGAATCGGGCACAACAATGTGTGAAGATCCTGTTGGAGTCGCAGACCATTTGCACGTTGATTGAGTGAAATAGTTTACGGTTGCGGTATGGTACCTCCATGGCATGTGGGACCACCAATTCAACATGGGTGCAGTCGATGGCACCAATGCAACCAGGTATGCCAGCCAGTGCATGGAAACCCACTTTGGTGTTGGCAATCTCCTGGGCAGACCGTGGCAATGAGATGTGGTTGTCTGTGTGCTTGAGGAGGGCATCGAGCACTTGGATCAGTGTACGTGAGAATAATGGTTGGGATATGCCATGCAAGTGGCCCACTGTGTGCTGGTAGGTGCCTGTGGCCAGGAAGTGGAGCACAGACACGACCTTCAGTAGGGGCGGGATGGCGGTGGGTGTTTCTATCATGCTGACAATGTTGTTGTGTATCATGTGCACAATGTTGGTGATGGTGTCCCGGTCCAGTCGGTACAGGGTGTGGATCTGCTCTGCGGTGAGGTTGAATGGACTGGCTCTGATGCGTGAGATTGGGGGCTGCCTGCGTGGTGCCACTGACTGTGCTGGTGGGGCTTGCTGGCCCTGCCTTGCCCTCCTTCTCCTCCTGCATCTCCTCTGTGCAGCCTGTTGTTGTTGTTGTTGTTGTTGTTGTTGTTGTTGTTGTTGTTGCAGTTGTAGCACTCGCATTGCTATCAGGTCCTCCAGCCCCAACATTGCTAGTCCTATTGGTATCATTGTGGAGTGTGACTGGGGCTGGTAGGGGTGGGGTGTGCTCTTTTTGCACTGGGAGAGTCTGTATTGCCTCCACCTGTGCTGATTCTGTGCACCTGGGAACACTGCACATAGCCATTTACGGTTGGTTCGCGATGGCGGAATTAGCGCCATGGTGGTAAGGTACTTAACGGCCTTGGCGATGGCGTTAGGGGCATGTCCGCTTGGTTTGTGATCTGCGTAGCTTTGCACCATGCCGGTATTTATGGCATGGTGGGTCGCGCTTGCGCGACCTTGGTGCTGTTAGCGGCACCGTAAACTACGATGTCGCTAATTGCACTTTCGCGGCTCATAATCGGACCTTGCGGAAAACGATGCCGGTATTCATTTACCGGCATCGTTTTCCGCTTACCGCCTGGGTCGTAATGAGGGCCTTTGCCTGAACAATATGATGGCAGGAAATATATGGTGCATGGCACCACATTCACGCATGGTTCATACTCCATTGAAAACACACAGCACATTGTGTAGTACACTTGCCCACAATCAAGCTCATGGCACTACATTTTAGAGTTACATATTTGAGGTACATGGCAGCTGGGCAGAAGATGCATACCACAAACAATAACACTTTCACCATCTGCCGCGGCACACACACACCTCACCACGTTATATTTTTTCGCATGACAAGCTTGTGCGCCTTTTGTTTTTGATAGTTTTTAGAACACCTAGTGTGGAGCACACAGCACTGCTTTATTGTGTTTTTTGCCTGTAAGGGTACTAGGAGCTATGAGCAAGAGCGTTGCCATTCTTAGTAGGCCTTGGGTAGAGGTATTAAGCTGTTATTGTAGTGTATTGGGTCATAGCTGTTAGTTGGGAGCACTTGACTGAATTTCGTCTTTTCCTGCAAACAGACTGAAAGCTCAAGGGCAGATGGTAAGGGATGTGAACTGGTTGCCACCTTCTTATTGCAAGGGAAGCATTTTTTAAGGGATGAATGCTCGGTCTCAGACAACAAATACTGCCTCATCAGATAGGGAAAGAATACTTAATGTTTGTGAAGGCTGAGGTGCAGAGTGGGACCAGTTCTCAGGCAGCCACAATGTGAAATGTGCTGAATAATGTTGAGAAATAAGCAGAAATGATGGTCCAGGAGCAGTTTTCAGCTGTGGACCAGTCACGTTTATTCTAGAAGGCCAGTCATTGCATGGAGGTTACTAGAAGATGGTGTACTAGGACTGGAAACATGTAACAAGACATTAGTGAGCAAGTACAAACAGTGGAAAGGGGAAATTAACAGAGAAAGTTTGTGCCATGTTGGTTTGTTGCTCATTGGTCTATCTCGGTGGGATGTGGTGGCCCCAATTGTCTGAGGTGGCATGGTCCAATTAAAATGAAGCCCTTTATCAAACTGTTATCCCAAGATGGACCTGGTCCATTTTTTGCTGACCAAGGGGGTTGAGATCATGTGTGTGGATGGTGTTCTTTTTGCTCATCCTGCAAGGGGCATGTTGAAGTTGGCTATGTTCCATTCATCTTCCCGGATGTGATGTACGAATACATTTTTTGTTTTGTCCTGCAAGTAGTGCACTCCATTTTGAGTTTTTGTGGATTATTTTTTCCTGCTTTTGGACCGGTGTTGGGAGTGCCGCTAGCTCAAAAACTAGATGAAGAATTAAAAAACGAAAAGTCCTTCAATATTGAGGCAATGCTCAGTCAGCGGCATTGAGGCTGCCAACGATAGATACACTGGTTTGGTGCAGTACAGAAACACAAATGTCTTCAAGATCAGGATATAGACACGTATATCTTTTCATATAAATGACTAATATAGATTCCATAGAGTAATTTAACTTGGCTGGTGCCCTGGGGACAATAAATAAATATACAGTAGAACTGCATTAACATTTAGGTAAATTATTTTTTTCAGGCAGAAATTAACTACTTTTGTGGAAAAAAAAGTAGGAAATGAGTAAAAATGTCACCAACACATTATTGAATACTGCAACTTTGGATGGTAGCTCAGAAATATGCACTGCATCTTTATACAGAAGCTGCTTCTAGGTGCTTAACTACACATCTCGGTGATGAATGGGAGAGACATTACACATGTTTATGATTTAAAGAGCAAGTTTTGAGGATTTTTCTGAAGGGCCTTCTGCATACTCTGTGTGTGTCATGAGGTTCAGAGCAGGATTCCCACATGGACGAGAGGAACAGCCTCCCAATGGGATGAAGAATTCCCTATCTGGGGTGCCAAGGAAGTCGGGCTACAACATGTGCTAGATACCATTAACCCTGATGTGCCCCTGGCTTTGCATAGGGGCATAACTCAAGAGAGTTCTGATAAGACTTGTTACAGCACTTTGAATAACAAATTCTGGTATCAGAGGAGTACATTTCTTCTTATGGTTATTGAAATACAGTTTAAGAATAGAACAGCTAAACAAAAAGTCCCTAATTTATCTATGAGGCCATGAATCCCCATTCTGTTAGTGTGGTTGTCACGGTAGACTTTCCACCAAGTCATTGAAAGTATGTGTACTGAACTGTTGGCAGGCCTGTGAAATCCACCCCTGGAACCACTTGCATGTTTTCAGTCACAGTACCCACCTAACAGAGGTTAGAATATAACAAGATATCAAAAGTCTTTATTCCCTTCTCTCCACCCCGTCTTGGTTTCTATTGTCAGTGCACCGCATGGAGTCACAGTCATCTGTAGATTGCATGACAATTCTACATGCATCATGGTAGGATTTTTGGACCATAAGTAAACTAATGATAATGATAAAGAGCAAATTGTAAAATTACACAGGTTTCGCTATTTATTCTTTAAAGTCATCCCACTCTTTAATTTCAATATTATTTACAGCACAGTAATTGGCTGCAACTAGAAGTGCACCACATTTTCAATTACTTCTTTATGGCTGCGTGATTGCTGACTTAACTGTAAACATACAACTTGCAAAGAAATTGAATTCACGTTAGTAGAAATCTAAAATCACCTTATCTTTCCCATTTAAAAGCTGAGTATAGACCGGTCACCGACTGGTCATCTCATACAGTGAGTGAGGATAATTTCTCCATGAACCTTCGTAACCTTCACTCTTCCAGGAAAAGTTGTCATAACTTACAATGCAATACGTAGATATATTTTCATATCAAAGCAACTATCCTATGTGTTACCTGTCATAAGATATAAACAAACTCACCAGCATCATTGAAAGGGGATTTGGATTGTATTGTATCAGCAGAAAAGTTACTGCCAATATGACGGCAGGAAAGGAATAAGCAGAATCCATTTTCTTAGAGTACTCTAGCCATTTACTGTTGCTTCTTGGAAGGACCTGGATTTTCCACCTATCGCTGTGACTGGAAACTTTATCCATTGGTGAAATGGTTGCTCAAACATGGACCACAAATCATCAGGAAACTAACAGCTGATGCACTTCCAATCACACATGGACTTCTAATAACTTCACAGTCTACATCTTATAGAAGTAGTGAACATTCAGCCAGGTCCGTACTGCAACTAGGTCTGTCGTGTTGATTAGGACTGTGGTGATCATCACTAGAAACAGACAAATGCAGATCACCAGCATCTTTGATGGTAACTTTGATGGTAACTCAACTAGAGCTTGGTCTGGTTAAGAAATCAGTGAGCTTCATCTGTCACTTCATGTCTGAAACCCAATCCTTAACCGGGCAACGCAAATATATAATTAATCACCTAATTAGGATTTATATTACAAAAATAGCAATGGACAGATAGTAAGTTATAGAAGCAAGTCAGTATAAAAGCACATTTCATTCCATTGTAAAAACAGAAATATTATATTGCACTATGAAAATATACAACAAATAAAAATGGTGTGAAACATTCTCTTAAGTGGTGCCACGCCATATTTTTGAAGTGCCAATATATTCCCCACAATATATTCTTCCAGTATAGCGCAAGCATAATGAGAGAGTTAATGTGGAGGATTTCAAATCTGTTCATTTTTATAATCCCAACCACAATGTCCTTTGATTATATGCAAAGTACCAATTAACTTACATTGATCCAATGTGTTTTCCTCTTCTTTCTCACAGGTCCCCTCATGAGTAATTTCAAGGCTGGCTTAAGATGCATTGAGGCTCCTGGTGGACACTGTAAGGACCTCAGGGTGGCAACAGTTAAGACAGACACAAGTGATCACAGTTCAAGAGTGTTTATTAAATTGTATAAACGGGTTGGAAAAATGCATACTCTAAACCTAAATCTAGGATGGGAGCAAGCTACAACTCTCAAATAATAATAAGGCAGACCTAGTGGCATCTTGTCAAATAAAAGAGGCACACACTAAAAAACGTATTGTCAATGATTACAGCTAAATAAAAAAAAAGAGTTTGGGATAAGGTTCACAAGAAAAGAAAGAAGTGTTCACAAATGATAAGTCAGGATACTATAGCCGGGGGTCTCCCTTCCCCACGTTTTTAGCATGGGACAAGGCAGGACCTTTGAGCACAGCACATTCCTGGGCCTCGCCAACACAAGGTTACAGTTTCTTTCAACAATGTCAGGACCTTCTAGGGCCAAGTCTCTTTCCAGCAAAGTCGCTTGACTTAGAAGGCCCCCTGAACCAAAAACAATAAACTAAAAAAATGTTCCTTTGGTAATCTTTCACGTTGGGCGATTGCTCTTCGCCCCTTACATACCCCTCAGCCAGGCTCCGATCCTAATTGCAACATTAGCCTCCCTCAATTGGGTTCACTACGGCCTTTTACTCAGAAACTTATCATTCAACAGTCTCAATGTCTTTTTAACCAACTATCCATTGTAGACAACCCTCAGCTGGGTTCACATTTGTTGTCACAATGTTCACGGGTATATCAGTATTTTAACCTCAACTCGCAGGCATCCCTCTATCGGATTCACATTTGCCAGTTTCCCAGTTCAATCAGTTTTCTCCAATGGGTCAAAGACTTTCGAGTGTACTAGGAGTTTTGCTTGACCCTCGTAGGACAACTTTCACACTTCACACTAGCCTCTCCTAAGGCCTCTTGGTTTTCGTAGTCTCAGCAAAACAACACAACCCAAAAAAGGCTTCAGTCAGAGTCCTTCGACTGAGTGTCCCCGCAACGCCTGACTACTCTGCTTCTGAACCTCTTACTAGGGTTCCTTTAAAGTTCAATTACACAAGTTCTTTGTTCAACAAGGTTGCCGCATGCAACCTTGGGCCCAGCACAGTTCAGTTTTACTATCTGTCTTCTCCGACTCACCAGTTGTGCTGAACTGTTGGAGTTTATTGTCTCGGGTGTCAAGGACAGCATTACGATGGCAAGGGCTTCTCCCCACATTGACTACCAGCGTGGGAGGCACTGTGTGCCGCTGACACCTGTCACAACACACACCAGCTGAACTTCCCAGTCTTATGCTTTCCCCTTCGGAGGCTTCCCAGATCTGAGTTGTAAAGGGCAAGGAGCAATTCCTTCTTCATCGTCCCTCCAGGTTTCTACACCTTTCTCCTCTGCTTGAACTGCTGGTCTGGAATAGCTGCTTCCTTTTATCCCAGTGGGGAAGGGAAAGGGCCGCCAGGTGTGCATAGTTATTGTTAATTGCCTGACATGTCAGGTAAATGGCCCTGGTGTTGTCTTGGTGAAGGAAAGTGTTTGTGTTGGAAAAGTGGGTACAACGTGTGAGTGTTCTACGAGGTAGGATGGGGAAATAGTGTTATAAGAAAGGGGGTAGCATATCTCACCCGTCAGTGTCCCACTTCCACTTCCACTCCCTGAGGACTCCTCATCCAGGTGATCCTCCTTTACTGGTCCACCCCCAGGAACTGGATCCAATAGCGATGGGCGTCTCCTGGCCACCTGAATGACAGATCCCTCGGGGACTAGCAAGTGAGACACCGGCAGGTTTCTAGCAACACCCTTTCCCCAGTCTTCTTCCTGTGCCACCCCCCCATTGCAAAGCCACCAACAGCTTTAACTGCCCCTCCCGTTTCAATCCCCCATCCACATAGCCAGCACTCTGCCCCATCGCTCTGCACCTGTAAATACACCCAGCGAGTGAGGTGTAGGGTTAAGTTTCAACTGAACAGTTTTAAGCTGCTCCAAAGACAAGTACTTAGGTGTCCTTGTCCTTGCCCTGTCTCCGCCAGATGATGCTAGGGTTCCATGCAGATATCACTTTAGTTGGTTATCTCTGCAGGATTCAAACAATAGCTTCTTACAGGATCGGCCTACACTAGTTGCCATTTCGGAGGACACAGCACCTCCTTGCATGATTGGCCTGCTGTAATTTTCACCTCAAGATGATGTGTAGTGCCTTATTACTGCAACAGACTAACATTGCTTATCCTCCAGATGGCTTGGTACCATTTAACTATCGAACAGTGGAGTTGTTGCCACTTCCTAGAAAAATAGAACATTCTATCATTGGGAATGAAGATGATTGTCTCCTCGTGGAAGTGTAGTCTCTTCATATGCATGAAAACTGCTAGGTGGGTGTAGCCTTAAGATTCATAACCTCACTGTTTTTACGTAAATGTATACATTAAGATTTGCCAATGTAATCACTATCGACCTGTGAATTGTAATGTGTTTGACAGAAGAAATAAAGGTTTAAAAAAAAAGAGTCATAACCTCTGGGGTCGAAGTGTAAAAAAAATAAGTTGTGGAACTATGTCCTTCCCAGAACTGCCCCATAGCCCCTCCCACACTCCTGCCCCACTGCCCACTGACCTCATACTCACAACCCCAATTCAAACCCCATACCTGGGTCTTTCTTTTCCTCTACACCATACCATGCTGCTGTGTTTTATAAAAGGACTATCAAGACGGACGAAAACAAAATGATGGAAGATGCATTTAAATGACTACCATCGGTTTGTCACTGTCCTCCACAGTGTGCACCTCTAAGAAGCCTCCCCTTCCAATCATGCACCATTCACACCTCTTAAGGAACCTGGCCAGGACTATAGACACACACCCGCACATTACTTATGCAGACACTCTTCAGCATACCATGCTTAATTGCAGAAGATGATCACTGCCGAACAGAGCTTTGTGGAGACACTGCAATGGCGTTATATCCCAGGAAATCTATAAAAAATAAATAAAAGGAAGCATAGCACATGCAAGATAGCCTAGCATGACGTGAAACCCTGAAGTGGTACCAGCGGAGATGAAGTTTGAATCCCCAGTAGGGGAGAAGTAAAAGAAGGAAAACAAGTGCCCTTTCCCCTGTCATCCTGGAATGGTTGGTGCTTCCTGTCACAAATCACTTTGACCTCTGCCCCAACTTCTTCCAGTGAACACCTTGTGTACTCCAGCAAACCCACCCCACACCATTTCAAACCACTCTTACAAGCACAAATCTACAGAGCAATCAACTGACCACAACTCAAGGTTCTGGCCCACGATACAAGACCAAACCCTTGAGGCTGCAAGCCGTGTCAGGTAACGCAAAAGCACAGAAGGCTGAGAAAAAAGGTCACTTACTAAAATGATGATCCTTTTACATGCAAAGCGAGCATTAGATCTCGTGCAATGGCTTAACTGAGGTCTGTTTCTGGCAATGACAGAGCTTTGACCTCCTGTGACCTCCTGATGGTTGCAGATTTCACAGACCAGAAGTGTGTGTATATAGCCTTGCTGTCAAATCTCTGGAAAAAAAACGATTTAAGTCAGGGCTTCAGTCCTTTAAAAACAACAAGCATTGTTTTGCGGCTGTTCTTTGCATTTTTCATTTATAGGCACCAGGGTTCAAGGAGAAGAGTGCAAAGTTTCAAAGGAGGATGTGATAAGATTCGTGGGTGTGCAAGAGAATGAGAAGGACGGAGAATAGAGCAAGGGAAGAAACGATTGGGAGAGGGTGCAATCAATGGTGAGCAAGAGTCAATATGAGGAAGAAAGGTTGAGAGCGAGAGGGTAGGAAATAAAGCGAGAGTGGGAGATGAAGGATGAGGGGGTAAAGAGTCGGGGTGGGTGTGGGGTGGAAGGATATTGGTAGAGAGAGTGAGGGTGGGTGGTGTAAGGGAGGAATGGTATCACAAGTATGACACAGACACAAAAGTTACAAGTTTCGAAAGCTTTATTAGATTTTTGGGGTTTGGAAAAACTCCTACGTTGCCCCATTGCTATGATGGGAGTAGCCTCTACCATCAAATAATAAAGAAAATGGTCTATACTAACAAAACCTAATTCCTGACCTGTCTCTTACACAAAAAGTGTGTAAAGGGGAATGTTTATGCAAAGGAAAGTCTGTGTTATAACATAAAGGATAAAGGTGGATGAGTCAGCTCTCGTCCCACTCTGGCTTCCACATTAAAGTCACTTATTCCAGCCTTCCAAAAGTTATTTCACAGTTCAACAAATGTTCACTTAGGTCTCCCTCTGTTGGGCTCCTTCCTTTCAACCAAAAAGCACCTGATTCAATGTAGATCCCCAATGCCCCATGTTAAGCGGAAACCTGTGCAGTTCCCTCTGGGACCACTGCAAAAGATTTAGGCCTACAGGTGTTTGGCAGTAAACCCACTTGGTAGCAGTCTGTACCATACAGATTCACTTGGTAGCTGTGGCTGAGCAGTCAGACGTCCCTCAAGAAGAGTTAGGCAGTATGTGGAGTATACAAAATAGGGCAATTTACACAGTAGAACAAGCAGACACGGAACAGAGCTTGGGTGTAAAGATATATAGTTATTTATTTATAAGAACACATCTATGAAAAACACACTGGCACTAATACGGCAAACAACTTCAATTGCAATTAGTATCTCACTCCTCTAACAATAGTTCGACAAGTCTAGGTTCAACGGCACCACTTATTTGCAGACAGAGGTGAATGCTTTAACCTAGATGGCACTCTAATATTCGTTAGAACGGGAGAGAAAAGGCCGGGTATGAAACCAATTCGGTACCCACTCTTTTACGAAGCAAATGCAAGGCAAGTAAGGCAGGGTCTACTGTGGATCACAAAGTTCAGAGGCCAGGCCCACTCGGAGAGAGGCAAGGCGATATGTCCCAAAAAGTATCACAGTGGAAATGCACTTCGAGTCTTTGTAGCAAATTGTCACAGAAAGGTTGGACCAGTTTAGAACAAAAAAGTTAAGAAGGTCTGGAGGCGACCCGATGGAGAGGCAAGGAGTAAGACACCTCACGCTAACCGTCACAAGGGAAGCCAGGCACGGTACCTTGTATGTGGAGAGACAGCTCCGGCTGGGGCAGTTGTTCCTGGTGGTGGATGCAAGTCGGGGCTTTGCCAAGAGATGAGATGATCTCGTCGTTGAAGGAAAGTTGAAGATCGTTGCACCACCAGGGAAGAGACCAGCCGCGGAGTGCTACGTCACAAGGCACCACCTTTTGGTCGCGGTTGTTTAGAAGCCCGCCAAAAGTGGAACAAAGGGCTCGACCTTTGGTTCGGAGTTACAGAGGCGAACACAGACGCCATTTTAAAAACCGAGTTCTGGCAGAAAATACCGACCGGTAGATTTATTTAAGACAAATACACCGGCGGTATGTTAGAGACTAACAGGAAAAAGTATTAGCCTCCAACAATGGGAAGAATCCCATAGAATTATATTCGGGGTTGAATATAACAAGTAGTTACCACTGCCACCAGCCAAAACTCGACGAGGGGGGACGGCACAGTGCCCCCTCGAATAACAGACCCAGGAGTAATCGAATTACCCCTACTAGTACGTCCACAATAGGATGGTTTGTACTAGTTCTGTTAGTAAATTTAGGTCTAGTAAAGCCAAGGGTGACTTTACATGCCCTGGGAGACAGTAGTCAGTCCCAGGGTATGGAGTCTATGGTGGGGATCCTCTAGGACGCTCCAGTGTTATGGCACGGAGGGTGCGGTGTAACACACATAGTAAAACATATGAGACCCTATGGAGTAAAAGACCCCATAGCCCATAGAACACATTGACATTCAACGGAATTAACCACATTCATGTCCAAGAGTGGGAGAAAAAGAGTCTCACTCTTGGCAGGATGGATAAAAACAAACTCCAGAAATCCAGCAAAGCTGCTGGGGGACTCACTAGGTTAGGAAATTCAGCCTTAACAGAGAATTCTCCCTAACACCCCAAAGTCTCTTGGTACTGGTAGCCCCATACCATAATCAGAAAAGTTAAAAAAAAAAATCTTCCTGGGGGTGCTGTTGCGCAGCTTGCCAAGATGGCCACTGCCTGAAAAGTTCCAGCAACGACCATCAAATATACTTATTTAATACTCTGCCCCCCTTGTCCCCGTCACTATGGCACAACGGGGAAGTGTTCCTGGACCTCCCTTGCATGCCGCTGTCAGTGAACTGGTGAGATCTCCCCTCTCGGAGGCAGTGGAGGTGGGGAGCGGAACGGCGGCCTCAGGCGGAGGTGTGTGGGGGAAGGGCCGACTCCCCAGAATCGGCTGGCCGGTGAGAGCACGGTGATGGGTGCCAACCCATGTGCCAGGGTGCGGCTGGTGCGAGGCCCGGAGAGGTGGGAAGAAGCCTGGCAGCAGAAGGAGAATGCAGCAGCAGAGCCGGTGAGGAACACACGGCGGCTGCAGCGGGTGGCGATCTGGGAGGTCCCTGTTGGCTCCACTCCGCAGGCGGGCAGATACTGGCATGGGGGAGACAGTGTGGCCAGCGTTGCTCACCTGGATGGCGGCGGATGGTGGAGCGCCTCCGCGGGCAGCAAGCTGTTGGAGGTGAGCTCTCCGTATGCTTCGCATCTCGGCAGTGTTTACAGAACCCTGGACAGCAGAAATCTCAATGCGACAATGTAGTAGGGGTGACTATCTCCTCCAACAAGCCCACATTCTAAAGCTGTCACGCTGAGCGTGGTTACAGTTGGAAAACGCTGGACTCTGCCTCATTTGCTCTATCCCTAGCAGTAAAAGTGCACAGCGCATGTTTGTTAAATAAACACACACAGAAACGAACATCCACAAAGAAAAGGCAAGCACATAACTCTACAACTAGGTGCTGGTGCGCCGTGGGAGCATGTAGCAGGGTTCAGCCTCCCAGGATATCCAAGGTTCCCTGGAGGGCTGATGGGGGGGCACTCATAATTGATCCGGAGCGGCGAAGGAAGGCTGAGAGGGGGCTGTGGTGCTGCGGACCACCGCATAGCATGGACAGACAGCTGGCGGTGGGCCGCTGAGTTGGTGGCTGGTGGCGGGGCGGGCACCCATATAGCAGCCTCTGTTTGAAAGGGATCAGCTGCCCTAAGTACTGGGGCGGGCCTTGGGGGGCGCTCTGCCTTCAGTTTGATGTAACTCTTGGACTGCAGGCAGCGCTGTACGGAGTACTTTGGAGTGCCAGTGGGAGGGCCGGGCATTAATGGACACTTATGTCTGGGCGGGGGGGGGTGCTGCGGTCATGTCTTATGCCATACACCAACTGCGTAGCGTGAGCTTGCTTAGGCACGGGCCCAATAAGGTGTCTGTCCGGATACAGGATCAGTCGTAAGTGTAGGGGCTGCCAGCTGGGCCCTACACAAGAGGTATGGGCAATCAGAAGAAACAAGCGAGGATGGATCAGTTCGCCTGCACAGACCAGGCCCAAGCCCCAGCTACCATGCCGCGAACGCCGCGCCTGAGCAGGTGGATATGGCCGCCTGAATCAAACACTGCTGGCACTTAAGGGGAGCACAGACATGCTAAGGGTCAAGATAGACACCCTTGTAAAGTTGGAGGGGCACTTAAGGAGGAACAATATTAGGGTTATAGGAGTTCCGGAATCTACACATATTGATAATATGGAGAAATTTTGGAGCAATTGCTGCTTGATATTCTTGATAAACCTTCGCTGTCCAGTATGTACATGGTGGAGTGGGTGCACTGTTCATTTGCTGCTAGACCACCCTCGGGCGCTCCGGAACGCCCCATCATTGCAAGACTCTTTTGCTATCGCGACAGAGACGCTATACTACGAGCAGCTCGAGAGAAGGGGGAGCTGCGCTGGGGGGCTCCACCATACGATTGTTCCCAGATTTCAGCCCAGCAGTCCAGGATCAAAGAAAATCCTTCCAAGTGGCTAAGAGTATCCTGAGGCGTAAGGAAATAAAGTACTCAATAATGTATCCGGCCAAGTTGCGAGTGCAGCATAATGGGTCGGTGGTGTTTTTTACTGCACCGGAGGCTGCAGAATAATTTGCGAGAAGCCTGCCGGAGCCTAAGGGGTCGCCGGGGCACCCGGCATGACATGACAGTGATATCTTGCAATGTGGGAAGTTGCATATATGTGCAGAGGTTATTGAGTGACATAATGTGGAGTGGCAGGGGACGCGGGGGTGCTGTTTTATACATGAGTCATTGCTATAAGGAGCGCTCGGGCTGTCCTCAGAGCCCCAGTTACTGTAGATGCTGCGGTGTAAGTTGAGTTTCATTGAGCGGGTAGGGGGGAGGGGTCGGGGTGCCGGTAGGTTCTTGTTTCTGGCGTGGGTGGGACGGGGTGGGGGGGAGTTTTGTTGAGGGTTACCTGTTCTGTGGGGTGAGGGGGTGACTCCAACTTTGTACTGGAAGGGGGATGTGAATTGTGGGTATATATTGTCAGGGGGAGGTGCTATACTTGCAGGGGTTACCCAACTAGAAGGGGTTGATCATGTGGTTTACCGGGCTCTGGTCGGTCGCTCGATGTTAGTAAGTGGTATAGGAGATGCTGTATCCAGTTTGATTGTTATTAGCTTGGGAAAGAGTGGTTTTCCTCCTACATACTGGGTGCATGGCTTTGGCCTCAGCAGGTGGTAGTCCCGTAAAGAGTATGGCGTTGATGTACTGAAACATCCGGGGTTCACTAATCAGAAGAATGCAAGGTTAATAGCCAATTACTGTAGGAATCATGGGGTGAATATATTATGTCTTCAGGAGACTCATCTCGCTAGAGGCATTGCTCCTCCCAGCCTGACGGGATGGGGCTCTCACAGGTACTCCTCGTCCTATTCTTCTCACTCTAGGGGAGTTGCCACGTACGTACATAGGTTGCTCCAGTATAGATTTCATGATCAGATATCGGATGAGGAGGGTAGGTTTTTAATACTGGCAGGGGAAGTACTGGGGTTGAAGCTCCTGGTTGTGAACGTGTATGCCCCAAACGTGGATTCTCCAGAATTTTTTCATACATGTGCAAGCCATCTCTAAAAGTTCACAGGGTATGAAACAATATGGGCCGGTGACTTTAATGTGGCACTCACATTGGATATGGATAGGGCCATGTCGATGCAGCAGAGCCTGCCGCATGCGGTTAGAGCATGGAATAGCATTGCATTGACCCTTGACTTACACGATGTATGGCGCAAGTTGCATCCCACTGATAAGGAGTTCACTTTTTATTCTGGTGTGCATGGGTGCTTCACTAGGATAGATTACGTGATGGCCTCTGGGCACATGCTGGGTACTACCACTGAAGCGCGTATTCTGCCCCGAACCTTGTCTGATCACTCTCCAGTGGTAGTCAAGTTGAACTGCGCGTCAGGCTCACCTAACTCTTTGCGTTGATTGAAAATGATGTAGCCATATTTTTTCAGTCCAATGTAGGGTCAGTCCCAGACCCAGGCATAGTGTGGGAAACGTTTAAAGTCTATGTATGGGGGTGCTGTATTTCCAAGGAAGGCAGAGTGTTGAAAGCTATTAGAAGGTCCATGAGGGAGCTGGAGGGCGAGATCAGGGAGGGGGAAATGAAGCAGGGTATCCAGGACACTCCTGAACTTCGTAAGGAACTGAAGCTGCTCAGGGAGAAACTGCAGGAGTTGGCGGTTGGTGAGGATAGGTACCTGGAAGATCCAATACAAGCAGTGAAATATGGAGAAAGTGATAGACCCAGCAAGACACTAGCCTGGGCTGTTCGTAAGGAGCGGCCCTCTACCTGCATAACTGAAATAGAGGGGGAAGAAGGGGAATGTATACGGGATCTAGAGGGGATAAATGAGAGGTTCCGGCTGTATTATGAACAGTTATATAGGTAGTGGCCCACACCCGGCCATGATGCACTACTTCAGTATTTAGATGAGGTGGCTTTAGGCTGGCTCGATCCAGAACAGGGCGGTGCACTTACGAGCCTATTACGGAAGAAGAAATTTGTGAAGCTATAAAATCGCTCTCCAATGGGAAGGCCCCGGGGATAGACGGCATTACGGCCAAATTCTGTAAGGCCTAGATAGACCTGGTCACCCCCCACCTCCTTGCCATGTATGATAGTCCCATGGCCAACGGTATTCTTCCTGAGTCCACCAGATCTGCACTGATCACTGTACTGTTGAAGCCTGGGAAGGACCCCCAGCTTTTAACCTCTTACAGACCACTCTCGCTTATAAACACAGATAATAAAATCCTGGCCAAGGTTCTTGTTAAGCGGTTACTTCCTCATATGCCTTCCTTGGTATTGCCGGATCAGGCGGGATTCGTTCCTGGGCGCTCTACTCAAAACAATCTCCGTCGTCTGGTTACCCTTTTGCATAACGTTAACCCAGACATACCGATGGTAGCGGCCACCTTAGATGCCGAAAAGGCATTTGATTAGGTAGAATGGCCCTTCCTGTTTGAAGTCCTCCGTCGGTCTGGGCTGGGTCTCACGTATATTAAATGGATTAAGCTCTTATACTTGGCGCCCAGGGCAGCAATATATACTAATGGCCTAGTCTCAACGCAGATATATCCCTCGCGAGGCATGAGGCAGGGGTGCCCTTTTTCCCCGGTTCTATTTGCGCTGGCAACGGAGACTCTGGCATGCCATATTAGAGAGTCCCATTCACAGAGGGGTATATATGCATACACAAACCTGTCCATTATTTCTTTGTATGCGGACAACGTTCTTCTTTATGTTAAACATCCACACCAGAACTTGCTCCCATTAATGCAGGAGGTGGTTAGATTTGGGGAACTGTCTGGACTCAGGATTAACTGGGAGAAGTCGGAGGTGCTCCCTTTGACCCCGGTAGTTCAGAGAGCGGATAGGGGTGAGGAATTTAGGTGGTCTCTGGATGGTATCCGATACCTTGGTATTATGGTATCCACGGTCAGGGATAAGCTATATAAAGATGACTACCTTCACTCGTTAGAGAGCTTGGAACAGAAAGTGGAGAAAGTGGAGATGTGGCTACGACTTCCTTTGTCTCAGGCCGCCCGAATCGTCTTAGGGAAAATGGTGATACTGCCGAGACTTCTCTGTTTGTATAATAATGTACCAATATGGCCCCCAGCAAGTTATTTGGGCTCGTATTAAGAAATTAATTACGGAATTGGTGTGGGCGGGCAAGCAACCTAGGATAGCGTATGATACTCTCACTAGACCGTATGGGGGAGGGGGCCTGGAATACCCTGATGTGTATCTTTATAATTTAACTGCTCAGGTGCAATACATATCTGGCTGGGACCATGCGGACACAGCGGCTCCACATGCTAGGTTAGCCAAGACTCTTGCTGATCCCTCTGCTTTGCTGGGTATGCTATGGGGTAACAGGGACGCAGTACCGAGGGAGGAAGTTCAGCCAGTGGAGATAACATGTAGGCCCTGGGAAAGGGTCAACCAGCTATCACAATCCATACCACATTGTGTACCTGAACTGCCAGTGTATAATGTAACAGGGATTCTGCTTACGTTTGTGAGATACTTTAAGGAACGGTTCCAGGTGCTTGGAATACAAACCCTGGGGGACTTAGTGCAGGATGGGCGGTTCATATTATGGGACGAACTTAGGGTCAGAGGTGGCCTTCCCACAAGCACTATCCCGCCAACCAGCCCTGAGCTTGATAGTCCGCCACGCATCATCTGTAAAGGTTGTATCCACTATTTATAAGCTGATGAGAGAGGGGAAGGTGATGCGGAAGCTTTCATTTAAGACCAACTGGGAGGCCTCTCTTGGGAAAGCATTGGGGGATGAGCAGTGGAAGCACATTTGCATACAAACGCGACGGATCTGTCTGAACTCCCGTTATAGGCTTATTCACTACAAGTACATGCATCAGGCCTACCACACCCCGCTCACTCTTAGTAGATACTTTCCGAATCGTTCATTGGCATGAAAATGATGTGGGGTAGAATGGATGGATTTTTATCAGGTGTGGTGGACCTGTCCCAAAATCAGGATTTTTGGGGGGAAAATCGAAGAGGCCATATCGATAATGCTGCCAGTGGTGCAAAAATATTTACCAGAAATGTGGATCTTGGCATTGACTGAGGGTAGTAACCGCACTGAAAAAAAATCGCTGGTTATGGCTTCTGTGACTGCTAGATATCTTGTGTTTAGTGCGTGGGGGAAGGCGTCCCCCCCTACTTTTGCTAAATGGCTGGCCTGTGTGGATTTATGTGAACAGCGGGAATCCATGTTTGCTTCAACGCTCCCACGTAACAGTCGGCCGTTTGATTACTGGGGCCCGTTTAGACAATACCAGATGCACATTGTTAGGAAAGATTTCTTAATTGTAGATCATTTTCCTTCTATGTGGCAACCCCTAAACTTTGTGCTGTTGTTTTAACCCTGATCTAGACTTTGCCAGAGAAGCACAGCCTTCCGCCGCACTCCTCTGGGCTTTCGCTCCTTTTTTACGGGGAAACTGACATGCCCTTAAGACAGTCAGCACCGCGAAACGTTGCTTTCCGTAGTTCTTTTCTGATGTTGCAGCTTTCGCGCAACATGGCACAAGAGTGCACCGTAACTTACATTACTGCGCTCTTGGGTCTCTAGTCATTCTACAGGCCCTAGTAACTCTCAATGGATTTATAACGAACTGTGCAAGTATGTCACGGACGGGACTGGTGGCAGCGATCGTTTCTTTATGTTTTGAACTCCCTTTTGCCCTATTAACCGCGCTTCTCGCGTTTGGCCAAAATGGGTGGCCTGGCTTCCAAAATGGCCATGCCACGAGGTTCTTTGTCCTGTCCACTGACCGTCTTGCCCCTTCACCTTCCCCAGGTCGAGCCGACCCGGGGCCATCCTTATTTGGGCATGTACTTTCCCGCGAAACACAGATGCTTTCGCAGGCTTCTACAGGCCTTGTGTGTGCCTCCAGGATGTGGGCTGGGATGTCTGGTCCCAATACACATCCTGGGTGCCAGAGAGTCTAGTGTGTCTTGAATGCCTGGGACCACTGTGGTCCGTGATAGGTCCACGTATGGTGTGAGTGTTTTGTGAGCAGATCTCCCATTGGGTCCTCTCTGTTTTGACGCGAAGGGAACTCTGGATAAGAGGAGGCTGGAAACACCACTACCATGTCGATCTCCTGAGTTGTCACGAACGACGGATACAGGAGCCAAGTATCCTGCAACTAAGAGGCTGAACCGAGGAATCGCTGGTGACCCGCTGAAGGACTGCTCCTCTGCACTGCTGTCGCCCTGTGAAACCATTCTGCCTCTGATCAAACGAGAAGGCCTGTACTGGTACTTCAACCCTTTGGAATAGTGGGAACAACTATTCTCGGCATCTTCATCATCTCCTGCACGTAAGCCTTCGGAAGCGTCACTGGGCCATCCAGTGGACTGACCAGCTTACCCAGGAGTCTTGCTCTGTCACCGCCGTCAGGTTGCTGCTGTATTCCGAGTCCTTGACACTCTCACACGATTCGTACACTTGGCATTCCCAGGTCTGAAGTGAGAAGTGTACATTGGGCTGAAATACACACAGCCACTTCGTTGCCCTGCTGTGGTAACAATCTGTGCGGGTTCACTGCGTTTGGGACATCCGCAACTCTAACTTCTGCTGCAGCGGAATCTACACAACGCCGAAACGTCCCCTGCTCGTATCTGAACCTGCCAGCACTGAAACTGACATGGAGAAGCCTGGGTCTGCCTGCATCGGGGACCGGTGAGTAGCAAGGCTAGGAACCGGTCACCCTCCTGCAGTAGCCCGTAGCTTTTCCTCCCTGTGTTTAACAGCACGCCTTTTTCGCACTCGCGCTCTGCTTCTGCCCGCATGTGGAGGCCGCGCTTGAGTAGCAGAGATCTGTTTGTTCTCCTTTGTTCACCGCTCAGAACTGCCTGACTTCCTTGAAGAGACTCCCCTTGGCCCGTTGGCACCAGCATGTGCAGGTACTTTTGAGCACAAGGGTCCACTCTTCGTAGGGCTCGGACTTCCTTCTAGTTAGGTGGCCTCTGAAGGCGAACTGGGTCTAACGATTCCTTGCACTGCCTGTTTTCCTCCCCATCTAGGTGGTCTGCATATTTCGTACTTCGAACTCTTTAGACCCTTTGGTAATTGTATATATATTGTATTTGATTGTGATGTGTTGGTTTACTTGAGGTTTACCGTGATTCTTTACTATGGTCAATGTTACAAAGGCCTTGTAATAAATGTGTCTATATTTTTAATATAACACCTGCTTGGAGTAATTTGTAAGCGTCCTTGCTTTGTGTGCTCATTGCGGGCTTTCAGTCACCCTCACCCCTCTTGAGACCTAGTCTTGACTGCCACCATCGCTACCCTGATTGGTCTGGCTTGTCCAGAGGTTACCCTGTTCCAAGAAACTAGGCTTGCCTTCTGAACCTCTGCCCCTCCAGGACAGAGTTCAGAAATCCATCTTAACAGACATGACTCAGGCATATTACTCCCCTGATCCCACATTGGACAGCTAAGTGGGAGGAGGAATACGTGAGCTGCTGGGGTGGAATATCCTGTGTACCTGTGTATGTGAGAGATGACTTGGAACAATACAAAGTTGGCTCAAAGCTGTATCAGAATGGACTCTGAAGGGGTTATGTACTGGATGGTAAAGTTGTGAGTCTTCAGTTGGGGAGTCGAGGGTGGGGTGGGAGGTGGGGGGATTTGTTTATTCGTTTTAGTGTTTTTATATTGGAATAATAAAGAAAGTTTAAAAAAAAAAGAAAGAAGGCCCCCTGAACCAAAAACAATAAACAAAACAAATGTTCCTTTGGTAATCTTTCACGTTGGGCGATTGCTCTTCGCCCCTTGGATACCCCTCAGCCAGGCTCTGATCCTAATTGCAACATTAGTCTCCCTCAATTGGGTTCACTATGGCCTTTCACTCAGAAACTTATCATTCAACAGTCTCAATGTCTTTTTAACCAACTATCCATTGTAGACAACCCTCAGCTGGGTTCACACTTGTTGTCACAATGTTCACGGGTATATCAGTATTTTAACCTCAACTCACAGGCATCCCTCTATCGGATTCACATTTGCCAGTTTCCCAGTTCAATCAGTTTTCTCCAATGTGTCAAAGACTTTCGGGTGTACTAGGAGTTTTGCTTGACCCTCGTAGGACAACTTTCAAACTTCACACTAGCCTCTCCTAAGGCCTCTTGGTTTTCATAGTCTCAGCAAAACAACAAAACCCAAAAAAGGCTTCAGTCAGAGTCCTTCGACTGAGTGTCCCCGCAACGCCTGACCACTCTGCTTCTGAACCTCTTACTAGGTTCAATTACACACGTTCTTTGTTCAACAAGGTTGCCGCATGCAACCTTGGGCCCAGCACAGTTCAGTTTTACTATCTGTCTTCTCCGACTCACCAGTTGTGCTGAACTGTTGGAGTTTATTGTCTCGGGTGTCAAGGACAGCACCACGATGGCAAGCGCTTCTCCCCGCTTTGACTACCAGCGTGGGAGGGCACTGTGTGCCGCTGACACCTGTCACAACACACACCAGCTGAACTTCCCGGTCTTATGCTTTCCCTTTCGGAGGTTTCCCAGATCTGAGTTGTAAACGGCAAGGAGCAATTCCTTCTTCATCGTCCTTCCAGGTTTCTCCACCTTTCTCCTCTGCTTGAACTGCTGGTCTGGAATAGCTGCTTCCTTGTGCGCTCGACCTTGCCTGTAGTGTGCTTTGCCTTTTATCCCAGTGGGGAAGGGGAAGGGCCGCCAGGTGTGCATAGTTATTGTTAATTGCCTGACATGTCAGGTAAATGGCCCTGGTGTTGTCTTGGTGAAGGAAAGTGTTTGTGTTGGAAAATGGGGGTACAACGTGTGAGTATTCTACGAGGTAGGATGGGGAAATGGTGTTATAAGAAAGGGGGTACCATGTCTCACCCGTCGGTGTTCCACTTCCACTTCCACTCCCTGAGGACTCCTCATCCAGGTGATCCTCCTGTACTGGTCCACCCCCAGGAACGGATCCAATAGCGATGGCCGTCTCTTGGCCACCTGAAAGACAGATCCCCCGGGGACTAGCAAGTGAGACACCGGCAGGTTTCTCACAACACCCTTTCCCCAGTCTTCTTCCTGTGCCACCCCCCCCATTGCAAAGCCACCAACAGCTTTAACTACCCCTCTCGTTTCCATCCCCCAATCCACATAGCCAGCACTCTGCCCCATCGCTCTGCACCTGTAAATACACCCAGCGAGTTAGGTGTAGGGTTAAGTTTCAACTGGACAGTTTTAAGCTGCTCCGAAGACAAGTACTTAGGTGTCCTTGTCCTTGTCCTTGCCCTGTCTCCGCCAGCTGATGCTAGGGTTCCATGCAGATATCACTTTAGTTGGTTATCTGTGCAGGATTCAAACAATAGCTTCTTACAGGATCGGCCTACACTGGTTGCCATTTCAGGGGACTCTGCCTCATTTGCTCTATCCCTAGCAGTAAAAGTGCACAGCGCATGTTTGTTAAATAAATACACACAGAAACGAACATCCACAAACAAAAGGCAAGCACAGAACTCTACAACTAGGTGCTGGTGCGCCGTGGGAGCATGTAGCAGGGTTCAGCCTCCCAGGATATCCAAGGTTCCCTGGAGGGCTGATCAGGGGCACTCATAATTGATCCGGAGCAGCGAAGGAAGGCTGAGAGAGGGCTGTGGTGCTGCGGACCACCGCATAGCATGGACAGACAGCTGGCGGTGGGCTGCTGAGTTAGTGGCTGGTGGCGGGGCTGGCACCCATATAGCGGCCTCTATTTGAAAGGGATCAGCTGCCCTAAGTACTGGGGCGGGCCTTGGGGGGCGCTCTGCCTCCAGTTTGATGTAACTCTTGGACTGCAGGGAGCGCTGTACGGAGTACTTTGTGGTGCCAGTGGGAGGGCCGGGAGTAATGGACACTTTTGTCTGGGCGGGGGGGGCACTGCGGTCGTGTCTTATGCCATACACCAACTGCGTAGCGTGAGCTCGCTTAGGCACGGGCCCAATAAGGTGTCTGTCCGGATACAGGATCAGTCGGAAGTGTTGGGGCTGCCAGCTGGGCCCTACACAAGAGATATTGGCAATCAAAAGAAACAAGCGAGGATGGATCAGTTCGCCTGCGCAGACCAGGCCCAAGCCCCAGCTGCCATGCCGCGAGTGCTGCACCTGAGCAGTTGGATATGGCCGCCTGAATCAGACACTGCTGGCACTTAAGGGGAGCACAGACATGCTAAGGGTCAAGATAGACACCCTCACTTGTAAAGTGGATATCTCCGTGGTGCAGATTGAGAAACTGTGCAGGCGTATGGAGGAGGTGGAGCAGAGAATTGGGACCGCTGAAGATAATGTTGCGGTCCTCCAGCGCGAGGTCTCCAGTCTACAACAAGTGGTGAAAAAGATTGCAGCTAAGAATGAGGATTTGGAGGGGCGCTCAAGGAGGAACAATATTAGGGTTATAGGAGTCCCGGAATCTACACATATTGATAATATGGAGAAATTTGTGGAGCAATTGCTGCTTGATATTCTTGATAAACCTTCGCTGTCCAGTATGTACATGGTGGAGCGGGCGCACTGTTCATTAGCTGCTAGACCATCCCCGGGTCCCCGGAAAGCCCCATCATTGCAAGACTCTTTTGCTATCGCGACAGAGACGCTATACTACGAGCAGCTCGAGAGAAGGGGAGCTGCGCTGGAGGGCTCCACCATACGATTGTTCCCAGATTTCAGCCCAGCAGTCCAGGATCAAAGAAAATCCTTCCAAGTGGCTAAGAGTATCCTGAGGCGTAAGGAAATAAAGTACTCAATGATGTATCCGGCCAAGTTGCGAGTGCAGCATAATGGGTCGGTGGTGTTTTGTTACTGCACCGGAGGCTGCAGAACAATTTGCGAGAAGCCTGCCGGAGCCTAAGGGGTCGCCGGGACACCCGGCATGACATGACAGTGATATCTTGCAACGTGGGAAGATGTATATATGTGGGAAGGTTATTGAGTGACATAATGTGGAGTGGCAGGGACGCAGGGACGCGGGGGTGCTGTGTTATACATGAGTCGTTGCCATAAGGAGCGCTTGGGCTGTCCTCAGAGCCCCAGTTACTGTAGATGCTGCAGTGTAAGTTGAGTTTCATTGAGCAGGTAGAGGGGAGGGGTCGGGTAGGTTCTTGTTTCTGGCGTGGGTGGGACGGGGTGGGGAGGAGTTTTGTTGAGGGTTACCTGTTCTGTGGGGTGGGGGGGTGACTCCAACTTTGTACTGGAAGGGGGATATGAATTGTGGGTATATATTGTCAGGGGGAGGTGCTATACTTGCAGGGGTTACCCAACTGGAAGGGGTTGATCATGTGGTTTACCGGGCTCTGGTCGGTCGCTCAATGTTAGTAAGTGGTATAGGAGATGCTGTATCCAGGTTGATTGTTATTAGCTTGGGAAAGAGTGGTTTGCCTCCTACATACTGGGTGCATGGCTTTACCTCAGCAGGTTGTAGTCCCGGAAAGAGTATGGCGTTGATGTCCTGGAACATCCGGGATTCACTAATCAGAAGAATGCAAGGTTAATAGCCAATTACTGTAGGAATCATGGGGTGAATATATTATGTCTTCAGGAGACTCATCTCGCTAGAGGCATTGCTCCTCGCAGCCTGACGGGATGGGGCTCTCACAGGTACTCCTCGTCCTATTCTTCTCACTCTAGGGGAGTTGCCATGTACGTACAAAGGTTGCTCCAGTATAGATTTCATTATCAGATATCGGATGAGGAGGGTAGGTTTTTAATACTGGCAGGGAAAGTACTGGAGTTGAAGCTCCTGGTTGTGAACGTGTATGCCCCAAACCTGGATTCTCCATATTTTTTTCATACATGTGCAAGCCATTTCTATAAGTTCCCAGGGTATGAAACGATATGGGCCAGTGACTTTAATGTGGCACTCACATTGGATATGGATAGGGCCATGTCGATGCAGCAGAGCCTGCCGCATGCAGTTAGAGCATGGAATAGCATTGCATTCACCCATGACTTACACGATGTATGGCGCAAGTTGCATCCCACTGATAAGGAGTTCACTTTTTATTCTGGTGTGCATGGGTGCTCGACTAGGATAGATTACGTGATGGCCTCTGGGCACATGCTGGGTGCTACCACTGAAGCACGTATTCTGCCCCAAACCTTGTCTGATCACTCTCCAGTGGTAGTCAAGTTCAACTGCGCGACAGGCTCACCTAACTCTTTGCGTTGATTGAAAATGTTGTAGCCATATTTTTTCAGTCCAATGTAGAGTCAGTCCCAGAACCAGGCATAGTGTGGGAAACGTTTAAAGTCTTTGTATGGGGGTGCTGTATTTCCAAGGAAGGCGGAGTGTTGAAAGCTATTAGAAGGTCCATGAGGGAGCTGGAGGGCGAGATCAGGGAGGGGGAAATGAAGCAGGGTATCCAGGACACTCCTGAACTTCGTAAGGAACTGAAGCTGCTCAGGGAGAAACTGCAGGAGTTGGCGGTTGGTGAGGTTAGGAACTTGGGAATTCCAATACAAGCAGTGAAATATGGAGAAGGTGATAGACCCAGCAAGACACTAGCCTGGGCTGTTCGTAAGGAGCGGCCCTCTACCTGCATAACTGAAATAGAGGGGGAAGAAGGGGAATGTATACGGGATCTAGAGGGGATAAATGAGAGGTTCTGGCTGTATTATGAACAGTTATATAGGTAGTGGCCCACGCCCGGGCATGATGCACTACTGCAGTATTTAGACGAGGTGGCTTTAGGCTGGCTCGATCCAGAACAGGGCGGTGCACTTACGAGCCTATTACGGAAGAAGAAATTTGTGAAGCTATAAAATCGCTGCCCAATGGGAAGGCCCCGGGGATAGACGGCATTATGGCCAAATTCTATAAGGCCTACATAGACCTGATCACCCCCCACCTCCTTGCCATGTATGATAGTGCCATGGCCAACGGTATTCTTCCTGAGTCCACCAGATCTGCTCTGATCACTGTACTGTTGAAGCCTGGGAAGGACCTCCAGCATTTAACTTCTTACAGACCACTCTCGCTTATAAACACAGATAATAAAATCCTGGCCAAGGTTCTTGTTAAGCAGTTACTTCCTTATATGCCTTCCTTGGTATTGCCGGATCAGGCGGGATTCATTCCTGGGCGCTCTACTCAAAACAATCTTCGTCGTCTGGTTACCCTTTTGCATAACGTTAACCTAGACATACCGATGGTAGCGGCCACCTTAGACGCCGAAAAGGCGTTTGATTCGGTAGAATGGCCCCTCCTGTTTGAAGTCCTCTGGCGGTCTGGGCTGGGTCTCATGTATATTAAATGGATTAAGTTCTTATACTTGGCGCCCACGGCAGCAATATACACTAATGGCATAGTCTCAACGCAGATATATCCCTCGCGAGGCATGAGGCAGGTATATATGCATACACAAACCTGTCCATTATTTCTTTGTATGCGGACGACGTTCTTCTTTATGTTAAACATCCATGCCAGATCTTGCACCCATTAATGGAGGAGGTGGTTAGATTTGGGGAACTGTCTGGACTCAGGATTAACTGGGAGAAGTCGGAGGTGCTCCCTTTGACCCCGGTAGTTCAGAGAGCGGATAGGGGTGAGGAATTTTGGTGGTCTCTGGATGGTATCCGATACCTTGGTATTATGGTATCCACGGTCAGGGATAAGCTATATAAAGATGAATACCTTCTCTCGTTAGAGAGCTTGGAGCAGAAAGTGGAGATGTGGATACGACTTCCTTTGTCTCAGGCTGCCCGAATCGCCTTGGGGAAAATGGTGATACTGCCAAGACTTCTCTGTATGTATAATAATGTACCAATATGGCCCCCAGCAACTTATTTGGGCTCGTATTAAGAAATTAATTACGAAATTGGTGTGGGCGGGCAAGCAACCTAGGATAGCGTATGATACTCTCACTAGACCGTATGGGGGAGGGGGCCTGGACTACCCTGATGTGTATCTTTATAATTTAGCTGCTCAGGTGCAATACATATCTGGCTGGGACCCTGCGGACACGGCGGCTCCACATGCTAGGTTAGCCAAGGCTCTCGCTGATCCCTCTGCTTTGCTGGGTATGCTATGGGGTAACAAGGACGCAGTACCGAGGGAGGAAGTTCAGCCAGTGGAGATAACATGTAGGGCCTGGGAAAGGGTCAACCAGCTATTACAATCCATACCACATTGTGTACCAGAACTACCAGTGTATAATGTAACATGGTTTCCACTTACGTTTGAGAGATCTTTTAAGGAACGGTTCCAGGTGCTTGGAATACAAACCCTGGGGGACTTAGTGCAGGATGGACGGTTCATATTATGGGACGAACTTAGGGTCAGAGGTGGCCTTTCCACAAGCACTATCCCGCCAACCAGCCCTGAGCTTGATAGTCCACACCGCTTCATCTATAAAGGTTGTATCCACTATTTATAAGCTGGTGAGAGAGGGGAAGGTGATGTGGAAGCTTTCATTTAAGACCAACTGGGAGGCCTCTCTTGGGAAAGCATTGGGGGATGAGCAATGGAAGCACACTTGCATACAAACGTGAAGGATCTCGCTGAACTCCCGTTATAGGCTAATTCACTACAAGTACATGCATCAGGCCTACCACACCGCGCTCACTCTTAGTAGATACTTTCCGAATCGTTCATCGGCATGTAAACGATGTGGTGTACAATGGGCAGATTTTTATCAGGTGTGGTGGACCTGTCCCAAAATCAGGATTTTTGGGGGGAAAGTCGAAGAGGCTATATCGAAAATGCTGCCAGTGGTGCAAAAATATTTACCAGAAATGTGGATCTTGGCATTGACTGAGGGTGGTAACCGCACTGAAAATAAAATCATGGGTATGGCTTCTGTGACTGCTAGATATCTTGTGGCTACTGCGTGGGTGAAGGCGCCCACCCCCTACTTTTGCTAAATAGCTGGCCTGTATGGATTTATGTGAACAGCGGGAATCCATGTTTGCTTCAACGCTCCCACGTAACAGTCGGCCATTTGATTACTGGGGCCCGTTTAGACAATACCAGATGGACATGACTCAGGCAGATTAATCCCCTGATCTCACATTGGACAGCTAAGTGGGAGGAGGAATATGTGAGCTGCTGAGGTGGAATATCCTGTGTATGTGAGAGATGACTTGGAACAATACAAAGGTGGCTCAAAGCTGTACCAGAATGGACTCTGAAGGGGTTATGTACTGGATGGTAAAGTTGTGAGTGTTCAGTTGGGGAGTCAAGGGTGGGGTGGGAGGTGGGGGGATTTGTTTATTCGTTTTAGTGTTTTTATTTTGCAATAATAAAGAAAGTTTTTAAAAAAAAGAAATCTTCCTCTTCAAGCAATCACCTTTTAACTTCCCCTTTCATCTGGGTTAAACTTGAACATTGCACATTTCAGAGTTTGTTCACTTTGCAGCTTTATAATGAAACATCATACCTTTCGCAGAGACTTTTGAGTGGGCTGTTTGCTTTTGCCAGACCACTTTGCTACTCTGTATCACTGGCTTCACCGTTATCGGTAACCTGAAAGGTAATTACTGGTTTGCTTTCTTTCACGCCTCAATAGCATTTGCATAACCTTCAATTGTGAGATACACTGTTGCTGCTTCAATCCTTCCTTGACAAAAACTAGCCTTACATGACTTTCACTAACTCCCCGGTTGTTTGCATTCCTTTCTTGTTTCTGTGGCTTTGATTCACATGTCAAGGTTGATACCACAGGCTTACCCTCGCCTCCCAAAATCTGTCGTTCACCCGGGAGGGTTGCTGACATTCTTGAAACACGATGCAGACTTCTTCTTGTCTGGGATTTGCCTTTCTGAGTGAGGGTAGGGTGTGTGGTTGGGGGTACAGACAGTGGGGAAAGGGTGGGTGTTGTAGAGATAGTGGGGGTAGGGCAGATGGGTGGTATAGAGAGAGTGGGCATAGGGTCGGTGGGGGTAGGCAGAGTGGGAGTGGGGCTTAGGGGTTTGGAAAAAGAGATTTGAGTGATTTGGCAGTTTCATGCCATGGCAATGCCCATTGCTATGCCAACCAGATATTTTCAGTTCAGAACCCCCATTCCCTCTCTGTTGCCACAAGCGCCACAAAAAATCACCATAACCAAAACACAAGAGGCATTTCAATGCTGCCTGTTTTTATTGCCTCATCTTTAAGTGGAATGGTGACAGGTGGATTTTGATTGAGCTTTTCGCAATACAAAAGGACATGGGTCTACAATTCATGGCATTTGCACAGAGGCTATTCTGTCTCCATCTGTATAAATACGGATGCACTATTCCGCAGGCACTTGTGATGCTGCAGCTTCTATGAAAGAGAAGAGATCAACAACCTGGGACACTCTAAAGACTGTAATGCAATGAACAGCGTTCTTTAGAGCACACTTTGGATCCCATACCTCGCGTTGGACATCAGGAAGGAGACGTCTGTTTTGATAGGTGTCACCTAGAGAGATGTGACCATGAATAAAAGGGAAAACATAAAGGGAGTATACTATCACACCCTACCGCCAATCCTCTGACATGTTGCCAACCTTCTGCCCTTTAAATAAAAGGAATATCTAGAAGGCTACAAGCTAATTTACAGGCCTTCCAAGTAGGTATCAACACCTAAGGATCAAAAGCAATGACCGCCCAACTTCAAAGGAGCCAAGGAATCTGTGGAGTGGATCAGAGTTATGAGCAGATGGTACCTGGGCAATGATAACCAAGATAGCATAACTCTCATAACACCTCATCTAACTGTCAAGGCCATGATTTGAGGGGCACAGGCATGCAGGGGTTGCATGCACAGGAGACCTGGGTGGACACTGTCCTGGCGCCTTTGACGCCAGGCTCATGAACAAAAGTAAACAAGAACATCCATTTAACACCAAAAAGCTTTTGTTATGGACATAGCACTTCAGATGCATTAACCTTGGACATTCCATCCATTAAGCAGGATGCATTTACCTTGAACGTTAAATCCATTAAGCAGCCCCAAGTGTATTCTTTGGTGTGGCTGCTAATGGATTGCCATTGTACACGCTCACTCTCTAGGAGTGGCAGGGTGTGGCTGGTAAGCCGGCCCTAATGGGCATGCCCACAATCTCAGCTATATCAGCTGCCCTGATCCTCAAGACCGAGGCTTTGCGTTATTCTGCACTTGCAGTCAGCGTAACGCTCAACGTCGCCTGAGGTCAGACTTACCTTTGAAGATCCTGCTTCCTGGACATCCTGCTTCATGAGCATACTTATCAACTGGGGGAAGCTGTTCTTACCTGTACATCTCTTCGGCAAACCAAGTATTCATCTTTACACTTTCGGGAACGCTGATATCTTCATCTTGGCACCGCAGCATGACACGCTCCATCAGTGACAGCAGTGCCTGCAAGGAAAAACAGAAGACAAGGTTAGACATCGAAAAAACAGTCAATTTAAGGTTGCGCTTCTCCATACTTTGCGCTTTTCCATAAACCGTCAATTAACTGCTGTCGAACAGTGCGGTAGCATCCATCTTCCATCCGGCCGCGTCTCGCGTCTCACAGCTGCATTGAGGCCTCATTTCCATCTAAGGGAAGAAAACAGAAGAGAGACATTATTGCGGGCGTAAATAGGAGCAACATATAAAGACATTAAACAGAACGTACAGCATCACAAGAGCTCAAGAAAGACTTACAAATCATAAGGAGAAGCATACTCACAGCTGGACTTACTAATCCTTACCAGTGATCAGTGAAGGAACTAGATCCCATTCGACGCGCCCCTGCCAGAAGTAGCAGGCCGGAGAGCTTATCTTCCATAATTCACAGGAGCAGTATCACCACGTGCCACCGCTCACAGCTTTTCTACTGAGGGAGAGGCCTGAAGGGGGTGATTCAGGCCTGCAAGGAAAAACAGAAGACAAGGTTAGACATCGAAAAAACAGTCAATTTAAGGTTGCGCTTCTCCATACTTTGCGCTTTTCCATAAACCGTCAATTAACTGCTGTCGAACAGTGCGGTAGCATCCATCTTCCATCCGGCCGCGTCTCGCGTCTCACAGCTGCATTGAGGCCTCATTTCCATCTAAGGGAAGAAAACAGAAGAGAGACATTATTGCGGGCGTAAATAGGAGCAACATATAAAGACATTAAACAGAACGTACAGCATCACAAGAGCTCAAGAAAGACTTACAAATCATAAGGAGAAGCATACTCACAGCTGGACTTACTAATCCTTACCAGTGATCAGTGAAGGAACTAGATCCCATTCGACGCGCCCCTGCCAGAAGTAGCAGGCCGGAGAGCTTATCTTCCATAATTCACAGGAGCAGTATCACCACGTGCCACCGCTCACAGCTTTTCTACTGAGGGAGAGGCCTGAAGGGGGTGAATCAGGTTCAGGGAGGGCTGCAACCGTGCCCCAACGCCTCCGCAGAGACCAGGTGAGCGTGACACTAACATCATCTCAGGACAACATTACTTATACATTGTTGAAGGTAATGATGTAAATTATTCCCAAAAATCATCTAGCTATAATTTTAGAATCACACACTTTCCAAAACTGATTAAATCCACTCTGATTAAATCCACTCTTCGGTCCATCAGCTGGTCATATACACGTAAGAGAAATGTAAAGAGTGTATCTTTACATTTAGTAGGAAATACATATTTCTAAATCTGATCAAATCACCTTGCAACAGACTCCTGCTTTAGATGCTCAACCTATTTAAGGATACAGGTGGCTCTGATTTACAACTCGATTTTCAATGGCATTGTGCCATTGTAAAACGCTTTTTTAAATCAAGCCGAGGTATCGCTTTAGTGAGATTCGGAAAATACAGCAGAGCAGGTTAATTACAGTATTTTTGCAAAGTCTAGTTTTTTATGTGCATTTCAAAATTCATTTAGCAACTTATTACCTGCATCATTGTCACTTAAATCATGTGTTAGCCTCCAGGTTGGCCCCACCCAGTTTCTGAAGTGAGGCCCCCCTTCACCTGTTAGCCCCCACCCCCGAAATGTAGGTTTTGTTGCACCCCTGTCTGTGATAGCTGTAGCTTGGGAAAACACTTCGCATGTCATAACTCATGAAGCATATTCTTTTATTGTAAAATGGAAACTGCAAGCCCCAGAACAGCAGCGGCTGAAGGTATTGCACATAGCATGGGGCATCAGGCTGTCGTTGTTCAGATCAATTCAGGTTTGTTTCTTCCTACAAAATGACAAGGCATCATGTTGAACACTGCACTCATACATAGTGTGTTCTTGGGCCATCTTGAAGTAATCATCCGCTGCCTTAAATTCCATTGTTACGTCATCATGAATAATTACTATCATTATTATATGGAGGTAACGACAACAACGCCTGCAAAAGGGAGATTGCAAAAAGCCTCCCGTTTGACATTATATTCACTTTTGTTTGTGAGTATACACTCTCTGTGCATGGCACTTGCAATTGTGTTTTTAGGATCCTCCTTAGGTTGTATTTCCAGTAACAATCTTAAGGATAGGCCCGTGTTAAAGAATAGGCTTGTGCTCCTCGTCAGAACCTGCTTGCCTGCAACGGTCCTGCCCATTAGGAGTCCAGGAGTTCTCAAGTCATAAAATTAAAACATAACACTCAAGAAACAAAGCCTGCGTGTTCCATCCACGCGCTCCGTCCCCCTCTCACAGAAGTATATGAATACATTCTGCCTGTAAATAGACTAATGTGTTCAAGGTCAAGTGGGTAGAAGAAAGCTCCCTTTTCCCTCTCTTGGCACAGCGTGCTGTGCATGGACGAGCGCCAATCAAGACACTGGCTTCTCACAAAAGAAGGCGGCATGTGCCAGCTCATGACAGCCTGTGAATGGTGGATTAAATGCTGCCAGCACAGCTCTGAAAAGACAAAAAGCGCTCACACGCCACAAGTTTTGTCTTCTCAGACTTCAGGCCTAGTGGTCATTCTGCCCAGAGTGAAACAAACAGTGACAAGGCATTCCAGAGCTCTCAATGGAACCCAGGTCATGGGTGGATGGATTAGCCAGTCATGGTTTAGTGTGCTGCCTGCTTATAGCATTTCCATTATTTTTGCGAGAACCTGACACAGAACAGTGACTGTGGGAGTCATGATTCACCACAGAGCACATTAGCATTGCACATTTTATAAATAAATACAAAAAAAAAATCCTTACCTCTCCCCATTCTAATGCTGAAAGAAAATGGCTGCATCGGGAAACAAACACAGGCTGGAGTCCTAATTGCATCATATTGACATCACAAGACACTTGAACACCACCCACAAAATAGTAAATGGACATTTTCAGAGACATTTTAAAACCAATACAAAACAATACAAATGCAGATAAAGAGTGCAAACAGGGTGAGGTTATGGGTTTAGATGGGTGGGAATGGGCAGAAAGATTTGACTTAGAGATGGACTTTGAATGGGTGGGACACATAGCCAAACAACACAAATCCATCTGCATATGTCATCTGCATTGAAAAGCATTACAGACCCTCATTCCCCCTATTTGAAGCTCTGATGTTAAAGCTCCTGTTTTAATGACAATAGTTTTGGATTAATGATAGCACTTTTATCACCACGTTATAAGCAAAACTAAGAATGGGGCACTCTGATTGAGACATGACGTCACAAGAGCTAAACAAATCCTAAAATTAAATATGCTAATTATATAGTTGTCTTTCACAACTGAAGAAATTGCATAGACCGAATGGCATTTGCCAAAAACAAAAATGATTTGTTTTTACATTGCTGACTAATTATGATACTTATGCACTTTTAAAATCTAATACACTTTCACAAAACACATCCTATATTGCAGGATGTCAATATAAACATTTTAGGGGCCAGTGGTGAGCTTTTCATGTGGTCTTCTTTTAGCAAAGTGTCTCACCTCCCAGATGCATGACTGGTATTCGCTTCCGGGGCACATGACTTCTTGCCGCAAGTGCGTGTATCAAAATGTTATATTTCTTTTAAATCCTTAAAGAAAAAAGTAGGTGGACACCATCCACCCATGTGGTCCCTCGAAATGTGCCCTGATTTAAGTGCTTTGGGCGTCAGGCACATAAGTAATTGGTGGTGCTTGGTGGAAAAAAATGCTAATTTCTGAAATTAAAATATGCACTGATATACAAGTGTTTACAATTGGGTTCATTGTTTGCCGCATCACTACATGTATGTATTACTGATGTTTCAATAGTATTAACAAATTCACTACTAGCCAACAGACATTTCCAGAACAGTTTTGCCGAAGATCACAAGGCACTCCATTGTAATAAATCCCATCATCCCATCGCTTTTCAATACCTATCAAAGCAGGGAAGGAATTGGGCCAGAACAAGGTGGAGCTGTGATGACCTGAGGCCCAAGCTCCCCAAACTTAAGGAACATCTCTGCCACTGACTGCCGCAAGTCTCCTGAACACTGTGCTTTTGAAGTCTCAATGCTTGTAGTGAGCAACAATGTGCAACGCCTTAACAAGCTGCATCTGAAAGTCATCCTTTGCTTACCAGTATTTTCCACACTCTATCAGTGAAATGGTTGAAGGCTATATATAATTGTCTCATGTTTTGCACACATTTTACTGTCATGGTGAATATTCTGACAGATGAAATGACCATTATGCAAAGTGTGCAATGCATGCTCAGAAGAAATGCACATTTGAATTAATATCACAGACATAAATCGGTGGTAATTCTTGTGTTCCCAAAATTAGCTCTGTTTTTTATGCAAAACAGCCAACATTTGATATTAATGGCACCCACATTCAACACTTACCTCTGCCCCTGAACCCCAACCACACCACTGACAACCTGCACCCCCACCTACTACCCTCTCCCCCATGCACGAAGGGAGGGGATGGGGCACTCCCCAATACATGTTGTCTATTTCTAGCACTGTATCAAAGGGTAACTCAAAAGTACAATGCAGACTGATGCTAACAAGAAGAAGTGCTGGTCAGTCAAGGTAAGCACATGTCAACTACATAACCATCACATATATTCAGGCAAATACACTTACGTATGTTATTAAACAATAATACAAAACACTAAATGAAAAGGAACTCTGCCTTTTTCGAATGGCAATTGTCATCTCCTCAAGATGTTATATTATGGTGTATGTTATTTGTATAGCACCTACTGCCATTGGAATGGCCTCAAAGAACTGTTGAGATGAACGCCCCTCAGAAGACCATAGATAGAGATGTGAGAGGTGAAGAAAGGATTTCTAAAATGCATGTGTGCATTTTTAGCAAGTACAAAGGTAGGAAGGGAGTGTGTAGGTCTCTAACAGCAGCCTGTGGTTAGCAGGTGAGAGAATGGGTGTCGTGACAAAATGTGAAACAGCTGGACCAAATTTTTCGTGGGACTCAGCTGTATTCAATTGCAGGTGGTGATGTGTGTTCGGTTGGGTGTGGTCGAGCAATGTTTATTGCAGATGAGTGGAGGTAGGTGGATTGTGCCCCGGACGGGGAACAGCTGTGATCCAATGTGGTGGAGTTCTTCATTTTCCAGTGAGTAAAGGCTAATACCTGGGCAGATGCGGTCTGTCTTGCGATGCTTATCATAAGGCCTGATTGAGATGGATGCATAGGGTGGCTACGGCCCACATTGTCGACTCCTCCGGTGCCTCTGCATTCCTGTTACGATATGGGCTAACAAGTGTTCCCAAAATATGAGAGTTGCCTAAGGGAAGTAAAGCGAACAACTTAACTTGTCACCAAAAATCGGTACAGGGTTTAAACCATTGCCAATACCTGCTGGTTCCACTGAAGTCAATGGAAGGAATATTATCAAGATCTTTCCTAACAGTTTGGGTGATACCACTTTGAGATCACCAACTGTGTAAAATGTGTGTGTTTTGGTGATAACTGCTAGACTTACTTTATTTGCTTAGAATTAAAGGTTTATAGATTAGTAAATGTGTGTACTTCTGTATTGACTATTCTATTTGATTTCAGTTAACTGTAATATTATACTTCTCATATCTCCTGCAGTCTGCTTTACCTTGATAGAGGGGGTTGGCTAGACCTAGATGTCAAGTATTTTTTCATTAACTCCGAACACTCCAACTAGGTTGGTTCTGAAAATCCAGCTGAACAGTAGGGCACTTCTAGGAGTGCACCCGCCTGGTTGTCAGTGTGTATTCTGTAATTTGTGTGTAGTGTTGGTGGACTAGGAGAATTAATCTCATATGGTCACATACAGGATTGTGGTCTTTATGGATGCTGGATCTTCTTCCTATACTTTTTCTTTGGCAGTTTGCTGAAACATTAAAACGTTTTGGAGGATTGTTTCAGGTACTGCCATGGCTTGGTCGTGGCGCAGTCAGATTGTTGTCACTAAAAATGTGTCATTTACTGAAGAACAGTTTTATTCTGTGCTTTGAGATTGCATTACATAAAGTATGTTCATCTCTTAGCAGAAGTGACTTTTCCTGAGATTTGGTGCACAAACAGTACATTTATGTTTAAATCCAGCCAAAAAGAAGCTCTGTACCACATTGGATGAGGCGCTACGGGCAGAAGAGTTGTCAAGGGTGAGGTAATTAGATTGTCTGGAATTGGGAAATGTTACCTTAAAGTTTAGAAAAGCTGCAACCATGACTGGCGAATGTGGCACTAAAGTAATCAATTCATCCCTTAGAAGGTTTATGATTTATGATTTGGAAGGAATCCCACCGCCTTGTGCAAAAAAACAGGCTCAGACATTGATGACAGGCCTCATTTTGCTATTTAAGAAGCTTAGATGCAACCTGCTTGAATTTGTAAACTCGCATAGCATGCAGATTGTACAGTGTGGTCTGGCGAGCTGCTGCCATCTAAAGGCAACACAAGTTAGATATTAAAATTAATTCTTTAGAAATGCCAGCATGTCGTGTATGCATTGCACAGAGTTATTGAAATGGTATCACTTCAATATTGTTTTTGAAACTGGATGTAAGCAGAACCAGACCAGAGGGGTAATTTCAGAACTCATGGTAGGGGGCGGAACAAATATTGTGTAACTTTCCATTGGGCATGTGAAAAATGTAGCCAATTCATACACCAGTATTTTTCATGTGTGCAGATGGCTAAAATGAAAGCCATTTTTGCCAATCAGAGCGCTTCAAATATTCCATCCCCTTACATTGCTGAAATGTTCATGCGCCTAACGTCAACACTTGCAAAATGGGTGACATTTTTGCACAACCGTCCTCCCCAGAGCAACAAAAAAAAAAGTTTTACCAAGGAGAGAACTGAAGAAGGGGCCTGTGGGTTCTACCAATCGGCCATTCATTTTCATGTGACAGAAATGTTGAATTTTGCTCACCCTGATGGACTGCTGCAGGACAGCGCTGTTGCTTTAAAGAAGTTCAATACTGCGTGAACATTGCAAGTTGAGCACATCAGTAATATCAAGTTTTGTAAAAGAAGATTATGCTGTATTCCTCACACTCACATATGCTGTATTAGCAGTTATTGCCTAATTTAAAGGCACCCTTATATTCCCTGCTTTGTCATGACCATGGCCGTAAGCCTGCAAACATAACTCACACTGAAATATGGTGAGTTCACCGCACATTTGTCCTTTTAGTGCGGTGGTGGGAGCTATGCACATTTTTGGAGTGTGGCAACACATAACTGACCCTTGAGCCCACTGTGAAACGTTGGTATCTATGCAGTATGTATCCTTACGGATAAGTGTTGCGTAGATGCCAACTTACACTCGGTCACCTGTGCACACATACGCTCACACCTGTTTGTACACACTACACTAATTCTGCTAACAGTACACACACCGCAGCTACAGTCCCTCAGTCACTCAACGTTCACATACACATATCAGACACTCCACACATAACAAAACCTACACACAAACACGCACGCACCTGCATGCCCCATGACCCGCAGGCATATACTACATACAGAGAGTATTACTAACGCTCGGCTCGTTGTGCTGCTTACCTTCAGAAGAGTCTTCTTCGGTGAGTGCAGCGCAGCAGCCTAGAGCACAGAGCAGGGCCAGGGAGCAGCAGGCAGGCATGCAGGGCTGCAGTCGCAAAGGAATCCAAGGCACTGGCACACCTCGGAAAGGGAGGGCCTGAGCCGCTGTACAGCGTGTTTGGCACAAAAAGTAGTTGCCTAACAACTAGTGCATCAGGAGTGCACGCCAATTTTTTAAAAAAGTGAGCGTACCTCCTTCGTTGAGCAACGTGGAGTGGAGGGAGGCGGGGCAACAACAAAAAAAAAACAAATCACTGCACTGCCGACGCCGAGAGCAACGCGGGCATGTGCCATTTCTGGGTGGGCCTTGCCCACTAAGGCCCTACCCTGTCTACGCCTCTAGATACATGCCATATTCCCGGGCCTCCTGCGTTACAGAGCTCTCCATAGACTGAAAGCAACCCACCTAAGGAGGAACATCTCTTACACTAAGCAAGTCTCACTATCTGTTGTAGTGAGAGTAGAGCTTCTATTGTGGTGGAACCACATGAAAGAGGGGAAAGGCAGTGCAATTTTTGGGTCAGCTCCAGACCTAGTGATAGAGTCAGACACCAGCAGATAGAGTTGGGGAACCAGATGCAGAGACCTTGCCACAGGAGGGAAATGGTCAGGGCAGGATCTCAGCCTTCATATAAACTGCTTAGAGCTCTTGGCAGGCACCTTCGAGTGTGGCCTTTTGCCAAGGACAAAGTGGGTTTTTGTATCTTGCTAAAGACGGAGACCATAACAGCACCGCGGGACATCAACCACCTGGGGGGTACAAGATCGAGACTACTGGCAAAGATGGCCAAGGACATTTGGCACTACTACCTAGATAGATAAATATCATTAATAGCAGAATACCTCCTAGGGCTATCAAATGTGGTAGCCAACTGGACTTCGAGACTGGAAGTTGGACAAGGATGTTTTTCTCGAGTCTTAATCAGCGAAGGGGTCCTTTACGGATGGATTTCTTTGCATCACGTTTCAATGCGCAGCTACACAGACTCTTCAGTTGGATACCTGATCCAGAGGCGATGGCTTTCGATGCGTTCCTTCATGCCTGGACTCCAGGGATGAATTGCGTGTCCCAGCCCTTCATTCTGATAGCCAAGGCACTGGTGAAAGTCCCCAGGAACCGGCAGAAGTGGTGCTGGTAGCCCCGTTTCGGACCTCTCAAGTTTGGTTTCCAGTGCTTCTGGAAATGTCCTCGTTTTTTTCAATCCTTCCCCAGGTTTCCCTCCCTTCTGAAGAATCCTAGAGAGGAGTGTCACCCTGTGATTCCAGAGAGCAGGATTTTAGGGCATGATGGGTAGTCCCAAGACTTTTTCAAAGGGATTCCGACTTCATCAGAAGCAGATGGGTCCCTTCTACTGCCAGGTGTTATGCAGAGTCCTGGGGTGTGTGGAGTAGCTACTATTTGCAAAGGCAGCTATATCACCTTTCAGCACATAGAGTGGAAATTGTGAATTTATTAACATCACTAGCAGCAGAAGGAAAAGCTTACAGCAGAGTGAATGTGTATGGCTCTACGATATCAGTGAGTCACAACCTAGCAAGTGGTTCGCCAGCGGGAGGCACCCTCTAATTTTCCAGATGCTTAAAGGCATTTGATTAAGGATTCCCACTCTGGCACGTTACGAGGTACTTTTGGACATCAACGTAGTGCTGGATTTTCTCTGTAAATGGCCAGAGAACAAAGACCTTTCATACATGGCCTTATCTGGTGGAGTATACACTTGAATCGTTTTAACTTTATGGCTGTTAGGAACATCTGCATTGTATATTTCTTGCACTTGTTCTCCAGTTCCTAACGGTAGGGGCCTTCCTTCAGTTATACCCTTATCTGGTAAGCTGACAACATTGTTTTGTCTAATATCATGTAAAAGGGTCTCAGACGTCTCAGCCTTGGATCTAGGAGACAGGTCGTACTCCCCAGACAGAGCCGTCCTCTGAATTTCACAGCATACTTAGATGCAAATTAGAGAAGTAGTGTATTCCTACTTTCTTGATCATCCTAAACTATGTGCAGTTATACGCCTGAGAGCATATGAGGAGGCCCACAAGGGGGGGCGTGGCCAGAGCTCATGGAGTAGAGAGGTGCCTGGGCTGAGCTCCCGTCCAGATCCTGTCTACGATCCTGTAATCTGGCAATAGCAGAAATCAGCTAACAACAGACGACACCCCAGCGAAGGGGAAGCAATTCTGCCTGTAGTGGACGAAATCCCGACGAAAATCGGAACCACTGTTTAACCAAACAAGGCTTCTGAACTTGACCCCCTGGAAAGCAAAAATGGCGGGTGGCGGTGCGATCTAAACACAAGCAGGGGGAGGGGCAGGCCACAACCCAAGTGCAGAGCGATTCAAACCCACACTAAACGCTCAGAGCTCCCTGTCCATGATACTGAGCCTGGCACCTGTCAAATAAAGAAACCGACAATTCACCTGGCGAATCCAGTGGGGCACTGAAGAGGAGCTGCCCCTAACGACGTACTGGGCGGAAGAAGCAAAGGTCTATCGGTGTACCTGATACACCGTTAACTGCTGGGAACAAGGTGCGCGGCTGGAGAGATGCGGCCCATCTCGAGGCAATAAACCGGAGACACAGAAAGGAGAGGCGGCTGAGCACTGAGGCCCCAAAACTGAAATAATGCCTTACTTGGTATCAGGAGGCTGCCGACGGACCAACGAGGGCACCAAGGCGACGGCTGATGCTGGACCTGCCATTGGAAACGAGGCCTAGCAACTGGGTACCCTGAGAGCTGACTGGGTGAGCGGAGGAGCAGGTGCCCCTGGGGGACGAATGAGTCAGTGAAGTGCGAACATTGACCCCTTTGAGCGCACACAATACAACGTTGGAGGCACATTACCTACACAATGTTTACAAACCCTGAAACGCTGAACAGTGTTGAAAACAAGAGAGCTGGAACAGGCTGGGGCGGCCCAACAACGCGGAAGCAACGAGAGTGGTGGCCCTTACCTGGGGAGCAACGCACTGTGAGTACCATCAAGGCCGAGCGGGCCACAGCGGATAGCGACGCTGGGGTTAGGAGAGTGAGCTGCGGCACCGGCGACGCTTACACCGGGGGCGCCAGACTGTATATGTACCACCATAGTGGCGCACACAGGCTACATGGTCGGGTGAGGACTAGCATAGAGGCTGGGTGCATAGAAACTAAAATGGGGAACACAACTGAGGTGCAGAGACCCAGCACGTTGGCAGCTGCAAGCTACCCTCACTGGCACGTGTTTCATGTAATATGCACCGTAACTCCCAAAAGGCTGATAAAACGTGACTGCTGTAAAACGTTGGGCCAACAGTGACAAGGCCAGAAGTGAACGCGAAGGAAGCCAATAGATTGCAGGTAACTAATGCCAGAGCAGGGGAGGGCGCCAAACTCTACGTCAAACCCCCGCACTACCACAAGCTGGTTTATACGGCGACTGGCGCTCCAGCAGCACACACCTAGTGGGTGCACCCACCAACACAAGAAGACATTGATTATAGGGCATAGCAACATTACCCACAGAGAAGATGAGGAGCAACCAAGAGTGGAAATAAGAATCCTGCTATAGCAAACAACCGACACTTACAAAGGAGGCTACATTGAATACAGACCTCACTCTCCAGACCCCCTTTACAAAGAACCAATAGGTGGAGCGAAGGCTATAACTGGGTTGGAGGAGGACCTTGGGCGGCAGCAACACTTGCTCAAGAATTAGACTGTGTAACACAAAGTAGTGTTGATACATGCCACCCACAAAAGAAAAAGTCACACTTGGCTGGGACACGCATAGAGGCACAGTAATACAGTGCCCAAACAGTCACATCCCTGGACCACAGGCGGCACCCAACCCGAGGGGGTCATAAGGAAATGTCCCTAGCGAAAGAAAAGAACAAGAACACAATTATGGACTCTTTTGTGGTGGCTAAGCCGCGAGAGCAAGCACAAGTTAACAATGGATCAAGCTCAGCACAAGAAGCTCAGAATGAGAACAACAAAGACAAACAAGTGCTGGAAGCAATAGCTGCGCTGCAATCATTTATAGACACTAAAATAGGTGAGTTTAAAGAGGATGTGCAACTACTAAGACAAGACATGCGCAACCTGTCCGAACGGGTGAAGGCCACTGAGACGGGGCAAGCGGTGACAACCGAAACACTGAAAGACCTGCAGACCAGGGTGCAAGAATTAGAAAGAAGAAACACTGCACTGGAAGGGCTAGCGGAAGACACTGAAGGGCGAGCTATATGCAACAACGTGCCCCTACTGGGGATTCCGGAGGGAATGGAAGGCCCCAACCCCACAAACTTTGTTGAAACACTACTGCAAAAAGAAATCGGTGCTAGGCAACTATCACAGGGATTTGTGGTGGAAAGGGCCCACAGAGCATTACAGAAAAAAACACCTCTGGGGTCGCCCCCCCGCCCAATGATAGCCAAGATCCTGAACTTCCAAGACCGCAAAATCATACTAAGATACTCAAAAGAAGGAGGGGAGATAATAACAAGAGACAACGCCAAAATCGCCATTTACCCGGACTACACGCCGGCAGTGCAGAGGACAAGAAACTCCTTTGTCCCGATCAAGGCCAAACTACGGCAACTAAATCTCAAGTACATGCTGATGTACC